>NC_033798.1:102666857-102722647 GCF_001876935.1 Asparagus officinalis | reverse complement strand
TACGTAGGCTTTGCTATTATTACGGGAATAGGCTACCCGGCAACATGTGTTAGATGCTGACTTATCCCTTCTTAGGATTCGGGATAAAATTCCCCATACATGCAACATATGGATTTTGGTGTCGTTTCTCCCTGTGTGGCTTGAAACGCCGAAAGAAAGTTGGAAGTGCCAGAAGTATAGTATTAACTTTGGCATGAATTTTCACTTAAAGTGAAATTCAAAAATTTTCTTTATTATCACTAGGATAATTCTAGAAAATCTTTAATCCGCTGGGGATTTCATAATGAAATCTTGCTATTCTTGTTGAAAGAGGATTAACAAGTTCATTGAGGAGGGTTTGACTGTTAGAGGTGTGATGTTAACCTAACAGTATTTTATGGGCTTATCGCTCTATTGAAGAGAGTCGATAAGTTGATTTGGTCGTCAGAGGTGTGATGTTAACGTGACTGGAGGATGCTGCGATTGGAGCAACTTTGTGGACTTATCATCCTATTGAAGAGGATTGATAAGTGGGTTGTCAGAGGTATAGTGTTAACGTGACAGGATGTGTGTTGCGATTGGAGCAACTTTGTGGACTTATCATCCTATTGACGAGGATTGATAAGTGAATTTGTCAGAGGTATGATGTTAACATGACAGGGATGTGTTGCGATTGGAGCAACTTTGTGGATTTATCATCCTATTGGAGAGGATTGATAAGTGGATTTTGTCAGAGGTTTAGTGTTAACGTGACAAGGATGTGTGTTGCGATTGGAGCAACTTTGTGGACTTATCATCCTACTGGAGAGGATTGATAAGTGGATTTTATCAGAGGTTTAGTGTTAACGTGACAAGGACGTGTTGCGATCGGAGCAACTTTGGGGACTTATCATCCTATTGACGAGGATTGATAAGTGGATTGTCAAAGGTATAGTGTTAACGTGACAGGATGTGTGTTGCGATTGGAGCAACTTTGTGGACTTATCATCCTATTGACGAGGATTGATAAGTGGATTTTGTCAGAGGTTTGATGTTAACTTGACAGGAATGTGTTCTTGTGACTTGCACAAGATTTTAGGAATTAGCGTCTCGCTGGGGAAACTTGCTAAATGAGTTTATCATCAAAAGCGATAAATTTTGATGCTTGTGATTTGAACAAGATTTTGAAGACTTAGCGTCTTGCTGGGGAAGATTGCGATTTGAGCAATTTTGAGGACTTATAATCCTATTGTTAAGGATTGATAAGTTGATTGTTGTCAGAGGTATATTGTTAACGTGACAAATTGGGAGTGATGCAAGTTGAATGCATACTCTGTGGGGATGATGATCGTCAGAAGTGTAATGTTAACTCGATGATGTGAAAGATTCGTTACTCTTAATCCAATGGATTCCAAGTAACCAACCCCCAGTCTTGATTAAGACTTAGCAGGGGAAGAAAAAGAGGTAGACAAGGCACATCGCCTAGTGAGGCACTATCCATGAAGTCAAAATAGAGGCACATCACCTGGTAGGCCATTATCTGATGAGTTTGACTATCAGAGGTAACTGTTAACGTGATAGTTTTTGTGGACCCGCCATCCTACTTGAAGAGGATTAACAAGAGAATTTGGAGGGAATGGACTATCAGAGGTAATCATTAATGTGATAGTTTTGATAGACCCACCATCCTATTTGAAGAGGATTGGTGGGGGAATTTGGAGAAAGCAGACTATCAGAGGTGATCATTAACGTGATAATTTTAGAGGACCTGCCATCCTATTGAAGCGGATTGACAAGTTGATGGCCGTGATAGTTCTGGTAGATTTTATGGTTGACAAAGGTATTCTATTAAACATAACAACTCAGAAAATTTATTACTCATAATCCAATAAACTACCAATAAACCAACCCCCAGTCTTGAACAAGTGCAGGGGGAAAAGAGAAGACATGACACATCGCCTAGTGAGTCATTATCTAACGAGTTTGACTATCAGAGGTAACCGTTAACGTGATAGTTATTGGACCCGCAATCCTATTGGAAAGGATTGGCTTCAGCATCCGTGGTATCTTCTGGTTCTGGCTGAGAAGATTGAGCTTGGTTCGACTGCTCAGGAGAAGGTTGGGCTTGGTCCGATTGCTCAGGTTGATCCTGCTTACTTTGTTCTTCAGTCTTAATCCTGGCAATAATCTTTTAAGCCTGTTCGCCTTGAGAAATCAGTTGTCTCCAGGAACGGCATTCTGCAACCCCTATTCGAGCTAGGATGTTGGTCTGCAGGTTGTGTCGACAGGTCTCTACTAAGGTAGACTGTGTCATACCTGACGAACACCGGAGAGCCATGGTTCGGAACCTTTTGACGAAGGCTTTGACGGATTCCCTCTTCTTCTGCTTAGTGGCGAGAAGTGTATGGATGGAGACTTCTGTATCCTCTTCAAAGAATCTTGACAGGAATAGTCTCTCTAGATCTGCCCACTTTTGGATACATCCGGCAGGCAATTTTCTGAACCATTCAAAGGCAACTCCCTTGAGGGTGCCAATGAATAATCGAGCCAGTATGGCGTCGTTTGATATCACATTCCCAGTCTGTGACTTGAAATGATAGATATGTTGGTTCGGTGATCCCGTGCCGTCAAAAGTTTGTAGCGTCGGGACTTCAAATTTTGGAGGATAAGGGGTTGCGTCCCATTCGGCAGGGTAGGGCCTGACAACTCCCTCATCTTGGAGCTCGCTTCTGTTAGCAATGACATTGAGGCGGGCTTTCAATTCCTCGATTTTAGCCGACTGAGGATTTTGCTCATATTCCGTCTCTCTTCCTTCATCAGAGGAAGATTCCAGGTTGTGGGCTTCTTGGTCAGAAGCCGTGTCATCAACCATTTTTTCCTTTCCTTTGCTTGTGTGAGGTCGGGACGAAGACGTTCTTTCACTTCGGGAAGATTCTTGCCTGAGTGGCGAATCTGTCTTCTGAGATTTGGCCTTGTCTGCGACAAGTTGAGTCAACAGGGCCAAGAGTTCATTGATGGCCTCCTGCTGAGATTTGAGCATAGCCTCTTGCTCATCAAGTCTCTTCGGGAGATCTTCATGGTTTCCCATCATATAAGCGGGGCTCTCATGTTCAACAAAAGAGCTTGATGATTGGGACTCTGCAATGGCTGAGTGTTCATCATTGGAATTGGTTCCCCTGGCTAACCTCTGATAGTTGACAGGGGGAATGGCTCCTGTTCGCGTCCGAGTGTGTCGGTAAACTCCTTCAAACTCGTTAGCGATTTCTCTGACGGTCGGCGAACGACTTGTCTCAGAGTCATCGGAACTAGGACCGGAGGCATTCCCTCTACCGATCACATTGATAGTGACTCCAGGATACTCGGTCTCTGGGGACTTCTTCATGTGCGAACATCGTCGTTGGTTAGACAAAGCAACGTCCGTTAATTGGTCGAACACCAATGGTTTGGCCGCATATGAGCAGCATTGATATCCTGAGAGGACCATAGGAATCAGCCGTTCATATTGGAATGAACGAATGACTTGCTGCATCGGTCTTTCTCTCGATATGAACTCTCTAAAATCTGTTTGAAAGATTCGAGGAGAATTACTCACTGATCGTGAGGTTTGAACTAGAACCCCCAGTCCATGATTAGACAGGACTGGCTCTTGGTGAATATGGATCTGGTTGAGATGCCTTGAATCCATAAACTTCTTATATCCGCCCCTCAATCTAGTCGCGCTACGCAGAGTATTCAGGGGTCTCGCGAGATTTCATTTGACTCATTGTGTTGAGATGTATTTCTGACTCAGAGATATTTTCATTCTATTTCAGTTGAGCTCATTTGTGGATATACTTCTTCTGTGCATATCTGATTTTGTACTACTTCTATTATTTGCCTGTTTTGTAGCTTCACCTATTTGTTTTTTCCACTAGAGAGATAGTGACTATGATGGTGAAACATGTCGTAGCATGGTGTTTGGTGCTTAACAGATTTGACAATCCGAGTTTCACCTTGGACTGCAGCCTTGTGTGAACCCTGGGGCATCACACTATTCAAAGAACCAAATATAAAGTCAGGAAAGAAAGCGGTCCTTTCATCAATCATCGACAAATTCATCCAAGCACGGATGTAACTAACTGTGTGATCACTTAACATCAACAATGTGTATGTTGAAAAAAAATTACAATAAAGAGAATGAAAGAAACTTGACTTGTATTCTCTCAAAATCGATTACAATTTGGATTTACTGATTACAAAAGAGAGGAGAATGATCTGGATTCTCCTCTTTGTTTAAAACTGGGTTCTTCACGGTGGCGATGGAGTGCCTCCCTTGAATGCTCGCGTCGAGTTTTAAAACTGGGTTCTTCACGGTGGCGATGGAGTGTCTCCCTCGAATGCTCGCATCGAGTTTGCTCTCCGTTGACGATCCGCATGTCTTGATTCACTGGAACGATATCACCTCCTCACGATTTGACGTTGTGGAGAACTTGTGTGGCAAGTTTTAGAACTCTGGATGAGTTGATAACTCTGAACGAGTTTTAAACTCTATGAAAGAGTTGATTTGAACCGAAAGTCAGTTATTAAGCCAAGGAATAAAAGCTCTCTGTTGTCGATCTCCAGATTCGAGAATGCTCCAAAGATCCTCTCTTTGCTGCCAAGCTCCAGGGTCATTCCGAGCCAAGAAGATCCAACCCTTCGTTGCCAAGTCCCAGATCTGAAAATGCCAGCCTGAACTCCATTGAGTTTACCCATATTTATAGGGAATTAAGGGGTGTAACCGCCCCCTTAATCCTCTCCATAATGGGATTGAGAGGGGTGTAACCGCCCCCTTAATCCGCTCCTAAGTGGGGCGGAAATCCCTCAAATCATGGAGGGAAAACGGTTCCTGTAACCGTTTAGCTCGTGTTTAAACGAGTCAAACGCCCACGTTGGCGTTCAGGACCCTAACTCCGCATTTTAGACTGGAGACGCGGAGTTGGGTACCCACTGGGCATTAAAAAAAACGCGGGTCCGACCCCAGCGTTTTAATGTTGTCACGCGGGTCCGACTCCAGCGTTTTGATGTTGTAACGCGGGGTCCGATTCTAGCGTTTTGATGTTGTAACGTGGGTTCGACCCTCGTGTTTTACTGTTGACATACGGGGAGGACCTCCGCGTTTTGGTGTTGATACACGGGGAGGACCTCCGCGTTTTGGTCTTAGAGCGCGGTGATGAGTTCCGCGTCTTGCTTTGGAGAGATTATCAACAAGTAATCTCTTTTGTCATAGCGTTGCAAAGATCATTGTCTTGTAATCTTCGTCTTGGCTCCTTGAGAATATGAGAGTCGTCAGATTGTAACTCCCGATGTTGATTGTGAATGCTGTTGAACTAGAGCTCTCATTGGTTGTCGTGAAGATCGTCAGATTGTAACCTTCAGCGATCTATGTGAAAGTCTTCAAATTGTAGCCTTCTGGAAGTTGTCAGATTGTAACTTCCATCATCGGTGTTTGATGGGGGATAAGCTATCTATTGTGATTTTTAGACAGCATACACAATGTCCATTAAACTTTTAGTTGTGGTTTGACTCATATTCATGTTAACTTTTAGTTGTGGTTTCACTCATATTTATATTATCTAATATTCTTATTCAAGTTATCTCATTCTATGTATCATAGAAGTAAAACTAAAAGTATGAAGAATTATTTTCTTGTGAAATTAGAGCAGGGAGATTATGATATATTTCGCCATGTGCTTTAAATATAAAAATTTCTTTTTCTTTGATGCAAGGACCCTAGTAAATCTTACCCCAAACGATATGAATCTAAAATACTATTATAACTCACTTACCTAGGGCGATTGTATTGTATATAGGACATATAACTCATCTGGAATATCCACAGTTGCTAAGTAGATTTTGTTGTTGTGAGAGCAACATGTTAGAGGCTCTTATTCAAACTTTTTGGCTATTTAAAAGACACGAGAATTTAGAGTGCATAGCTTATTTATTATAAAGAACATATTGGTTCATGAAGAATTTTCCCTAATAACGATAGTATTACAATGATATTATTATTTAGTATTAAATCAATTTTATTATATAAGATTATATGACCCTTTTTAATAAATTATAAAGCATATATATGGACACCTCGATGCTTATACCCAGTAGTTAGGCTCTACAAAATATGTTCACTTTACATTGTAGCTTGCTATTTGTAATACTGTTAGCAATACAATTACATTTCCTCTTTATCTTATTATTCACGCTTTTCTTATGTAAGTTCTCTTTTGCTAATCACTCAATTGACTATATTTAATTTTTATAATATCAAAGGTTAGAATATTTTCTTCTGTTTAAAAAGTGTTGACATCATTTTCTTAAAAAATATATACATGTAGTAACAATAGTATATACTTTAGTTCAACTCAAACATTAGCTTGAAGCCATTTAGAGTGAGGTCCTTTCTATGCTAGAATGGTGATATAGTGATTACACAATTCAAAAGTCAAAGAAAAAATTTCTACAAACAAAAAGTAATTTAATATCTCAAATTAACAATTAATTTATAAAATATACATGACCAGTGCAGATAGCTATGGAAAGTAAGGTATATATCTTCATAAAAATTCCATAGCGAGTGACCAACTACAATTATCCAAAAATAATTATTATTTTAGATACTAATTTGATATGCATAACTATGGAATAATCTCAAGCAAAAAAAAGATTGAGATTGTATTATCTTATAGGTAAATAAATAAATGTTATTAGAGCTCCTCTTTATATTAAATTTAAAAGTAATAATTTAAATTAAAATAAATAAATGTTATTAGAGCTCCTCTTTATATTAAATTTAAAAGTAATAATTTAAATTATTAAGCGCTAAATATTAGCTCATGTGAGAGCTCCTCTTTATATTAAATTTAAAAGTAATAATTTAAATTATTAAGCGCTAAATATTAGCTCATGTGAGAAAGTAAAGTAATTTATGGTCTATATATATATAGTCAATCTAACATTAAAATTATGATGAACACAGCCAAAATTATATGGTGGGTTCACATTAAATATAATTTATAAAAAATAGTATATTAAAGTCAAAATCTTTTTAACCACTATATAGATTATCTTTAAATTTTTGCATATATAAACTATACTGCCTAGAAATAGTAATGTGCAAACTTAACTATGACCTAATAATTTTAAGAACAACTTACTCTATAAAAGTTTTAAAAATTATAAAAAACACGCTAAAATTTTTGTAATTTATAAATACATAAAATTATTAAACATTACATTGAAATCAAGGAATTACAAAAAATTATTAAAAATTTTTAAACTTTGGAGGGGTAATTTGCAATGTACTAAATGTTGGCCTTTTTGTTTTGATGATGTTTAACAAACAATTTATCACTAATGTTATTTGTCTAGTATTTGTGTTTATCTATTTATTATAGACAAATAACATGTTGGAGGATGGATAGAATCGAGCATTCACGATCATATCCAATAGAGGTTGGTGGAATAGTGGATTGAAGCAAATGCTTTCAAGTCTAAAAGCACTTCCTAACTTCATCGGCATGTTTATCAAGAATAGCTTATTGAAGATCAAGATCAAGCTTGGGTAATTTAGTTTAGGTTTTTACATTATGTGCGTTAGTACTTTAAGCTCAATCATATACACACATACACGCTTTGGTTTTGTATAAATAAATATATATACAAGAATAGCTTATTGAAGATCAAGATCAAGCTTGGGTAATTTAGTTTAGGTTTTTACATTATGTGCGTTAGTACTTTAAGCTCAATCATATACACACATACATATATATATATATATCTTCATATACACTTTTATATGTTTCATATTCTATTATATTTAGAAATATATTGTGTTTTTGGTTTATAGACTTAATAACTATAATTTATACTTTTTACCAAGTCTATAAAGCCATACAAGAAGTTTAAAAACATAGTTTATCTAAAATATCAAAAACATGTGTTTTCTATTTTCATGTTTTTGGACTATTTTGAAAAAGGATGAGATTTCACAAATGGGGAATGCTTTTTAAAAACTAGTTTTTGTAACATGTGTATTATCATGTTTACAATCATTTCTCAAAGTTTTACATTTTTCTGATTTTATTTGCTATTTTTAAAAGAGGTTTGAAAATCAGATTTCTTTTTCAAAATAGGCTGATAACTTGTTATCAGTCGGCTGGTAAGTCGACTGATGATATCAGTCGACTGATGTATCGACTGAAGAAATTATCTGAATGTCAAAAGTTTCTCTTTTGTTTTGGTCAACTGACCAGTCGATTGATGAGATCATCAGTCGACTGATAAGGTCGTTAGTTGACTGTTGAGATAGAAAATACCTCTAACGGTCAGCTCATCAGTCGACTGATGAAAGTCGTCAGTCGACTGATGCTGTAACGGCTAGTTTTTTCCAGCCTGTTCTAGTTTTGGGTTTTTTTGGTCTTTTTGCTTTGATTTTCTTATGTCTTGTGGTCTCTATAAATACCCCTCATACCTCAGACCAAATATTAATCTAAGAAAGGTTTAAATAAGTTTTTAAAGGGTTTTTAAGTGTGTTTAAGTTTTGTTTAAAGTTTGTTTGGTTTGTGAAGAAGCTTTCACAAGTGGAGGAGATCATCTATATTGTTTGAGCTCCATTTTAATCCATCCCTCCATCTTATTTTTCAGAGAAGAATTTTTAAACTCAATACTAGCTTTGTATTAATTATTTATTGTTTATCATTTTCATCAAGCTAGGGTTTTACATTGAGTTTATAATTGATTTTCTTATTGCTTACACACACAACCACTTGAGCTTATAGTATTTTTATACATAGTATAATTGGGGTTGTGAGAGATTGTAACTTTGAGTTGTGCTTAATTGAGTTCTCATATTGTATTAGAGAACAAATTATTTGTTGTGAGCTTTAATTGTGAGGATTCACTTTGTAATACACTAGTACACCAAGAGGAGTGTGTGGTGAGAGATGGGGTCATCCTAAGAGGAGTAGGGTGTGTAGTAATACCTAGATAGAGGTTATAACTCCTAACACTTGAGGGAGACACGGGCTAGAGACCAACACTTAATGTGGTAGTTAGTGTAGTTATATTGTGAGTGTTGTAAAGTTTTTGGTTAGCTAGAAAACCATATTGTGAGGTGTAAACGTTATTCGGGTAAGCGTAAAAAACCCCGGTGTGATAGTGGATTTCTCTCCGGGAGTGGGGAGCGGAGATGTAAGACGGAAGGTCCGAACTCCGTGATCATCTTTGTGTGTTTGTGATTGCCTTGGCGTCTCACTTGTGCTTATTGTTTATTTCTTTCTTGTCGCCATTATCTATCGCTTATAGTGACCACTATCTTGTATGTGTTTATTTCACTCTTGTGTTAGTTTATATATCATTGCATATATTTTACCATATACCTCTTTGCTAGGATATATCTCTTTATTCATATTGTATATTCTTACTCATATCATATTGTATATCTATCTTGCAAGAATAATATTTGAATTAGTTTTAGTTGGCATAAAATTGGATTAGATTAGCATAAGACCCTAATCACCCCTCCTCTAGGGTCTAACATTGGTATCAGAGCTTGGTGTCCTTTGATTTAAGGTCTAATCACCTTGAGTTAAAGATCCAAGTTATCGTTTTGTGCTAATCTAGCTTTGATTGCATTTGTCTGGCTTGCATATATACATTATGGATATGCACGGTGCATCTAGTTTAGGTTATGTCATCAATATTGCTCCTAGATTAGATAATTTTCCCTATATCCAATGGTGTGTTAGATTTAAACTTTTTGTTCGATCTAGACACTTCGATTTATAGGAAATTATAGATGATGCTTATATTGTGTCCACTTCGGAGAAATCCAAGTGGAATAAAAATGATCATCGTATGTTTACAATGAACAAGGTTTTGTTAGAATATTTGCTAAATGCTTTTGATTCATCAATGTCTAGCAAATTTGTTCATTTTGATAGTGCGTAAACCTTATGAAAATTTATTAAAGCACATCAAGGAGACTTGGAGGCGATCCGACAAGCTTTGGAGGATCCCGCTTCAAGTTGACTTGGAGGCGATCCGACAAGCTTTGGAGGATCCCGCTTCAAGTTCATATGGAGCATCATGCACACGGACACTAGGCGATAGCCCTAGTGAATATGGAGCATCATGCACACGGACACTAGGCGATAGCCCTAGTGAGGTTTGCGAGTTCAAATCAATTAATGATTTATCTAGTGATAAACTTGCTTGTGCAAGTGAAAAATTATTGCATGCCTATAACAAATTGCATAGAAATTTTATTAACTTACAAAGCAAACATGTAGAATTAAAATCCGATCATGAGAAGCTAGTGTCAAAATTTGGATGTCATTACAAAAGAAAATACAATGCTTAAAAAAACAATGACATATTAATTTTAGAAAATAAAAAATTGACCTTATCCATTTATAGCTTAACTCATGAAAGAGATAATGCCATGTTAGAAGTAAAGAATATAAAAAATAATATTACTTCTTTTATAGAGGACTATCTATGTTCTACTTCTAATAAAAATGCATATGTGTCTAATAATGAAAATTTGAATCTTGTGAATAAACACATTTCATCTTTAGATTCAACTTTGAAAACATGCATTAATAATCATAAGAAGCTTATGCATATGTGTGCCAAGTCTAAGTCAAAATCATCCACTCATTATGCACACATATATAGCAAAGTTTACAAGTGCTCTATTTGCAGCCGTAAAGGCCATTTAGCTAAATTTTGCTATGATGCACACAAACATAAAAATGTCAATGCTCCTTGTGCATCTCATCAAGTTTCTTCATCACATGTACACACACATGCACCCATTGTTCATCATAAGCATGCTCATGTGTATAGATGTGATCATTGTGATCGTTTTGGTCATTTGGCCAAGAATTGTTTTGATTTGAAAAGAAAATCATGTTTGCCATATGTTTCTAGTAGACCACATGTGTTTAAATGTGATATTTGTGGTAGATTTGACCATTTGGCGAAGTTTTGTTATGACTTGAAAAAATGTTTAAACTTGTCAAATTTCTCAAATAGACCACCTTTGTTAAATGATGTTTCTCATTTGCAAAATATTTCTAAAAGACAATCTTTATTTGCAAATGGTTCCCGTGCACAAGCTAATGGTCCACAAAAACAAATGGATCTCTTTTATTGTACAAATTAAAATCGAAAGGATCATTTGAGTGATTATTGATTTGACCATGTTAGTGCACCACATGTGCCCAAACGGGTTCATAACCCTAAGGTTTTGAGCTTAAATGATAGGGGTCATGTCTCTAAACTTTTTGGTACCAAGAATACTTGGGTACCAAAACATATTTGATTTTTAAAACAATAATTCTTAGTGTTTTTATGTTTCTTTTTCTTGGTTTTGAAAATTATGTTTTAAATTTTTTTGGATATGAAAATAATTTTTCGTTGATTAATTCTTTTGTTTTCATGATTACTAGTTTTGATTTTTGTTGAGATGTTTGTGTTTATATAACCCCCCGGATTTATTGGGTGTTTATTCCCAAATCTTGTTTACCGGGTGCTAAAAATATTTATATGGGTTGAAATAAGCTCAAGAGCTTGATATGGTTGCCTCTCTCATTTGTGAAAATCTATGATGATTTGGTTTTATACTTTTAAAGATAGTTTTTAAAATCCATAGTTCATGATTCTTGTATGTTACTTTTGAGCTATAAAATTTTTTCTTTGATTTGTTCTTTTGAATCCATTATATAAGTACAAATAGATGATTCAAATTTCGAATAAACTTTATAAAGTATTCTTTATGTGGTTTGATCAAGTTTTATAAAGAAAATTTCCTTTATTGATTAAACATCATTTTTGGGCTTAAATCTTGATTTATGATTTCATTAATTAATCTGTTTTCATTTGAAAACTTTTTGCATGTTTTTAATGTTTCTTTTCTTTTGATTTCATAAATCTATTTTTATACATGATTTTTATGTTTATGTTTTGAGACACATTATTTCAATGGTTCATCCATATGTGTTCTTATTATCTTGTAGTATGTGAGTGATATTTAGCATATTCATCTATGCTTGCTCACATATGATTGCCTTAGCACTTTATTTCATATATTCTATATGGCATTTTAATAGGGTGAGCAATCCTTATATTTGTTTTATACTCACGCATGCTTATATGTAGGGGGAGCTTTCGCTCTCTTCATCCTTTTGTCCCCTTTTTGATATTGTCAAAGGGGGAGAAAAATTGTGAGTATATTCTTTTTGTTTATATGCATGATAATTACAATATTGTATAATCATTTTCTTTCATGATTCATTTCCTTCCATGCATATATCCTTTGTAATGACCGTAAAATTTAATACTAGTTAAAATAGTTTTCTATTATTTTTAAATATTTAATTATTATTTTTAGAAGAGTATTCGTATTTTTGTTAATTTTTCACAATTTCCTATGATTTAAAATCAAAATTCTATATTTATATAAATATCTATAATTTTATTTTGAGCGGTAAAAATTTTTGAAATTAATCTGTGTATTATCGGTACTATTATGTATTATTTTACATAATACATTGTATTATTGTTACTGTTACGTATTATTTCGTGTATTATATTAAATTATTAATTACGTATTATTTGTGTAAATTATTGTATTATTTTAATTATTACGTATCAGCTGTCGTATTAGCACAAATAGTACGTTTTACTATGTATATAATTATCCCATAATTATTTGATTTTAAGTAATTATATTTTTTATTAATTAATCTTGTTTAATACTATAATTTATTGTATTATTTCTTTAGTTTCGTATCAACTGTTGTATTAGCATAACATGTACATTTTTATTTATAAATAATTATTCTATAATTATTTTAATTTTTAAATATCAGTATTCATTTATTTTAATTAATTTTTGTTTAATTTAACCCTAAACCCTAACCCTAATTACAATCCTATAAATAATACCCTCTCTCCTCTCTCCTGTTCAAAAAAAAAGTTTCAGCCGTCGTCCCCTATACTCTCTCTCGTCTCCTCTTCTTCTCTCTCTCTCTCTCTCAAATTCCGCCGCCTGCACCCTTGGCGCCATCACTAAGCCACACCCAACCCCGACCAGCGCGATCCCAGACTCCCCGCCTCCGCGCAGTCCCCAGACAGCCGCCGCTCCGAGCTCGTGAACTTCGTCGCCTCCCTACCACGCGACCACCCCCATCGGCGCTACGGACCAGGCTGCCTGCACTCGCGCCTCCGTCGAACCCCGACCAGTCGACGCCTGCTGCCGCCGACCGGCTGCACGCGACGATCCCGCCCTCAGATCCGACGCGGATCTGCTCCAAAGCCTCGCCCTGTTGTCCGCCCCGTGCGACCAGTAGTGCCGTCCGTCGCTGCCATCGTACGACCTCCAGCTACAGCCCCGAGCTCCCTGCCCCTTGCCCACGGCCGAGCCCAGGCTCCACCGACCATCTCCGAGCCCGAAGCCGTCAATGACAAGAACCTCGTCGTGCGCTGCCCCCCCGCCCCCCGCTCCCCCCCGCCCCACACCCCCTACCCCCCCCCCGCCGCCCCCCCCGCGCACCCCCCCCCCCCCCCACGCCCCCGCCCCCCCCCCCCCGCCCCACCCGCCCCCCCCTCTCCCCCCCCCCCCCCCCGTCTCTTGACGTCGACCACGCCGTCGCGGTCAGTGCTCGAGCCCCGCTATACCCTGTCGCGCAGCCCCTCGCCGGAGCTCTTTCCGATGTCGTGCCCCGCATCGGATCTGACCCGCGCCGCGGACATTAATTAGTTCGACGTGTCGAGGCAAGATCTCACGTTTACCTTGTTTTTAATTAATGGTTAATATCGTGTTATTATGATGATTAGATATAGATAAATTATTTTGTGGGAATATTGTTATTAGTATGATGAGTACATATAGTTAAACTATTATTGTGGTTAATACGTATTTTTGAATATCTGCGTAGAATGATGATTGCGAGCACACGGTGAAAATTAGATTAATAATGTTGTTAATTGTATTTTTTAAGAATTACGGACATGAAATGACAAGTTATGTGTTAAAATTAGAATTTACCAAATTTTATCAAAAAGAAATTAATTAAGGGAAATTTATAAAATAGAAAAAAATATTACTTTTCATGTAGAAAGGAATTAATATATTATATTATATAAGTTTTTTTTTATTTTAAATTAGTTATAACGAGGAATAGTTTTAAAGAATAATTTTTGGAAAAAGAATATTATTATTTATGATAGTATGAACGCAACATTTCATGTGCAAAACGACATCGGTTTCTAGTTTTCTTTTTACCACGTTATTATATTAGAGAATACGTAAGTGCGGATAATTTGTATGAGAAGTTCGGACATCCCAGTGGTAAGATAATAATGAAGCCCCCTCATTTATTACATTCATGCTGTAGTATTTTGTTTATGCATTTCATATTCATTACAGTTCTCATTTCTGCTTCATAAACATGCGTAATCATGTTTAACATGCCTTACTATATTCATGATATGTTGATGTGTTGAGAACCTTAGTAGTTGATGACTTAGTGGCCTTGTGCGTCATGAACAGACCTAGTGACATGTGCGAGTGTTGACTGAGTTTAGGTGGGGAACCCGAGTTAATAGGGAATATGATTGTTGAATTAGAGAATATAAGAGAGTTGGGATGGGGAGGTCCTTGTTCATGTGATCGGATATAACTGTTGATGTATCTTCCAGGCTCACCCCATGATCCTGTGTAGCTTAGGGTTAGTTTGTTAGGTCAAAGTGAAGCCAGTGTAGTCACTTTGGTCCATGAATTAAATATTCACCCGAGTTTAACTTGAGTTCGAACCAGGTTGAAATCAGATTGCGTGTAGCCCTCTGACCGATCCAGTGTAGCGGTGTAATGGGTATACGTAGGAGATTTGTGAACAGTTAGATATCCGGTGATATGAGTGATGACTTTGTGTGAGAATTGACCAATGACTTGTTATAGGATGGATTAGTCGTAGGAATTAGATTACCAGTTGGCTTGAGTACTTCTGTTCATTTTGATAGTAGCAAATGTTCACTTAAATTGCTAGAATCACAGAATCATGTTCCATCATTATTATTGTTATAGCATGGGTCGTTAGACCGTTTTATTTGTTCATGTGAGATCTTGCCGTGTGCCATGCACGCTGACGTACACCTGTTTTCTCTGGTGTGCGTCAGACTTAGGAGACGGACAGGTCTAGCTTGACGTTAAAGCAGAGCCAGTTTATGCCGAGCCAGAGTATCCTTCCGATGGAGTGGAAGAACAAACCAAAGCCTAGATGTGTTTTCTTTTCTGTAGTAGCTGATGAACATTAGAACTCGTTATCATTTTTTATTCTTTAGTTAATGTCAGATTTTCGTATTTTTGGCAGTACTTTCTTTTATTATGGACTATGTATTTCTATTTCTTATTGGACATGTTTTATAATAAGGGTATGTTTGACCCATATTTTATGTCTGGGATGATTTACCATGGACGATATGTTTATTTCTTATTCTGGGTTATCTTTATATTCTTGCTATTGTGATCGGGGACCTGTGTTTGAGATTTATGTATTGACGCTTAGCGTATTGGATTGAGAAGAGAAGAAAAAGAAAGAAAGAAAAAAGATAGTGTATATTTCTTCTCAATCTAATACGTCGCGGGCTTGTTCACGTTCTGATTCCCGGGTATTTTGAGAAACGGGGCGTGACATCCTTTTTTATAAATTGTTTGTCATCATCAAAAAGGGGGAGATTGTTGGCCTCTTTGTTTTGATGATGTTTCATCAAAAAGGGGGAGATTGTTGGCCTCTTTGTTTTGATGATGTTTAACAAACAATTTACCACTAATATTGTTTGTCTATTTTGATGATGTTTAACAAACAATTTACCACTAATATTGTTTGTCTAGTATTTATGTTTATCTATTTATTGTAGGTAAATAACATGTTGGAGGATGGATAAAATCGAGCATTCATGATC
This sequence comes from Asparagus officinalis, assembly GCF_001876935.1. Lineage (NCBI taxonomy): Eukaryota > Viridiplantae > Streptophyta > Magnoliopsida > Asparagales > Asparagaceae > Asparagus > Asparagus officinalis. Next base: position 102,706,696 of record NC_033798.1, on the reverse strand, counting down.
ATATCCAATGGAGGTTGGCGGAATAGTGGATTGAAGCAAATACTTTCAAGTCTAAAAGCACTTCCTAGCTTCGTCCGCAAGTTTACCAAGAAGAGCTTATTGAAGATCAAGATCAAGCTTGGGTAATTTAGTTTAGGATATTATGTGTGTTAGTACTTTAAGCTCAATCATATACACACATACACCCTTTGGTTTTGTATATATATAGTCATATATATGCATATATGTGTTTTGGTTTAGCTATATAGATATGAAACAATATATATATCTTCATATACACTTTTATATGTTTCATATTCTATTATATTTAGAAAAATATTATGTTTTTGGTTTATAGACTTAATAACTATAGTTTATACTTTTTACCAAGTCTATAAAGTCATACAAGAAGTTTCAAAACATGGTTTAGCTAAAATATCAAAAACATGTGTTTTGTATTTTTATGTTTTTGGACTATTTTGAAAAAGGATGAGATTTCACAAATGGGAAATGCTTTTTAAAAACCAGTTTTTGTACATGTGTATTATCATGTTTACAATCATTTCTCAAAGTTTTATATTTTTTAGATTTTATTTGCTATTTTTAAAAAAGGTTTGAAAGTTAGATTTTTATTTCAAAACAGGCTGATAACTTGTTATCAGTCGACTGGTAAGTCGACTGATGTGTCGACTGAAGAAATCGCCTGGAATGTCAAAAAGTTTCTGTTTTGTTTTGGTCAACTGACCAGTCGACTGATGAGGTCATAAGTCGACTGATAAGGTCGTCAGTCGACTGATGAGCTAGAAAGTACCTCTAATGGTCATCTTATCAGTCGACTGATGAAAGTCGTCAGTCGACTGATGCTGTAACGGCTAGTTTTTTCCAGCATGTTCTAGTTTTGGGTTTTTTGGTCTTTTTGCTTTGATTTTCTTATGTCTTGTGGTCTCTATAAATACCCCTCATACCTCAGACCAAATATTAATCTAAGAAAAGTTTAAACAAGTTTTTAAAAGGGTGTTTAAGTGTGTTTAAGTTTGGTTTAAAGTTTGTTTGGTTTGTGAAGAAGCTTTCACAAGTGGAGAAGATCATCTACATTGTTTGAGTTCCATTTTAATCCATCCCTCCATCTTGTTTTTCAGAGAAGAATTTTCAAAATCAATACTAGCTTTGTATTAATTATTTGTTGTTTATCATTTTCGTCAAGCTAGGGTTTTACATTGAGTTTATAATTGATTTTCTCATTGCTTACACACACAACCACTTGAGCTTATAGTATTTTCATACATAGTATAATTGGGGTTGTGAGAGATTGTAACTTTGAGTTGTGCTTAATTGAGTTCTTATCTTGTATTAGAGAACAAATCATTTGTTGTGAGCTTTAATTGTGAGGATTCACTTTGTAATACACTAGTACACAAGGAGAAGTGTGTGGTGAAAGACGGGGTCGTCTTAAGAGGAGTGGGGTAGATAGTAATGCCTAGAGAGAGATTATAATTCCTAATACTTGAGGGAGACACGGGCTAGAGACCAACACTTAAGTTGATAGTTAGTGTAGTTACATTGTGAGTGTTGTAAAGTTTTTGGTTAGCTAAAAAACTGTATTGTGAGGTGTAAACGTTATTCGGATGAGCGTAGAAAACTCGGGTGTGATAGTGGATTTCTCTCCGGGAGTGGGGAGCGGAGACGTAGAATGGAAGGTCCGAACTCCGTGATCATCTTTGTGTGTTTGTGATTGGCTTGGCGTCTCACTTGTGCTTATTGTTTATTTCTTTCTCTTCGCCATTATCTATCGCTCATAGTGACCACTATCTTGTTTGTGTTTATTTTACCATTGTGTTAGTTTATATATCCTTACATATATTTCACCATATACCTCTTTGCTAGGATATATCTCTTTGTTCATATTGTATATTCTTGCTCATATCATATTGTATATCTATCTTTCAAGAATAATATTTGAATTAGTTTTAATTGTCATAAAATCAGATTAGATTAGCATAAGACCCTAATCACCCCCCTCTAGGGTCTAACACTAAACTTTAAGGGTTTTTTTGTAAATGTCAAATTTAATATATTTTTAATTAGTTATGTTTTTTTTAAAATAATTATGGATATTATTGGCCATGAATTTTTTTCCTAAACCTATACTTTTAAAGGGTGTATGATATTTTTTGTAAATTTTTAATTCTAGGGGTTGTTACTAATTTTGCATAATTATTTTAGTGTCTATAGGTTAGAAATTCTCATGATATTTTTTTTATAAATTATGAATTTAAGAGGCGTTTTTAATTTTTTAAACTTATAGGTCTTTCTATAAATTGTAAATTATTTATAGACTATTTATAATTTCTATGCTTTCCAATTTACTAATAAGTTTAAAATTCTCAGGCTGTTTTTTTAAAATTTAAATTTTAAGAGTTTGTTTGTAATGTTTGAAACTTTAATGGTGCTTTTTGTTGGCCTTTTTATTTTGATGATGTATTAACAAATAATTTATAACTAATATTATTTATCTAGTATTTATATTTTTGTATTTATTCTAGACAGACAATATATTGGAGGTTGGATGGATTGCGCCACAACGATCATATCAAATGGAGGTTGGCGGTAATAGTAGAGTGAAGCCTTACAATTCAAGTTGAAGATCCAAGTTCAAGCTTCGTCCATGTTACCAAGATAGAGCTTCGTTGAAGATCACAAGCTTGGGTAAATTAGTTTAGATTTTATATTATGTGTGTTCAATACTCTAAGCTCAATCATACATACACATACACGTTTTGGTTATATATATATATATATATATATATATATATAATTGAAGATCCAAGTTCAAGCTCGTCATGTTACAGATGTGCTTCGTTTGAATGATCACAAGCTTGGATAAAATAGTTTGTAGATTTTATATTATGTGTGTTCAATACTCTAAGCTCAATCATACACACACATATCACCGTTTTTGGTTAATTATATATATATATATATATATAATATATATATATAATATATATATATATATAATATATATATATGGGGACAAAGGTGATCTAGGTGACACCCTAGGCTCCACCTTAATGACGCGGTTTCTAAAATCACATCATTTCCTATTTTTGTTTTGGCGATGCCGCTCCGTTGCAACTTGATCGTACCACTTGCCTAACTCAAACACACCAATTGTAGGCGTGAAACCCGCGTCGTTGTTTTGACCCTTTATCCCACTTGCCTGCAATTTTAACGGTTTCGGAATGAATCAGAACTTTTTCGCACGGACTCACCGTCACGAATGGTCAAAAACACAACGTTTCACCCAAAATGGCCGGGTCGGTGCAACACGCTCTCAGATTGTTTGGCGTTTTAAGACTATGTAGTCAAGTTTAACGGAGCGGATCGTAAAAAATTTAGGAATGATGTGATTCTAGCTCGCGTAGCCTTCTGGTGGAGCCTTAGCTGTGGTCACCTTAGATTTCACATCTCCTATAGATATGATATATATATATATATATATACTATATATATATAATATATATATAGATTACGTATATATATATATAAGTATATATCATACTTACAATTCAATGAAGATCCAAGTTACCAAGTAGAGGACTTGTGTGAAGATCCACAAGCTTGGTAAATAGTGAATTTTTATATTATGTGTGTTCGATACATCTAAGCTCAATCCATAACACACACATACACGTTTTGCGTTAATCTATATATATATATTATATAATTATATATTATATATACTATATATACTATATATATATATATATTATATATATATATAGAAAAATGGTATGCTTGGTACCAAGACACAAAAAGTAGTGGCTTGCGTAGTGACAAGTGGCATAATCCCTACGATCATTCAAATTGGTTGACATTCATCAGTGCACTCCTCAACTCGATGTGAAATGTAGTCCCTCATTTGAATCGAATGGAGGGATTGTGCCACCTCACTACACAAGCACAAAATTTGGTGCTTGCGGTACCAAAGCATACCTATTCCTGTATATATATATATATGATAATTATATATATATATCATATATATATTATATATATATATATATATATATATAATATATTATAATATATATATAATATATATATATATATATATATAAACAATATTTTTTGATTTTTAATTTTCAAGTTTATATAAATATGAATTTGTGAAAATGTTGAGTTGTTTGTTTATGGACATACAAATCACTTTATACATATTTTATTAAGTATATAAAATCATTTTATATGGTTTCAAAATATTGTTTAAGTCAAAATGACAAAAACAAGTGTATCATGTTTTCATGTTTTAACCAAGTTTTACAAAATGATGATATTTTACTATTGAGAAGTGTAATTCCAAAAATTCTTTTTGTAAGATGTTTATTATCATGTTTACAAATATTTTCCAAAGTTTTAAATTTTTTGGAATTTATTTACTATTTTTAAAGGCACTTCAAAAATCAGTTTTACTATTCATAACAGGCTAAAAACCTGTTATCAGTCGACTGATAAAAGTGTTCAGCCGACTGATAAAATCACCTGGAATAGTAAAAAGTTTTTGTTTCTTATCCAGTCAACTGATCAGTCGACTGATAAGATCATTAGTCGACTGACGAGGTCTTCAGTCGACTGATGAGCTGTGAGTTGCCTGTAACGGTCAGCTCATCAGTTGACTGATCGAACCCGTCAGTCGACTGATGCTGTAACGACTAGTTTTTTCCAGCCCTTGTCATGTTTTTTGTTTTTTGGTCTTTTTACTTTGTTTTTCTTGTATTTTGGGGTCTCTATAAGTACCCCACATACCTCAGACCAAAAAACCAACTAAGAGAGTTTTAAAAAAGAGTTTAAGTGTTTTAACAATTGTATAAAGTTTGTTTAGTTTGTTTAAATCTTGGTTTGTGAAGATATTTTCACAACAGGAAGTGGAGATCAATTCTTGATGTTTGAGCTTCAATTCATCTCTCATACTCTTGTCATTTTAGAGAATTCTAAACTCAATTTCTAACTTTATATTTATATTGTTTATTGATTATCATCTCTATAAGCTAGATTTTCATAATAGAGTTTAGTTTGTTTTGATTATACTCTTTGTTCGCACACAACCTATTGAGCTTATTGTATTTGCATACATAGTATAATTTGGGGTTGTGGGTTTGTGACTTAGAGAGTGAGCCTACATTATATTCTCATTCATTGTAGAGAACAATTTATTTGTATTGAGAGCTTAATTGTGAGGATTCACTTTGTATTACACTAGTACACCAAGATGAGTATGTGGTGAGAGACGGGGTTGTCCTAAGAGGAGTGGCATTAGTAGTAAAACCTATAGAGAGATAGTAATTCCGAGCACTTGAGGGATACACGGGCTAGAAACCAACACTTGAGGTGGTAGTTAGTGTGTTTACATTATGAATAATTGTAAAGGTTTTAGTGAGCTAGAAAACCGAGTGTGAGGTGTAAATATTTTTGGATGAGCGTTGAAAATCCGGTGTGATAGTGGATTTCTTTCCAAGAGTAGGGAGCGGAGACGTAGGACGGAAGGTCCGAACTCCGTGATCATATTGAATGTTTGAGTTTGGTGTGGCACACTTATATTTGTGTTCATCTTTATTGTCATTCTCTCATTGTTTATTTCATCCACTATATTGTCTGTGTTTATATTGCCCTTGTTTAGTTTAATATCCTTGCACATATCTTGCTTGTATCATATTTGGTAGGATATTTATTAATTAGTTTTTATTTGGTATTAAATCGGATAAGGTTAGTATAAACCCTATTCACCCCCCTAGGATTCTTTCCTAGTGGCATTAGGGTCTAACAATTAGTATCAGAGCACTTCCTAGTGGCTTTAGGGTTTTCAATTGGTATCAGAGCTTGGTGCTCTTTGATTTGTGGCTTAACCGCCTTGAGTTAAAGATCCAAGTTATCTTTTGTGCTAATCTAGTTTTGAGATTTATTGTTATCTTGCTTGCATATATATGGATATTATAGACATGCACGATGCATCTTGTTTAGGCTATGATCCTAATGTTGCTCCTAGAATAGATAATTTTCCCTATGACCAATGGTGTTCTACATTTAATATATTTATTAGATCTAGATATTTTGATTTATGGAATATTATAGATGAAGCTTATATTGTACCCACTACAGAGAAATCCAAATGGAATAAAAATGATCATAAGATGTTTGCAATGAATAAGCTATTGTTAGAATTTTTACGTAACTCTTTTCATTCATCTTTTTCCAACAAGCTTGATTCATTTGATAGTGCTTACAAATTATGAAAATTTATATTAGCACATCAATGGAACTTGGAGGCAATCCGACAAGTTTGACGGCTTCCTCTTCAAGTTCATGTGGAGCCTCATCGTGCACATGGCCACTAGGCGATAGTCCTAGTGTGGTAAGCGAGTTTGAATCCAATAATGATATATCTATTGATGAACTTGCTTGTGCATCAGAAAAACTATTGCATGCATACAACAAATTGTATCATACATTTTTAGAGTTAAAAAGCAAGTATGAAGGTTTAAAATCCGATCATAAGAAGTTAGCTTCCAAATTTGATATCATTACTCAAGAAAATAGTGCTCTTAAAGAAAACAATGATATGATAAATTTGCAAAATAATAATTTGAAATTGGATATTACTAACTTGACTCATGACAAAAATAATGCCTTGTTAGAAGTAGAAACTAGTAAAAATAATTTAAGTTCATTTATAAATAAATATGTTTGCTCTACTTCTAATGTTAATGCTAATATACCTAATGATGAGTTGAACAATGTTAAAAATCGTATTTTTTTAGATTCATCTCTAACTACATGCATTAACAACCATAAGAAACTTGTAAATCTGTGTGCTAAGTCTCATGCCAAACATTTTGAAATTTCCAATGTGTCTTTTATAAATTTTGAATTTTTAGGGGTATTTTTGTAATTTTCATAACTTATAAGATATTTTCTCCAAAGTTAAAAAACTTTTAATTTCTAGCTAGCATATATTTTTTAGATTTCTCACTGAATTGAAATGAGTAAAATTTATATAAGTCTTATTATGAATGAGATAACTCATTTAGTTACCAATTTCAAAGAAGATAGGATAATTAAAATAGATTAGAATGAAAATGTAATATTCAAAAAAAGCTAAGGGTAATATTGACCATAGAAAGATTTTCCCGAACTCATGCTTTTAAAGGGAGTATGACGTGGAAGGGTTATAATATACACATGGTATAACTAACTTAGTGTTTGTGGAAAATTTGTAGTAAAAAGAATGAAAGAAATTTGATTGGTATTCTCTCGATCTTGATTACAATTGGATTCCGATTACAAAAGAGAAGAGAACGATCTAAATTCTCTCCTTTGTTTAAAACTGGGTTCTTCTCGGTAGCGATGGAGTGCCTCCTTTGAATGTTTGCGTCGAATTTGCTCTCCGTTGACGATCCGACCGTTTTTACCTCATGGAAACGATGAACTTTCGTGGTAAGTTTGAAGAATAACTCTTAACAAGTTTTAAGAACTCAGAACGAGTTAGAACTCTCCGAAAAGAGTTTGTTAAAACCGAATAATCGGTTAATAAGCCAAAATAGATTTGTTTGTTGCTGAAATTGAGGATGCTAATCTCCTCCAAGATTCGCCCCCTTAGCTATTGATTAATGCTCCCCAGCTGAATTGAACTGCCTTGGTGCTGTTGATATCCAGAAGATCTTCCAAAATCTGATCTTCAGCCTCCGGGAACCAAACCTCTTGCGGTTTTTATCTCCAAATCTTCAACCCCTTTTACTCGGTTGAGTAAGGCGGTTATTTATAGGATGATAAGGGGTGTAACCAACCCCTAAATCCGCTCCTAAGTGGGCGAAAGCCCCTAAGATCATAGGAAAATAGTTCTGAAACCGTTCGACTCATGTTTGAATGAGTCAAACGCCCAATTTGGCGTTCAGGACCCTAACTTCGCGTCTTAGAATTGAGACGTAGAGTTGGGTATTGACTGAATGTTAAAAATGCGAAGGTTGCTCGCATTTCACCTGTTACAGCTTGGAAACGCGGGGGTCGCCTGCATTTCAAGAATTGTAACGCGAGGATGATTTCCGCGTTTTAGAAGTGACTAGTTGACTTGTAACCTCTTCTGTAGAGCGTTACAAGGACCATTGTTCAGTAATCCTCGCTTTAGCTGTTGTGGGGGTATGAAAGCCATTAGATTGTAACTCTCACTGTTGATTGTGAAGACCATTGAATAGAGTTTTTATCAACTATCGGAAGTGTCGTTGAATCACAACTCTTCTCGATCTATGTGAAAAATCCTCAATTTGCAGCTTTTATTTGTTGGCATGGAAGTCATCTGATTGAAGCCTGATGGAGATCAGCTATCCATTGTGATTTTTAGACAGCCTACAGAACCCCCTCTAAAGTTTTTGAAAGTTTGTGGTTGACTGGGATGAATTTTTGGAATACTTTGGATCCTAAAATTTAGTTGATTGATTATTTATTCCGTCTGATATGAAGACATCACGAACCTGGTTGTCAGAATGTTGAAATTCTGTTTCCTCAAACCAAACAATGTAACTTTTGAGTCTTGATGACAATGAACTTAGTCAAACAAGCTAAAGCCCAAGTTATTGTTGATGAACCAAACAAGAGCGACGATGACAATAATTTTGTCTAGGTCTTTGAGATACTCCACTTGATCTGCAATGAGGTGTATTCATCGGATTTCATCTGAATCCTTTAGATATTCCACTTGATCTGTGATGAGGTGTATCCATCGGATTTCGTCTGGATCCTTCAAATACTCCACTTGATCTGTGATGAGGTGTATTCTTTCATCCAGAGGATTCTTGTAGGCTTTGATGAACACTCGAAATGCAGCTTTTAGCTTTGTTGGGATGTTAAGCCATCTAGAAGAATGAGTTGCGCGTCGGATCATGTCTCCATTAATCTTTGTGGGAATGTTAAGCCACTTAGAAGAATGAGTTGCGTGTCGGCTCGTGTCTTCATTAATCTTGGTGGGAATGTTAAGCCACTTAGAAGAATGAGTTGTGCGCAGCTCTTGGTTTCATTAATCTTAGTAGGAATGTTAAGCCACTTAGATGAATGAGTTGTGCGCAGCTCCTGGTTTCGTTAATCTTAGTGGGAATGTTTAGCCACTTAGAAGAATAAATTGTGTGCAGCTCTTGGTTTCATTAATCTTAGTGGGAATGTTAAACCACTTAGAAGAATGAGTTGCGCGCTAGATTGAGCTTGACCATTTTAGCGTTGTAACTTATCAAGAGTCTACATAACTGCTTGTCATACGCCAGTTTCTTCTCGGCTTTGGTCACCTTGATAGGTGACATCAGTTTCTCTCTATTTATTTGAAGCTTTGTCGTAGCTTCTATTGTTGAGGCGTTGTTGTTGTTGTGGTCAAAACACGTGGGTGAATTCTGCGCTTGAGAATTAAAACGCGTGGGTAAGTTCCGCATTTAGGGATTAGAACATGTGGGTGAGTTCCGCGTTTGGGGATTAGAATGCGTGGCTGAGTTCCGCGTTTGGAAGTTTAACCAACTCGAACGCTAAAATCGCGTTTGGGTAGGATTCTAGCCTAGAATCCTGTTCCGATTTGACAGTTTATAGCTGTCTATAAATAGACCGCTGGGGTCAAATCAAGAGTCATTCGACTCTTAAAATTTTAACGAAAATCTTTGTTCTTATCTCCGGCGAATACTGTTCCTCTTCTCCCTCAACCGAAATCAATGGCGCCCAAGAAGAGAACTGTCTCTCGACCCTCCAAATCTAACGTCGCCGCGGCTCAGGGTTCGTCGGTGTCTGTGTCAGCCAGTGGCGTCGCAGCTCAGGCGGGCATGCTGTCACCTCAGCTCCCTTTAATTGGTGGTGAGTATGACCTTCGTGATCACCAAACTTGCTGCGGCAAGTTCTGATCTTTGAATCAACGAGGAGACTCGTTTTAATGGTGTAACGCGGAGTTAGGACTCCATCGTTTGAAATTTGAAGCACGGGGGTTCCGACCTCCGCGCTTAAAATTTTCTTTAACGCGAGGTTCGACCTCTGCGTTTAATTTTTTTCTGACCCAAGGCTTAACCTCCGCGTTTTATTTTGTTGACGTAGGGTTTTGACCTCCGCGTTTGTTTTGTTGATGCAGGGTTTTGACCTTTGCGTTTGTTTTGACTTTTTTACTTGGACTAATTTATTTTCTTTGCTTTGGCAGTGCGTCACACCAATGAGCCTCTCCCTTTTCGCCATCATTTTGGGCATGAAGGTGATGTGGATCAGAACATGGCATTCAACCTACGCCAAGAACTCCCGGTTTTCAGGATTACTGAGAAGAACCGTGTGGAGATGATAACCCAGGCTTCTCCTGAAACTCTTCGGATATTGGTTACGGATGCTAAGCTTGAGAACCTGAGCCGTAAACCGATAGTTAAACCAGGATTCCTCTTTGGGGATTTTGTTGACTTTGAAGCAGGTGTCGCTTATGACGGGGACTACAAATGGCTGAGAAAAGTTAGAGACTGTAACCTTTTCTTGCCTAATATGGAGAGAATGTTCCCCATATCGTATTTCCAATGTGCCTCCATCCCAAGGCGTATGGATTGGAACCTTGTTAAGGATCAAGATGGAGTCATTCTTAAGACTTTAACTTTTCAAGGGGTTCACACAGTGGGTTATAATAGACAGATGATGGCTTTACAGCCAGGCTTGTTCACCAAAGAATACCCAATCGGTGAAGTGGCCAGTCCGACGAATACCCTTGTCAAAAAGTTCATGGCGAAGAAGGGAGAATTTCCCGCGCAAGGATTTAGAACTCCTGGCTGGGTTCATTTTCCGGTGACAGGATGGTGGACCCGAATGACCAACTTTGTTCTGGAGGAGTTGGAGACACCTCTTACTCGAGCTGGCCTGAAGATTCCAGTGCGGGCTACTAAATTCGGGATCATCCAGAGTCACATTCATTTCTTCTCTCTATATTAGAGAAATATAACTCCGAGACCTGTACCTTTTTCACTCCGGTGGGGGATTTAGGTTTCCCTCTTCACGAGATGCATGACATCTCAGGCCTTCTCCTCGGGGATTTACCATACGAAGAATTTATTCCGGGATCAACGGAACTCAAGATTTTAAGGAAAACCAGCCCTGAAGTTTACTCCATCCTCTAGGAAGTCATGTGTCACTTCCACATTTGCATGCAACAGACAGGGGCTTGAGGAGGTGGCATAAAACAAGTGTCTTGGGTAGAGTATTTATTTTAGAATTTGAGAGATAAGGGAGTTCCGGTGACTAGATTGCCTACAAGCACTTTGGAGGAGATTCAAGCTCGAATCGATGCTGCGACCTCCCATTATACCAACGAAGCCAAGGAAGACATTTTCCAGGCTCATACAGAGTTTGAAAGCTTCCACTATCAAGCTCAGATTCCCATCTCAGACACAACACTGTTGGCGGGATATCTGATACTATGGCTCAAGCGATGCGTCGTCCCTACCTAGCCAATTAGTGCTCTTACTGTTGAGGTGATTAACCTAGCTATTCTTTTGGCGCACGGGAGGCCATTGAATCTTCTTGATGCCATGGCATGCTGCTTGCAGAGTGGGTTACGTGAGTTGGCTGTGGACTTTGTAAATGTTACGGAGGTTGAGTCCGGCGGCAACAAGACTTTTAGAACTCCCAATCCCCGAATACCGTTGCCTTACACTTATTTGATGGCTTGGTACGTGCTTCATTGTCCTCCTCTAATGAGTGCAACCTCTCCTCAAGGCGACTCATTCACTCCATTTGTACAGCGACTTGAGTCTACAAAGTGGGTGGGGAATTATATGGTTAGGATTCGCCAGATCCTGTCGCAAGACACTAACTACCACATCTTCCGCTGTTTTCCTGACTTTGAAGGTGGGGTATATGGAGCGGAATATCAGGATGCGGCTGATCCTAATGGATTCACCCAACTGAGCGGGGGTGTTTTTCATTGGCTTCTCTCCATTAGGCCAGGCTACTTAATTTTCAGGCAGGGCGGCAAATGTTTCCTTGAGCCCTACCAACCCTATATGTTTGCTCGACAATTTGGGTACGATCAGCTGTATGTTGGAAACCCTCGACCTTAGCTCTTAATTGTGAGCAACCTATATGAAGGGGCCAAAGCTTGGTACTATTCAGTGGCTGATTGTACCAAAGCTATCTTCAAGCTCCCCCATAAGACGCCTAACTCCTATACTTCCATGGGTTTCTGTAATTGGTATTATACTGCTTCTCAAGTCTTCGGCTACAACTTGAATACGTCTTGTCTGAAGGAGATCAAACGTATGTACGCTTCAAGGAAGGGTCTAAGACATCCCGCTTGAGAGGGATTGACGAGTTTTTGTCTGTTGAGGAACCGTCTGCTGGGGAAGAAGAGGAGCAAGCAGCTGAGCCTGCTTCAGTGGAGGAACCCCAAGTGGTTGATTCTCCCATAGCAAGGGTAGCTAGAAAGAGGAAACTCTCAGCAGACGAAACTGGTCAATATGATAAGCAGACCCGCCGAAAGTTGATGGTTGGGTCTCCTCCTGCTAAAATCTAGCGAGCACCAAAATTGATGGCCGACGCTATCAGGGCTGCAGAAGAAGAAGAACAGCATGAATCTTCAGTTGCAGGCCTACCACATAGAACTGGGTTCTGTTCGCATGGTCTGGCCTTATCAAGTGAAGCTTCCTCTCACCATCCTTCTGAGGATGAAGAGGGTGAATTAATGGCTACAGATACAGAATCTGCTCCAGCAGTAGACCCTACCAGGGCTCCTGCATTAGAACCAAGGGGTCTTGAAGAGAATCCATCCCCTCCTCCTTCAGCACTAATGTCATCGCCTGACGGTTCAGGTCTTAGTCCGACAACGGGACTTATGACTAAATCGGCTGCCGGTGCAAGTCTTCCTGAGCTTTTTGCTATATGTGATGATGAAGAGGAAGTGGATTATGAAGGCTCCTCGACTGGTGATGCAGTTGATGAAGGTAGGGGTAATGAGGATGCTGAAGTTCGCAACATGCCAGGTGATGGAGAGGAGGACGAAGAGCACGATTCTATGGATGACATCACTACTTTTGATGATGCTCCCAAGGTCCCATCCGATAAGGCATCAGGTTATCTTCCTTTCCACATCTCCGGTAAGCCTAGTTTTTCTCAAATTCTTCCGCATGTTCTTTCCGCGTTCCGACCCTTTTTGCGTGCAGGTTCACCTCCTCGCGGGACTACCATTGCTACTCCTCATACGGAACAATGGCTTGTGCAGGTGTCAGCTCCTTTGCAAGAGCAACATTTGCCTGGCTCATCCACGGTAGCTACTTCGCCGACAGCATTGCCCGAGACCACCACTGTGACTCCTCCTCCGGAACAGCAGCTCGTGCAAGTGTCAGCTCCTCTACAAGAGCAGCCCTTGCCTGGCTTATCCTCACTGGCAGCGTTGATAAGGATTTCACTTACACCAACAGAGGCTGGACCAAGCACATCTCAAGCAAGGGCAATGATGGCTTTGACCTCAAGTCCTTCGCAATTGAATGTTTCAATTGCTTCTGTAGCTTCAGCACCTGGATCACCTGCACCAATCTTAATAGCCAGGGGGGTATCCCCGACTACTGTTTCAAGTCTCGCGGATGCACCTGAATTTCTTCAAATTTCTTTGGTGTACTTGAATAGCCTCACGAAGAAGGTAATTGAATATGTGATGAGTAGTCAAGGAACTTTTAACTTCTTCCAGCCTCTTCTGGAGGTAGGCTTAAATGGAGTTAGAAGTGTTGGAAACACTCAGTGGTTTGAGCATTGCTCAGAGGCTATTCTTTGCTTGGAAGCACAGTTGCAGCACTTTGAAGCTTTGGGTCGCAGAGAACTTCAGCCACAAATTATGTCAACTTTGGCTGGTCTTTAGGTTGAAGAAGTGGCTCGCTGAGAGGCGATGGAATGGGACTTGGCTAAAAGAGAGCGTCAAGTGATAGAGCTTCGAGAGTATAATATTTGGAGACGGGAGGAGCTGGAACTCTCAACTGCTTCCATGAACTTGCTTTGTACAAGGCTTGTTGAAGTTGAACCTGAAGTGTTGCGACTAAAAGCTCAACTTTCTCGTGAAGAGAACATCGTCAATATCCTCAGCACCAAGAATGCAACTGGTGATTTGGAGTATCACACGAAGGCTCAAGCCCTGGAACATGCCAGGAAGGAGGTGGCGGCCATTGTCATGCCCAGTGAAGATGAACTACGGGTGAAAGCTGAAGCCATGGTGCGAGCTAATCACGAGGAGGAGTTAACTGCAGTCAAAACTCAACTTACCTCTTTTGATTTGATGCACGAGTGAATCTTGACTTTGTAATAATCTTTTATGAGAATAGCTCTACTTTGTATCACTTTCTTTTTGGCTTCTGAATAAAAAGTGATATTGGCTTCTCATTATTTCTTGCATATGTCATGTTTTGATCTTTAGCGACAGAATCACGAGAATGCCAGAGGTGCTATTTTAGCTTAGCGTAGATTTCCACAATAACTCTGATTTAGAAAATTCTCTTTATTATCATTTAAGATAACTCCAGAAAATTTCTAACTGTTGAGAATAAATACTTTATTATTCTCCCAAAATAGGGCTGACTAGTAGAATTCTTCCTGTGTTATACTTTTGCATTAAAACTGAAAGAAATCTATAAGTGCTAGAAGTGTATTATTAACTTGGCGTGAATTTTCTCATAGATTGAACTTCACAACTTTTCCTTATTATCGCTAGGGATAATTCCGGAAAGAGTTTAATCCGCTGGGGATTTTATGAGAACACTTTCTATGTAGAGGGATAAAAAGGTTCAAGTAGGTCGGTTTGAATTGTTAGAGGTATAATGTTAACGTAACAGGGATAATGTTGTGATCTGGGTCACTTTGAAGACTTATCGCTCTATTAGAGAGTCGATAAGTTTATTTTGTCAGAGATGTGATTTTTAACGTGACTGAAGAGATATTGCGATCGGGGTAATTTTGAGAACTTATCGCTTTATTAGAGAGAGTCTATAAGTTGACTTTGTCAGGGGTATGATTTTAACGTGACAAGAGAGATATTATGATTGGAGCAATTTTGAGGACTTATCGCTCTATTGGTGAGAGTCGATAAGTTGACTTTGTCAGAGGTGTGATTTTAACGTGACAAGAGAGATATTATGATCGGGGCAATTTTGAGGACTTATCGCTCTATTGAAGAGAGTCGATAAATTGATTTTGTCAGAGATGTGATTTTAACGTGATAAGAGAGATATTACGATCGGGATAATTTTGAGGACTTATCGCTCTATTGAAGAGAGTCGATAAATTGATTTTTGTCAGAGATGTAATTTTAACGTGACATCTGTGGGGAAGATATTTTAGCGTCTCGCTAGGGAGGATTGCTAAATGTTTTATCATCGGAGCGATGAATTGTATTACTTGTGATTTGAACAAGATTTAGGGAATTTTATCACCCCTCTGAAAGGAAGTTGATCAATTGGTTATTTGATGCTATGCTGAGGAGAGTTGGTAAATTGACCAGGATTTGAATGATTTTGGAGATTTATCGTTCTATTGACGAGAATCGATAAGTGGATCTTGACAGAGAAATTATAGTCATATTGGTAGTGATGACAACTAAATTCAATCTCTGTGGGGATGATGATCGTCCGGGGTGTAATATTATCTTGATGATGATTTAGATTATGCTGAGGAGACACAGAGTTTAACATCACTCTGTTAAAAGAGTCCATGAACTTAGGGACTAAGTGTCATGTTTGGAAACACAGGGGTAGATTCTTCATTTGGAAGAATTACAACGCAAAGGTGACCTTTGCGTTTGAGATTCGAAACGCGAGGTTAAAAACCTTCGTAACGCTGGTCTGGGCGTAGCATTTGGGAGTTTGAACGCGGATGTGAACTTCGCGTTAAGATTTAACTCTTAACTAAATTTATCCAAGAACGTGAAAGATTGTGTTTTGATAAATGGTCGGGATTCTTTTCTCGAAATCCCGTGCCATCTTAACAGCTTGACGACTGTTATAAATAGACCTAAGTGGTCATGTCAAGAGTCATTCGACTCTTTTCATTTTTGGTTTGTTCTAAGAACGAGAACTTCTCGTTTGATTTTGATGATATTTCCGACGAACTTCATCTCCTCTGGCCGACAACGCCTTTTCCGATCTATTATATCAATGGCGTCACGAAGAGTGGGATCTAGCTCTAAGAAAGTCGCTGGAGAGACTTCTAAAACGCCATCGGCTGAGGACGCCGGCGGTGTTCTTGTTCCTGCGGGAACGTCGTCGGCACCGTCACCGTCATGGGGGCCTCCCTATCGTGGCAAGTGGTGATCAAAATAACTTGCTTTGATAAGTTTTCTGAAAACCCTAGATGGGTTCTTGACAACGAGGAAGATGACTCGTTTTAATGAAAACGCGGAGTTAGGACTCTATGTTTATTGCGAAACGCAGTATTGACTCCAGCGTTTTGAATTCTAAACATGGGTCTTGACCTTCGCGCTTGGGATTCACAACGTGTGTCTCGACCTTCGCGTTTTGATTTACAACACGAGGTTTGACTCTCGCATTTGAGATTTTCAACACGAGGCTCGACTCTCATGTTTGAGATTTTCAACACGAGGCTCGACTCTCGCGTTAGAGATTTTCAACACGAGGCTGGCCCTTTGTGTTCAAGATTTGACATGCGGGCCTTGATCTCTGTGTTTCTAGTTTGGTATTTATGTCAACAACTTGTTTAGCTGCTAATCTTTGCTTTTGACTTTGTAGTATTCCTTCCAAATGTGCCGCTTTCACAGGAGCATCATTTTGGGTATATTGGCGACCCTGACACGAATGAAGTTTTTGGCTTTCGCGACAGAATTCCATTGTGCACTTTCTCTGACTCAGAGAGAATGAGCATGATCAAATTCCCCCGATGCTCTACTCTCAGAGCTTTGGTCACCGATTTAGACTTGGAAACCCCTGCCGGCCATGATCAATTTCCTAAACCGGCGTTCATATTTGGAGATCACATAGCAGCTGATGACCATTTCATACATGTAGAGGATTCAAAGCTGTTGCGGAGAGTCAATAACCGCTTCCTCTTTCTCCCAAGTATGAAGAGGATGTATCCACTTTCATACTTCTTGAATGTGAGCTGTTGTTGGGGTTTGACTTTTGACATAGTCAAGGAGAAAGAAAATGTGTCGTTTGGATTTGGTTGACAGGCTCACACACAAATCGGTGGACAACTTAAGGGTTTGAGGCCCGGCCTATTTGAGAAGAAGGATCTTACTTCAGAGGTGTCACGCCCAGCGAATATCTTCATTCGCCAATTCATTACGGCTTAGGGTGAATTCTCTACGCAAATGTTCAGATCTCCCGGATGGGTTTGTTCTGGAGAGGGAGGTTGGTGGACCCGAATGATGGACTTTGTTCTTGAGGAGCTTAAGGAGCCGCTCGCTCAATCGGGTCTCGCAATCCCAGTGTTAGTTACTCGACGTGGGATTGTGTAAAGTTATCATAATTTCTTCGCTATGTTGGAGAGATATAACCCGGACAGCTGCACGTTCTTTACCCCTATAGGGGAGTTAGGTTTTGCTCTCCATGAGATGCAAGCAGTATCGGGGCTACCGTTCGGTCGGATGCCCTACGAAGAATTCATCCCTACTACCGAGGAGCTCTCCATTTTGAGGGCGTCACACCCAGAAATTTATGCTACTTTCTAGGAGTTGATATGCCACTTCCATATATGTGCTCAAGTTATTAGGATGT
The DNA here is from genome assembly GCF_001876935.1 of Asparagus officinalis. NCBI lineage: Eukaryota > Viridiplantae > Streptophyta > Magnoliopsida > Asparagales > Asparagaceae > Asparagus > Asparagus officinalis. The sequence continues at coordinate 102,688,967 of NC_033798.1, read as the reverse complement.
GTGGAGGGGGCATTATGCATACTGCATGGACGGACTACCTCTTTCAGAACTTAAATCAGAAAGATGAAGCTGTATCCCGTCTTGCTGCCATTTCTCCTAAAAGCACGAAAGCCCGAATTAAGGCGTCCAATGCTACTTACGAGACGAAGTGCATGGAAGATGATTTTGAGGCTGGTGTCAAATTTGAAAGTTTCCACTACTAGGCCACAAATCCTATTTCTGACACGGCTCTCCTCGCTGGCTTCTTCATGATATGGTTAAAGTGGTGTGTAGTACCGTCAAAGACAGTAGAGGCAATACAAGATGAGGTTGTATACCTAGCTATTTTATTAGCACATGGGAGACCTATGAGCCTCCTCACTGCTATGGTGGGATGCGTGCAGAGCGGCTTAAAGATGTTGACCTTTGATCTTGTCGGCACCCAGGGAATTAAGTCTATTGGGAGGAAAGCTGGGAAAACTCCTCAACCACGAGTACCAGTGCCGTATGCGTACTTGGTGGCCAGGTTTGTGTTGTATTGCCCTTCGTTGATGACGGGGGTATCTAAGGACGATGATGCTTGTGTTCTCTTTGTACAGCGATTGGAGTCGGTCACGTGGACTAATACCTATATAGTCAGGGCTCGACAGCTTTGTCTCAGGGAGACAATTACAGAATTTTCTGCTATGCTCCTAACTTTGATGGAGCTGATGAAGAGAATGTCAGCTTCACAGACGTGCTTTTCGAGGGTTCATCCTCTTTGAAAGAAGGCACCTTCAGATGGCTTCTCATGATCAGATTAGGCTATCTGGTCAACCGCTTGAGAGAGAAGTGCATCATTGAGCCTTACATGCCTTCTAGATTCGCCAGACAATTTGGATATGATCAGCTTTATGTTGGCAATACTAATCCGGCGTTGGCTCAAGTCGGAAATTCGTACGAAGGGGCTCGCGCGTGGTACTTCTTCTCTGCCAGAGGGACTCACGCGCACTTTACTTTACCTAATTCACCACCCGGCTATTCTATCGTAGCAGATTTTCGCAACTGGTTTGATGAGGCTTCTCGAATCCCAGAATACGACATCTATACTTCATGCATAAATAAGATTCAGGAGTTGTATAAATCGAGAAGTGGTTCTACCAAGACTCATTTACCAGGAATAGAGGAGTATCTTTCCTGTGAACGAGAAGCAGTCGGAGCAGTCAAAGCCTCGAAGGAGTTGCCCACCATTGAACCTTATGAAGAAGAGGTTCCTACGGGGGCTGAAGAGGCGTCATTAATTGCTGACTCTCCTGAAGACAAGGCGGCTGAGGAAATTCCTGCATAAACGCCTACTCCAGAGCCTCGTGCTTTAAGATCGTCGGGGGAATAGGCTCTTTCTACTGCCGATGAAGGCGGATACGATAGGAGAATTCGCAAGCGAAAACCCGTCGTTGCCAAAAAATCCAAGAGGGCCAAGTTGATGGGGGACGCGATGAAATCTACACCCATTGCGCTCTTAGCCGATAAGGAAGATGAAATGCTTTGATCGATCCCTTCCATTCCTGAAGAGGCGGGAGCCGACGAGATATTGCCCATTGAGGGTTTGGAATCTGCTTCTCCTCCTCTCATCCGGGACCAAGGTATATGTGAAGGCCATCCTTCCGAGGTTGCTCCTCCACCTATGATACGTGTCGCCGTGCGAGCACCCTTTGGTCGTGGAATTACCAAAAGGTGGGTTGAGAAGAGGATGACCAAAACACAAGAACAATTCAGTATAAGGTGAAGGAAATTACCTTCTCTAGATTATGAAGAACAAAAGATTACAATCTCTCCCTCACAATCTCACTAGAATCGAGAACAACCTCTCAACTCTCTCTTTAAACCCTAATACAATTATTAGAATTTCTCTTCCCTTAGGTCTGATTGTTTAGAACCCTAAAACAATCCTATTTATAGATGTGCAAACGTGGATGTCAATCTTGTAAATAAACAAGCCCAAAAGAATCAGGAATCCCTGTCAAAACAGAATCCAAAACGAAACAGGAAACCCAGAAATCGCGATCCGGTCGACCGCCAGGCTTGGTCCGGTCGACCGGCCAGAGAGTTTTCTCAAACCCTGCATCGTGCAGGTTTTCCGGTCGACCGGCATGTGTGCTGCGGTCGACCGGCCAGAGATCTGCCAGTTTACCCTGTCCTTTTGTGTTTTGCTCCTGCTGACTTCTTTTACCGTCTTCTTTGGCTCCATCCATGCTCCTATTCCCAAGATATGAGAATCTCCTATCCTCAAGCTCCCATGAGGATCGCTAAGCTCCTGAAGAGAAGATACACCCATATCATGGGTCCCCCCTTTAGGAACTTGAAGTCCTGTTCAAGTTAGAACTGAAACTGAGGGAACTCGCGAGCCCCTCCTCCTTTTCTGAACCACCTGGCCTCGCTAGGAATCTGATCTCGACGTCCGATTGGAAATAACTCATTCATCCCGCATCTCATCATAGTCACTTCTCGCTCCAAGTTGCAATCCTTAATCAATGGCTTTTCTGGAAGTCTAATGCATAGCGAGACAAACTTCTTGCTTGCATTCACTAACCTCTTCGCTCTGGCTTTTCTGGAAGTCTAATGCATAGCGAGACAAACTTCTTGCTTGCATTCACTAACCTCTTCGCTCGTGTCACCGTTCCCAAGCTTATCTCCCTCGGAAGAGATGCCGAACGAAATATGAACTTTTCACCACCCTTGGTGAATGTATACTTCTGAGCCCGCCTCTCGTAGATCGCATATCTATCCCATAAGTACGGATTGCCCAGTATAATCTGACAAACATCCAATGGAACTACGTCACATGTGACCTCGTCAATATACGACTCATGGAACGCAAATCTTACAGTGCATTGATCAACTACACTTAGCTTCTCCTCTTTCTGAATCCACCCCAATGGATAGGGCTTCGGATGCTTGACTGTCTTCAGACCCAGCTTCTGAACCAAGGCTTCGGATATCAAATTCTTCTCGCTGTCTGGATCAACTATGGCATCAACCAAACTGGTCTTCACTTGCAACTTAAGAACAAAGAGCTGCTCTCTCGGGTCGTCGTCCTCTTTCGTGGCCTGTTTCCCCGTCATAAGATTGAGAGTGCTATTAGGCTCTGTCATCCCCGGGACTTCTTTCGGATCTTAAGCTATCATGTATGCCTTTTTCTCCTCCTTCTTCTTCAACCCTCTTGGTTTGAGATGAGGATACTTCTCCCAGCACCGATCAACTTCGTGTCCTGTCTTCTCGCAATGACTACAAATCAGCCCTGCTTTCCCTGGATCACCCTTCTTCTTCTCATCCTTAGACTGAGAACCACTAGACTCGCCTCCAACTTGCTTTGCATCCCCCTTTGATTCATTGCTCTTCTTTTGCTTGCCCTCAATGGTAATGGCCTTCACGCTCGCATCTGCAATAGTCTCGACCGTGAATAACCTCATCTCCTTTCGGATGTAATCGCTCAATCCCGCCATATACTTCATAAACACGGAATATTCCTCTGTCACAATGTTAAGGACCATCGCCTGCTGCTGGAACTCCGTAGTGTATTCTTGAACGGTTTGATTGACCCTTTGGCGCAAGCCATACCACTTGTACCAACGCTCCTCAAGGAATCCCACCGGATAGAACTGTTTCCTAAGTAGTTCCTTGAACTTGTTCCACGACACCGCTTTCTTCTCTTGTTTGCAATAGGATTTCCACCATGTCAACGCATGTCCTGAAAGCTTCAAAGTCGCGAACACAATCTTCTCTTTTGACGAATAGCCATAAAGAGTAAAATACGTCTCCATCCGCTCGATCCAGTCATCAAGCCTCTCGACGTCAACACTCCCATCATAAATAGGAATCTCCACTCTGAAATCAATCTTCAGATTCTGGTAAGAATTCTTACCCCATTGATGCGGTGTAGCCTTGACTGTCTCGTCCTCCTCGTCGGAGCCTGAAAGCTCACTCTCTCCACCAGACTCTATAGGTTTCTTCTTAGACCTAGAAGAAGATTCCCCCTTTTCGTTCCCTCCTTGTATGAGACCGACGAGTTTTGTGAGCGTTGACTCTATCGTCTCGATCTGCTTCTCTAATACATCAATCCTCGCTGAATTATCTCCTTCAGCCATCTTCTCCTTCCTTAAATCCTGGACTCCTTCCAATGAAATAAGGATCTCGCCAAGCTTCTTGTATGAGGAACGAGTGAGGACCATACACAGGATGCCCCTTCACCGGATCTAGTGCTCTGATACCAACTTGATACGTGTCGCCGTGCGAGCACCCTTTGGTCGTGGAATTACCAAAAGGTGGGTTGAGAAGAGGATGACCAAAACACAAGAACAATTCAGTATAAGGCGAAGGAAAATACCTTCTCTAGATTATGAAGAACAAAAGATTACAATCTCTCCCTCATAATCTCACTAGAATCGAGAACAACCCCTCAACTCTCTCTCTAAACCCTAATACAATTATTAAAATTTCTCTTGATCACTTCTCTCTGAGATCTGATTGTTTAGAACCCTAAAACAATCCTATTTATAGATGTGCAAACGTGGATGACAATCTTGTAAATAAACAAGCCCAAAAGAATCAGGAATCCCTGTCAAAACAGAATCCAAAATGAAATAGGAAACCCAAAAATCGCGATCCGGTCGACCGCCAGGCTTGGTCCGGTCGACCGACCAGAGAGTTTTCTCAAACCCTGCATCGTGCAGGTTTTTCGGTCGACCGGCATGTGTGCTGCGGTCGACCAGCCAGAGATCTGCCAGTTTACCCTGTTCTTTTGTGTTTCGCTCCTGTTGACTTCTTTCACCGTCTTCTTTGGCTCCATCCATGCTCCTATTCCCAAGATATGAGAATCTTCTATCCTCAAGCTCCCATGAGGATCGCTAAGCTCCTGAAGAGAAGATACACCCGTATTAACCTACTAGGGATGAGTATGCAGATCCGATCTATCCAACTGTTCCTCTTCCATGCTCAAGAGCTCTGAAGAAACTGATTGAGGAATTAGAGGACTGGATCCAGATGACTATTGATATCGTCAGTGTTGGGGGTACTTCCTTTGAGGATTGTGAACCTATCATGACCAAGTGTTTAGATAAAATCAGGGATAAGGGTGATGCGTCATGGAATGAACATTGTAAAGGGAGTGTCGTCCTCTTAGAAGCAGAGTTGGCAGCTTTCAAAGAGCTACAGCGCACCAATCTGGAATCTGAAGTGGAGCCGGCTCTCTCTTTGGCTACAATCTCGAAGGCACATCGTCAGGAGACTCTTCATAAGGACTTGTCTGACAAAAAGGCCCGCATAACTACCTTAAGGAAGCAGCATTCTCAAGCATATACTGATAACAAAGGTGTTGTTTCTAAAATTCGTGCCATGGAAGAAGCTATTACTCAATTAGAAGCTGAGTTGGACCAGAAAAAAGCCCAGTTGGCTCAATATGAAGATGTTAGAAAATGGCTTGAGCTTCAAAGCGGTCTCATTTATACAGATTTTTGTCGCACGCTCCACGCGGCTGAGAGGATTCGAAAAGACATTGTTGCTACTGCCCCTATTGAAGCATAACTCAGAAGGGAGATTGAGGAACAAGTCCGAGCAGCTCATGTGAAGAAACTTTCTGCCTTCAAGTCCAGGTTGAAGTCCCTTAAGTTGATGGATCCTGATACTTAGATTCTGTACTGTTTTTGGCTAGGGAATAATTTTTGTATCATTTTCATTTCGATTATCGTCACTTTGTATTCCAATTAACAATATTGAATGAAAATGATATCATTTTGCCTTTCATCATCTCTTTTGTTGAATTCTAATTCAGGACAATGAAAAGCAATGTAAATGCTATAAGTGTAGTGTTAACTTAGCATAAAATCAAAATTCTCTTTATTACCACTTAGAATAATTCCAAAAAATTTCAATCGCCAGAGGTGTAGTGTTAACATGACGACATACAAAACAGGAAAATTAAACATTTATTCCTAAAATACACTCTTAATTGACAACTCCCAGTCTAACTTGACTGGAGTTAAGATGAAGAATGGGGCAACATGACTTACGGGAAGTATCTCTTAAGGAACTTCCTATTAATCGGCATCATGAGCCCATCTCCTTTTTGATCAATGAGGCGATAAGCTCCATTCGAATAGACTGATTCTATCACGAATGGTCCTTCCCATTTGGGATTGAACTTCCCTTTGGTCTTGTGCGTCATCACCATGAGTCGTCTATTGGCCAAAACTAAATCGCCTTTCTTAAAAATCCGTTCTTTAACCTTTTTGTTGTAGGCTTTAGAAATACAGGCCTGATATAACTCGATCTATTGTTGAGCTTGAAGTCGTTTGTTGTCTAAGGCTTCAAGTTCTTGCATGCGCAGTTGATATTTCTCTTCCTCTGTTATTCCCGTTGCAATAGAGACTCTTAGGGAAGGGATCTGAATTTCTAAAGGTATCATGGCTTCGCAACCGTATACCAAAGAGAAAGATGTAGCTCTGGTAGGGGTCCTTACCGTTGTACGGTAGGCCCACAGACATTCACCGAGTCTTTCGTCCTAATCGCGTAGGCTCTTAGAAATAAACTTTTTGAGAAGCTTCACGATGGTCTTGTTAAAAGCTTTTGCGAGGCCGTTTGCTGGCGGATAATATGCTGTAGATGCAACACTTTGGATGCAAAACTTATCACAAAATCTCTAAAATCCAAAGCTAACAAATTGTGTCCCGTTGTCGTGAACTATCCGTTTCGAGACTCCAAAACGATAGATGACGTGATGTCTGATGAATTTAATCACATTCGAAGTCTTGACTTCTTTTAGCCGGATTACCTCTGTCCATTTGGAGAAGTAATCGGTTACAGCTAAAATGAACCGGTGTCCTATGGAAGTCGGAGGTGAGATTGGTCCCACAACATCCATACCTCACATTTCAAATGGCCAAGATGCAGATGTGGGATGTAAGTTACCTGGCGCCTGATGGATAAAGTCACCATGAATCTGACATGCGTGTCAAGGTTTAGCGTAGTCGACTGCGTTGGAGAATATTTTTTGCCAATAATAGCCAATTAGCCAGAGACGATCTCCTAACTTAGCTCCGGGTTGATGAGCTCCGCATATTCCGTCATGGGCCTCCTTGAGGGCTTCCTTTGCTTCTTTTCGAGAAAGGCATCGAAGCAAAACTCCATCATGTGATTTATGATATAATATTTAGGAAACTGTGTCGTAATAGAATCAAAGAGCCTTTCATTTGATAGCAACCGCTTCCTTAAAATCATCGGGCAAAATTCCGTACAGGACGTAGTCGATATACGGGAATCGCCAATCCCTAGATTCAAGCTTCATGGAGGTTGTGCAGACTTCTCCCGTTATTGTCTTGTCTGAACTTTCCTCTATAGGAAGCTTGGAACAATATAGCTCACGTCCCGTAACTAGAATCATTGTTTTAGCCCCTGGTGGCAATACTAATGAAGTTGCCAACGAGGCTAAGGCGTCTGCATAAGCATTCTGAGCTCGTGGAATGTATTCAATAAAGAAACCTTTGAACTTCTTAGCTTGCTTTAGCACTGCGAAGTAGTACGGGATCAGATCATATCATGACGCACCTCGTATTCCCCTTGAACTTGATTTATGATGAGCTGAGAGTCACCGTAAGCCTCGAGATGCCGAATATTAAGCTCTTCAGCAAATTGCATTCCTAATAGCAGAGCATTATACTCGGCTATATTGTTGGTGCTGGGCTTGATCAGGAAAAATCCTCTTGGGATCACGTGACCATTCGGAGAGACGAACACTACTCCTACTCCCACAATAATTGCTCCATGAGGGTTTGCTCTAGATGCACTGTCAAAGAATAACTTCCATACTTGCATAGCTTCTTGGGTGACGTAAGTTTCGACAACTTCATCGGGTAATTCTTCGTACAACTTAGATGTTCCTGGCACCGGATGATTGGCTAAGAAGTCTGCCAATGCTTTGCCTTTAATAGCCTTCTGGGGCATGAATTGTATGTCATATTATGATAGGAGGATTGCCCACTTCACCAGCTGGCAATTCAGAGACGATGGTTTCGTCATCAGAACTCTCAAAGGATTCACCTTAGAAATGACGTGAATCGTTTGTCCTACCGGGTAATATCGCATCTTTTGAACTGTGAATACCAAAGTGAGACATTCTTTTTCGACCGGATTATACCGGTGTTCGGCTCCCATCATGGTCCTACTTAGGTAATAGATGGCTTGCTCTTGACCTTAATCGTTGTTCTGGGCTAATAAAGCTCCAAGAGAATGGTCCATGGCTCTCACGTATAACAGAAATGGTTTTCCTGATATTTGGGCCACAAGAACCAGCGGTTGGTGAGATATCTTTTAATCTCTTCGAATGCACTCTGGCATTCTCGATCCCATACAAAGGACACTCCTTTCTTCATAAGCATAGAGAAAGGTTGGGAGCGCCCCTAGAGATTGGATATGAATCTCCAGATATAGGCCAGTCTTCCTTGCAAACCCCTGAGTTCTTTGAGATTCCTCAGAGGTGGCATGTCCTGGATAGCATGAACTTTCTCTGGATCAAGAGAAATTCCCTTGGATGTGATAATAAATCCCAGGAATTTTCCACTCGATACCCCAAGAAACGATTTTGTTGGGTTCATCTTTAGCTGATGTGCTCGCATTATATCGAACATTGTCTTCAAGTCTGTAAGATGATCACCTTTATGTTGGCTTTTTACTGCTATGTTGTCAACGTAGTATTCTATCTTCTTATGCAGATGTTCATGAAAGATGGCGTTCATTGTACGTTGATAAGTTGCACCTGCGTTTTTCAAGCCAAAGGGCATCACTGTGTAGCAATACACCCCCAGTGGAGTTCTGAACACAGTATGCTTTTCGTCTTCAGGATACATCTTGATTTGATTGTATCCGGAGAATCCATCCATAAAAGACATTCTTTCACAACCACAGGTATTGTCAATCATGACATCAGTGATGGGAAGAGGAAACTCGTCTTTTGGACAAGCTGTGTTAAGGTCACGAAAGTCGATACATATCCGGACCTTACCGTTCTTTTAGGAACTGGAACAATATTGGCTACCCAGTCCGGGTGTTATTCCTCTCTAATAAAACCTGAGTCTATAAGCTTTTTAACTTCAGACTCAATTACTTCCATGATCTCTGGACGAAACCGGCGTTGTTGTTGTTTAACGGGTTTTGCATCCGGATCGATGTTAAGACGATGCATGGCCACTTTTGGGTCAAGGTCATGCATATCTTCATAATTCCAAGCAAAGACATCTATATACTCTTGGACGAGGGATATAAGGTTTTCTTTCTCGGATGATGATAGGCTTTCGCTTATGAAGATTGGTTTAGGGTCGGATTCGTCCCCCATGTTAACCTGGATTACTTTATCTTCAGTGGGTGGTTCGCGCTATTCGAAACACATATCCCACAAGACGTTAAGACGTTTAATCCATGGGTCATTGGTTGATTGAATTAATTCTTTGTCACCCCCTACGTCTTCATCTGGATGATTGGTTGAAACCATATTCACGGTCAAATTTATAAAGAAAGGTCTGACATTAACGTCGGATTCTCATGAGGATGTCTCGGATGAATGGTCCTGACGCAGATAATTACTGGTTTTATTTTCTGAGATAGAGGGAGTTGTGATGTAGCCCACCCCTCTTCTAGTTTTTTGGTAATAACCCGGAGGTTTTTCTTCAGGGGAGAGAGACATTCGAATTGGTGTTCGTCTTCCTTTCCTGAAGTTTAAACCCGATTTTTCATTAAAATTATATCCCATTTGCTTCATTAGACATATAGAATTGGGTTCATGATAATGGAATTGAGGAACTCCATCATCTTCCTCTGAACTTCCTCGCTTGAGTTATTCGGGTTTGACTTTACCAAAATAGATCGGCTTCTGCCCTTTCCTTTTGGACGGGACTTTGAAGAAAGCCTCTTGTGCATTCTCTACCTCCTCATCTGAAGTGAAGGATGATTTAATCAGTAATGTGAGGTATGCCTCTGCACACAATGTGTGCCATGGGTTGGTACCTGCATTAAGATCATTCTCTATTTGTTTATTTTTAGAGGACACATCAAACAAGTACGTCAAAATAAAATCTTCATTAATGCATCACTCGCCCTCACTCAGTACATTATTATTGTTCTCATCCTGACCTATTACATCAAAGTTTAATTCCCATGGACAATCTTCTTCAGGATTCGACTCGATATCGGCTTCATTGCCACTATCAACGTCTTCTTTCTCCTGAGATTCTAAGTAGAAAACGGAATCTATATGGAAATTTTCCACTCCTCTGAAGGGGTATTTTTCCGCAATTAGGGTTCGAACTTCCCCTTCATCATTGACATACTTCATGACCTGATGTAGGGTAGACGGGACAATGCAGTTTGCGTGAATCCATGGTCGTCCCAATAATAGATTGTAGGACGTGTCCGCATCTATAATGTAACAAGTCACTTCAGACTTGAGATCTCTGATCTGGCATCTGAGTTTGATCTTTCCCAGGGGCCGAGTGCTGTTAGCGTTGAACCCGAAGATGGTAGTCTGAGTGGTGTTCAGCCGATGCATGGGAATCCCTAAGACCAGATGGTAGTCTGAGTGGTGTTCAGCCGATGCATGGGAATCCCTAAGACCTGCATGACCCTGTAAGGCATAATGCTGAGTGCTGAGCCCGGGTCAACTTGGAATCCCTAAGACCTGCATGACCCTGTAAGGCATAATGCTGAGTGCTGAGCCCGGGTCAACTTGAACACGACTGATTTCGAAGGACCCGATATACCCCGTATAGTATAGTGGTCTGTCATGCTTATGCTTGACCTGCATATCTTCCTGTGTAAATGATATGCAAGGTAAACTTCTTGCTGCTTGTAGGCATTGCAGGCAAGGCTGGTCTTCAGAAGCTTCAGGGATTGGAGCGACTTGTGTAATAAAACTCTACGTATTCTTTAATGCTTCAATCAGAGCTTCCTTGGTGGTTTTGGACAACCTTAGGAGCTCATATAGAGTAATCCTGGCCGGTATGTTGGCCAGCTGCGCTATGACATTGAATTGGAAGGGAGCGCTTGACTCTCCGGGCTCTTAGAGAAGATTTTTGTTGAACCGGATCTCCTTTTGTTTTCCTTTATCAACTGTCTTTTTTGGTATAGAACCCCTAGCGTCTTGGGGCTGTTCTTCAGCTTCTTGAGCGTTCTGATCGTAGTCCCTCAGGTAAGCTTTTCCTGACCGAGTGCCAGGGTTGCCTCCTGGGTATGCCGCTAGGACAATCCTCTTTTCTTCTGAGTCGGTAAGAGGTTTGAGATGATCATCATTCTCATTAACAGAGGGGTTAATCATGTTGGATGACTTAGCCTTGCCTCCCTTCTTTTTGGATGTGGTTTTCGTCCATTGTTGATCTTCAAATAGGCCGGGATGGACCCACATGATCTCTCCTTTTGGGGCAGTGAAGGATACACTGCTGGATTTTCAACTTTTAGCGACGGAATTTTCCGTCGCTAAAAGTCCATTTTCCGTCGCTAAAGGTTTTAGCGACGGAATAAAACAAATTCCGTCGCTAAAATATCGACGCTACATTCAGGGTCCCTAATTGAGGTTTTAGCGACGGAATTTCCGTCGCTAAATTTTAGCGACGGAATATTAGCGACGACCAAGTCGGCGGTATTATTTTTTAATAAAATAATATAAAACTTTTAGCGACGGAACGGCCGTCGCTAATAAATGTATTAGCGACGGTAATTCCGTCGCTAAAAGTAGTATTAGCGACGGAATATTTTTAAAAAAAATTAAATCAGTTTTTTTTCGTGCATGTTTTCCGTTGCTATATGGATATTTAGCGACTACAAAACCGTCGCTAATGTTTATTTTAATTTTAATACTTTTTTATTATTCATTTTTTTATTATTTTATATTTTTTGTGCACGTTTTCCGTAGCTAAATAATTATTTGGCGACGGAAATACCGTCGCTAAATAATTATTTAGCTACGGAAAATCCGTAGCTAAATAATCATAAATTTAAAAAAAACATTTTGAAAATTATTGAAAAAATCCTGTACAATATCGATACTAAATTTAAAAAACCTGTTCAATCAACAATATAATATTCAATCTCACGCATATATCACAAATCTATTTCAATAAAAACAAATAAAAGTTTCCCGACATATCAGTAGTAAATATTGTTTATACAACACAAGAAATTGTTTTCAAAGTTAACATATCAGAATCAATCCTCCTGATCATCATCATCATCCTCATCCTCAACACGACCTGCATTACCCCCGGCTACACCTTGTGAAGAAGTCCCCGCCTGCAAATATAAATCAAACGTTAATAAGGGTGTGCAACCGTTAATAAGAGTTCAAATATAAATCAAACGTTAATAAGGGCGTCTACGGAGTTTCACGAAGTATATGTGCTGTGGAGGATATATTCTACGGAGTTTCAAAAAGTGTATGTGCATTGGAGGATATGTTCCAAGAAGTATATGCCAGGTGCATTGATTTAAAAAGTGTATTATATAACCAAATACACTTAGAACATGCGTAAGCATATATCCAAGTAGTGTCCATCGAAGTTTCAGTGTTGGGTACGGGTACCACAAACCAATCACATAACGACCACCACTACACAACACCACAACCAACCCACCAACCAACCCACCAACCAATACCACCAACACTACGCACGCATACACCATCAACAACACTACGCACGCAAGTATAAATTTTGAGGTTTGTGTTAGGGTTAGAGTTAGGGTTTGTGTGTAACAGTTTGTATTAGTATGTATCAGTATGTACGATATCATCTAATTAAAAAAAAAAGCAAAGTATATATATTACCTGTGACGACAGAAAATGTCTCCTATATGCCTCCTGAGCCTCCTGAGGTAGAGTCGACATGAATTGTGTGAACTCCAATACGATCTGCTCCCGACGCCTCCGTTCTTCCTCTAGAGCCTGCTGATATGTTGTTTGCTGCGACAGGCGATCTTCAATCGCTTTTAATCGCTGCTCCATCGAGTCTTGATATGAACTGCTTCCTGGTGTTCCTTGTGGTGCTGCAGACTCGTAGGTGCTACTAGACTCGTGCGGCCTCTGCTCGGATCCTCTCCACCGATATCTGTTCTTCCTACTAGGTCCAATGACCGTCTCGATGATGGAGTCCTCATCCTCTCTACTTAGCCGGGCAGGAGTGTTAGAACAGACCTGAGACTGAGTCAATTGCTCCTCTACCTTGGCATGTAATTTTTCCTGCGATATATCAAAACAACCCGGGCAAGTCGACTTAATAATGATGCATTGATATGAAATTGAATATATAAATGAACTGCTACTTACAGCCAGATCCTTATTCTTTGCTTTCTTCTCTTCATTGGCGTAATTCGGGCTCCAGGAAGTCAGAATACGATCTGCAAAATGTCTGAGATCTCCCCTTCCCTAATTTATTCAAATATATCATTAACCAATAACACATAAATTATACTCAACGTAAAAGCTAATATATTATATACCTCAAGCTCTAATTGATGATAATGCTGGCTGAATGTCCTGGAGCCCCCGTGATGCTCGTAATTGCGAGGCGCGTTGCGATTCCTCCTTGCTATTTCAGCTTGAGCCTGCAAAACAATGTCAATTCGAAACAATATAGAAATTCAAACAATAAATTAAAAATATATACTTCAATAATACCTGAATTTCAGCCGTGTCCCAGTAACTGCAAAGTGCAAAAAAATCTACTCCATCCACACGCGTGTCAAGATGCCAGTATCGCTCCCAATCTTCTGTTATTTGGACAAAATATTTTTTCTTTACCTCAAACCGCCATCTCTTGAACGATACATTGATTTGCCCGAAGCAGTACGTCCAGGCACAAATATTATCGTCAAGAAAGAAAAATCGCTTCAACATATAAAGAAAAAGTAGATACAAATCAGTGTATTAAACATAATAATAAACTAATAACTAATAATGATGAAAATTAAAATAAATGACTCACACATATATATCTCCAACAAGCCACCAGCGCATCAATCCGCTGCGATTTCCACGTCAAAAATATGTTGAAGAAATCGTGTCTCCTGGCTAAAACGGCAAGGAAATTGTTGAAAGCATTGGCAAAGGCCCCAACAGGCACTCCGTTTTCCCATCGGATCACAGCCCTCCGATTAAGATCAGGGATGAGGCTCGATTCCTTAGTAGCATTGCGGCCGCGTCGAGGAGGTTTCTCGGTACCTGCGAAACAAAGAATCGAATGAAACAATGAATCAATATATATTTGCGAAAAAAATTTAAAATAATAACCGATAAACTATAAAAATTTATTCATACCTTTTAGTTCGAGGCATCTACGCTTTGCTTGTTCGTACCTATGCTGCGCGATAGGGCGCACCGCATGATAAGAATCCCATTCCCCCCTCACCTTGGCCAGACCGTGGACTCGCTGATCCGTAATAGAATCTGGCGGTAGTGCCGCAGCTTCTAAAGCTACGCTATACGGCTCAAATCTCCTCTCCTCCAATATATCTGCATGCGGTGGTGGTGGTATCTCCGCATGCTGTGTAGGATCAGCCTGTGTCTCCACGTCATGTGGAGCATCTCCGTGTGATGTGTCCTGTGGCTGCGAGTCATGTGTAGCATCTCCTCCTCCTGTGTAGTAAATGTTAAAAATATATTAGGCTCATGTTAATAGTTTATAGAAATGTACAAATATAACAAATAAATAAAAATACCTGACGTAGAGGCATGTGCGTCGCCTCCAGAATGTCTACCAAAAATTCTCTCAAGCGCTTTCTTACGTAATCCTTTTGTCATCTATACTTTGAAAACATAATGAATATCTAACAAAAGCATATAACGCAAATAACTAATAAAATAGCACATTGTAACAGAATCGCGTGTACATGATGTCCAGTTAAACAGATAATACAAAGGCAATAATGTAATACATGACACACTGTGTTACATGATAACCAGTCAAACAGATGATGTTGAGGCTCTACTCTGCGATCGTGTACGGATAGCTTGCGACCGTGTGCGTGCCAACGAAAGGACTGTTCTTATAGTTTTATCGACTCCGCTGCGGACAGGTTTTTTTCCTTTACGCCTTGGCTCACATATAATCGCAGGTACATCAGGGCGCGCTAGTGCAATTTCATCGTCCAGATTATTATTTTGTGTCAATGAAAACTCCTCGGTTATTTCGTCGGCCAAGATAACCTCCTCATCGTGATCTTCGTCAGACACGACTTCATGAATGTAGGCTCTAGGTGGATTCTTAAGGATAACCCATTCGTCATTTTTCATTATATCTTTGACATAAAAGCACTGTTTGGCGTGAGTAGCTAACATGTATTTTTCAGACTGATATATTTCCTTGTTAAGATTAACGATTGTGTAACCGTAGTCATCCTTCGCCTTTTTCTGTTCACACCAACGAACCTTAAACATCACATGACTGACTTCCTTATTAATCCCATAGAAAATCTCCACGATGTCTTCTACCTGACCGTAGCAATAGATTTCTCCCTGTATCGGATTTAGATCTTTTGCACTAGCGTATGACAGTTGAGAGAAGGAGCAGAACACACCGCTGTTTTGCGTTTGTCGTCTCTCTTCGAGACCGACGATGTTAAACCTAAAGCCGTTGACACAATATCCTCCATAATGCTTAACCACATTAGAAGGACCTCTGGCATATAAACAAACTTTCTCAGACAGGTTAATCCCATTCGTAATCCGTTTGTCAACCTTAAGAAAAGAATCAAATAGTTTACATATCTGTTGGCAGGCACATATATTTGATATACGAATCAGAAATGTAAAAAGATCTTACTTCACCCTTCAGCCATGCAGGGAATTGTCTAGAGTGTGTGTCCATAACTCTCTTATTTTTTGTTCTGCATTTAAGATTAGTCTGGACATGTCGGACAGGTTAGCGTATGCCGGGAAGTCATTAATTGTCCACATGACCTTTGCCCGCATACAGAAAGACTCCTTACCATAAGCATCATAAGTGCTGACACCTTTTTCCCAGAGAAGCTTCAGGTCGTCAATTAATGGTTGGAGGAAAACATCGATGTCATTTCCAGGAGAATATCTTCCAGGGATCAAAAGTGACAGTATCATGTACGGTTGCTTCATGCACATCGACGGGGGCATGTTGTACGGTGTCAGCAACACTGGCCAGGTAGACCAAGCAGAGCTCATTAATCCAAACGGATTAAATCCGTCGCTAGCAAGCCCCAGCCTAATATTTCGAGACTCTTTACCGAAGTCGGGGTATATACGGTCAATGTGCTGCCATGCCTCACCGTCCGCAGGATGTCTTAGTTTCCCGTCCTCTTTACGGTCGGTCGAGTGCCATCGCATATTCTCAGCCAGCTCGGCAGACATATAAAACCGCTGCGGAATAATAGGAAAATATCGGAGAACCTTCACAGGGATTCTGGACTGTTTATCCGATGATATGCCTTCAGATGTGCCCGTATGTTTTTTCCAGCGTGATACATGACACGTCGGACATTCCTCTAGACCTTCATTACCCTTATTGTACAAGATGCAGTCATTAGGACAGGCGTCTATCTTTTTGTAATCAAGACCCAGGGTATCAACAATCTTGTGAGCTTCATAATAAGTTGCGGGGATGCTCTTCTCGCCGCCTGGAATGACTTTCCTGAGCAAGTCTAATAACATCTCGAAATGTGTAACAGCCATCCCACTGAGTGTTTGGATATGAAGAAGCCTCAGCATAAAAGAAAGCCTTGTGAACTCCTTACACCCCTCGTATAACGGTGACTCGTTTTCTTCAACAAGTCTCATCAATCGGGCTACATCTTGAAACATATCAGTAGTGTTAACATCACTCGAAGACGGCACGGTAAGAATATCTTCCAACATATCAGTTGTGTCAATTGTCGGATTGTCGACATCAGTAAACTCTTCCTCTAATTGCATCACCGGGACGCCTTCACCGTGATGACTCCAAAATACATAAGAGCTATCAAATCCATTGATTGACAGATGGAAACTTACGTCACTCCTAGTGAGCATTTTATCATTCCTACAATTCTTACAAGGACAAAAAATTAACCCGCTGAGTGACCGTAGAGGGTTGGTGTCAGAGTAGGCTAAGAAAGCTTCTATCCCATCCTTGTATCGAGTGTCTAGATGCCTTCGATCACGTGGTATGCCCATGAACGATTTGTCAGGAATTGTCCGCATCTAGAATTTAAAAATTAATGGAAGTGAGCATATCCCTACATATATCATTTTAAGTTATAGGACAAGTGTGTGTGATCGGCTGTCAGAGGAAGGCTTCTATCCCATTAGGTATGTAAACGTAGCGTGTATATGTATTTACGTGTGTTCAAGTGTACTTTTATTTCGTCAAAATTTCGGCAGCACCTACCCGCTGTACTTAATCGGATCCGGATCCTCTACTAATAAGAGGGTTCCTAATATCTCCTAATGAGATCTTGGCCTTTGATTTATCAATCAAAGGCCAAGATTATATATAGTACACGGAGAACAACGAGTAAGCGCCGCCAACAATAACCCTAACCCTCACCCTCGATCACCCCTCACCCTCACCCCACCCTCGATCACCTAACACTCACCTCACCCTCGATCACCTAACCCTAACCCTAACCCTCACCCTCAACATCACCTCCACCCTCACCTAACCCTCCTCTAACCCTAATCCTAACCCTAACCCTAACCCTAACCCTAACCCTCGCCTAACCCTAACCCTAACCCTCACCGAACCCTAACCCTCACCCTCGATCACCCCTCACCCTCACCCCACCCTCGATCACCTAACACTCACCTCACCCTCGATCACCTAACCCTAACCCTAACCCTCACCCTCAACATCACCTCCACCCTCACCTAACCCTCCTCTAACCCTAATCCTAACCCTAACCCTAACCCTAACCCTAACCCTCGCCTAACCCTAACCCTAACCCTCACCGAACCCTAACCCTCACCCTCGATCACCCCTCACCCTCACCCCACCCTCGATCACCTAACACTCACCTCACCCTCGATCACCTAACCCTAACCCTAACCCTCACCCTCAACATCACCTCCACCCTCACCTAACCCTCCTCTAACCCTAATCCTAACCCAAACCCAAACCCTAACCCTAATCGAACCCTAACCCTAACCCTAACCCTCGCCTAACCCTAACCCTAACCCTCACCGAACCCTAACCCTCACCCTCGATCACCCCTCACCCTCACCCCACCCTCGATCACCTAACACTCACCTCACCCTCGATCACCTAACCCTAACCCTAACCCTCACCCTCAACATCACCTCCACCCTCACCTAACCCTCCTCTAACCCTAATCCTAACCCAAACCCAAACCCTAACCCTAATCGAACCCTAACCCTAACCCTAACCCTCGCCTAACCCTAACCCTAACCCTCACCGAACCCTAACCCTCACCCTCGATCACCCCTCACCCTCACCCCACCCTCGATCACCTAACACTCACCTCACCCTCGATCACCTAACCCTAACCCTAACCCTCACCCTCAACATCACCTCCACCCTCACCTAACCCTCCTCTAACCCTAATCCTAACCCAAACCCAAACCCTAACCCTAATCGAACCCTAACCCTAACCCTAACCCTCGCCTAACCCTAACCCTAACCCTCACCGAACCCTAACCCTCACCCTCGATCACCCCTCACCCTCACCCCACCCTCGATCACCTAACACTCACCTCACCCTCGATCACCTAACCCTAACCCTAACCCTCACCCTCAACATCACCTCCACCCTCACCTAACCCTCCTCTAACCCTAATCCTAACCCTAACCCTAACCCTAACCCTAACCCTCGCCTAATCCTAACCCTAACCTTAACCGAACCCTAACCCTAACCCTAAACCTCGCCTAACCCTAACCATAACATCTAACCCCCACCCTCACCTAACCCTAACCCTAACCCTCACCCTCAACATCACCTCCACCCTCACCTAACCCTCCTCTAACCCTAATCCTAACCCAAACCCTAACCCTAACCCTCGCCTAACCCTAACCCTAACCGAACCCTAACCCTAAACCTCGCCTAACCCTAACCATAACATCTAACCCCCACCCTCACCTAACCCTAACCCTAACCCTAACCCTCACCGAACCCTAACCCTAACCCTCTCCTTATTCAGTTACATATGAATTCGATCATATACAAGAGCTCGGTTATATGCAAGTTCGAATCTGAATCATATACAAGTACCAACCATGCCAAGTTCATAACTAAATCACTCGACTACATACAAATTCAGTCAATATACAAGTTCGGATCCAAGTCGTCAAGCATCAACCAAGAGTTATACAAAATTCTGCCGTAACCAAATCCAAGTTAACAAGCTTTTGGCTTCGATTCATCCCGTATACAAATATTCAGATAGGAAACTAAGGTCTCAGCCATGTCTACATGCGAGGTTACAAAGACAAGTTAATGAAGGGTTCAAGGGCGATTTTCACCTGGAGTCGATGAAGCGATCAAGGAGGGAGCTCGAAGCTCGTCAAATACCAAAGAGGGTTATTTCCTGTCAGGTTCAAGAAAGAAAGAGGAGTTAGAAATCGTGGTCAGATTCGAGATTAAAGCAAAGACAAGAATGGAATTCGGCCAAATTTCAGCCACCAGTCAAAAAAAAAATTCGTCCATGAACAGTAAAAATTCGATCACCATTCAAAGCCCAGACCCAAAAATTTGGTTTTTTTCAAGATTAAATAGTTGGGGGCTTCAATTACCAAGTTATTCATGCAACAAGGAGAGAGAGAGAGAGAGATTGAGGGGGGAGGAGAGAGGGTTACCTGAGGCTAGAGAGAGGGACGCCTGCGGTGGCGGAAGAACGGCGGCGGCGGATATCCGGCGGCGGCGGTGGAGAGAGGGGGATCGATCTAGGGTGGGGGGGAGGGGAAAGGAGGAGAGGGGGGAAATCGGCTGCGATGGGGGGGGAAAGGGGGTCTTTTACGGGCGCGGGCAGCCCAAAATTTTTGGGCGCCCGCGCCCAAAAATTTTTCCCACCAGACTTCTTTAGCGACGGAAATTTCCGTCGCTAATAATCCGTGGCTATAGGTATTAGCGACGGAAATTATCCGTCGCTAAAACCGAAATATCCGTCGGTAATACATATTTAACGACGGATAAATAGCGACGGAAAATTCCGTCGCTATAAAGAGGGTTATAGCGACGGAAAATTCCGTCGCTATTTATCCGTCGTTAAATAGCTATTTTCCACTAGTGATACTAACCCTCTGTCCTTCTGACCGTGTAAGTCAATATTTTTCAGGTACATTTCCTCTTTGTGGATGGGAATGACACCATCTGCAGCCGCCACATGGGGAAAATCACCGAAGTGGACCGCTACCAAATTGGTGGATACGGTCTTCTGTTCCGGCTTCAAGGTAAGCACGTTAGCATTCACCAGATTTTGTAAAATGTCTTTGAAGACATAATATTTTCTGGTAGGATGTCATAGGAACCCGTGATAGCGGCAATAATTAGGGTCATCTACCTTCCCTGCTTCATCCGTCTTCCTGATTTCGGGAAGCTGTAGCTTGTTGTTCTTCCGAAGTAACTGGAATAAGGCGTCCACATACTCTTCTTTAAATGAATACTGCTTGGGTGCTCTTTGTTGATTCGGTGCCTTGCCTTGCTTAGCAGGTGGTGCTCGCGTGTTGGTGTCGACAGCCAAAGTCTCTTTTCCCTTGGATCGAGGAGCATTGTTCTGGTTCCGTTGCTGTTGTGGCTTAGGTTGGGTAACTTCTTCAGCCTTGACTCGAGCAATGATTTCTTCGGCTTGTTCTCCTTGCGATACCAATTGTCTCCAGGAGTGACATTCCGCTACCCCTATCTGAGCAAGGAGCTGGGTCTGCAAGTTGTGCCTGTAAGTTTCAACCAAAGTTGATTGAGTCATACCTGATGGGCATCGTAATGCCATGCTGCAAAATCTTTCTACATAAGTCTTGATAGACTCTCCCTTCCTCTACTTGGTGGTGAGGAGAGTGAGGACCGAGACTTCTGTATCGTCCTCAAAGAACCTGGCTAAGAAAAGTCTTTCCTGATCTACCCATTTTTGAATGGATCCAGCAGGCAGTTTCATAAACCACTCGAAAGCGACACCCTTGAGATTGCCGATGAACAGTCGAGTTAGAATGGTGTCGTTCGCCACCACATCCCCTGTCTGTGACTTAAAGTAGTAGATATGCTGGTTTAGCGATCCTGTACTATCGAACGGTTATAAGGTTGGGGCCTTAAACTTTGGTGGGTAGGGAGCTGTGTCCCACTCAGCAGGATAGGGTCGTATCACTCCTTCCTCACGGAGCTCACTCCTGTTGGCGATTGCGTTAAGGCGAGCTTCAAATTCATCCACCTTAGAGGACTGAGGGTGTATCTCTCTTTCCATCTCCTTCTCATTTTCAGAAGAAGATTCTATGTTCTGAGTTTCGCGATCCGAATGCTCAGGTGCTTTCTGTTTTCCTTTAGAAATTATCCTCTGGGAGGACTCCGATCTTTGACCTTTTTCAGCAAGGAGTTGGGCTAGCATATCCTTCATCTGGAGAAGTGTCTTCTGTTGCACCTGGAGCATGACGTGGTATTCGTCAACTCTCTTTACTAAGTCATCGGGGCTTCTAGTCATGTAAACGGGAGCTTCTCGTGCCACGACGGAGCTTGAAGATTAAGATTCGGCAATTGCTGAATGTTGATCATTTGAAACGATTCCCTTGGCCAACCTTTGGTAGTCAACCGAGCCAATGGTTCCTATCCGAGTCCGAGTATGCCGTTATACTCCTTCGAACTCGTCACAAATTTCCCGAACAGTTGGGGAATGACTTCTTTGCGACTCATCAGCACCGGGATTTGAAGCATTCCCTCTACCTATCACATTTATAGTGACTTCAGGGTATTCAGTTTTGGCTATCTTCTTTTTGTGACGACATTGTCGTTTGGTCGGTCTAACGGCATTCGTTAATCTGTTGAACATAGATTGCCACAGTACGAATGCACAATAATAGCATTCTGAAAGGACTGCGGAAATAAGCCGCTCATATTGGCATGAATGAGCCGCTTGCTATGACGGTTTGCCCCTTGATAGCAATTCCCGCAAGTCAAACA
>NC_033798.1:102581857-102661857 GCF_001876935.1 Asparagus officinalis | reverse complement strand
TATATATATATATATATATATATATATATATATATCTATATATATATATATAGAGAGAGAGAGAGAAATATGGGAGCTTGGTACCAGCACAAAATTTATGCTTGGTAGTAAGGTGGCATATTATCCTCCACTCATTCAAATGGGGGGACCACATTCACTATGGTTGAATGTGGTCCCCCCAATTAAATGAGTGATGGAAATAAGACGACTCACTAACAAGCACAAAATTTGTGCTTGGTACCAAGTATACTCATTTTTTCTTTTTTATATATATATATATATAATATATATATATATAATTATATTATAATATATATATATAATATAATATAAATATATATATATATATATATATATATATATATATATATATATATAGTATATGAGAGGAGAGAGAGAAGAGAGAGAGAGAGAGAGAGAAATGGGGTATGCTTGGTAGCGCAGCACAAAAGTTGTGCTTGGTAGTGAGGTGCATATCTCCACTTCATTCAAATGGTTGCATAAATCGCCCATGCATTGTGAGTGGGGACCACAAGCCCACGAGCTGGGCAAAGAAGTTTCCGCGTGCGTGAAGAGAAACAGGCCCACCCGAATACCTTGTGAGCCTATAAATTATATTTTTGCCTAGGGTTTAGGTGTGCAGCAGGAGGTATGTGCATAGAGGCTTGGGTTGCGGCTACAAAGAGTTGGTGCGGAACAGAAGCAGTGCAGAAATTGAAGGGAAAAACATTAGTGACTGTGCAAATTCGAGGTTGTCCTTGGGTTGCGTGCGCAGAGGGTTGCAGTTGGCTTTTGTTCCTTTCTTTGGCAGCGTGCAAGCACGGACAGAGGGGAAAAAAATAGCAGTTTTGTTCTCTCTTTTGGGTGGCGTGCAAGAGCCGATTTGAGAGAGTATTTGTGTGAGGGATCTGAGAGTTTGTGAGAGGGTTTAGATTGTGAGATTATAAACCCTAGTTGTATTCTCTCCCTCTAATAGTAGATATCCCCCTCCTTGCCCCATGGACGTAGGCAGTTTGCCGAACCACATAAAATTGTTAGACCCTAGAGGGGGGTGATTAGGGTCTTATGCTAATCTAATCCGATTAAATGCCAATTAAAACTAATTAATAAGTTATCCTAGCAAGTATGAAATACAACAAGAATATAAGCTAGGATAAGCAATATGAACAATGAGATATATCCTATATGATAGAGATATATGCAAGGATATATAAACAACACAAGGGTAAATAATCTAAACAAGATAGTGGATGATATAGATAATGAGCTAATGACAATGGCGATATAAGATATGAACATAAATATGAATGAACGCCAAAGCACACTCAAACAAGCAATATGATCACGGAGTTCGGACCTTCCGTCCTACGTCTCCGCTCCCCACTCCCGGGGAGAAATCCACTATCAACCGGGTTTTCTACGTTCACCCGAATAACGTTTACACCTCACAGTATCGGTTTTCAACGCTCACCGATCAACGTCACTCCTCACACTCGGTTTCTAGCTCACCGAAAACCTCACTACACACTCGGTTTCTAGCTCACCGAAAACCTTACAACACTCACAATGTAACAAATATAAATTTGTTCTCTACAATAGATGAGAACACAATGAAAGCACAACTCAAAGTTACAATCTCTCACCACCCAACTATACTATGTATGAAAGATACAATAAGCTCAATGTGGGTGTGTGTGTAACAATGAGTAAATAAGATCAAATCAACTAAACTCAAGTATGAAATCTAGCTTAAGAACAATGATAATCAATCAAGTATATAAATGTAAAGCTAGAGTTTGAGTTTAGAAAACTTCTCAATTTGATAACAAGAGATGGAGGGATGATAGTTGGAAGCTCAAACTTCAATAGATAATCTCCTCAAGCTCTTGTGGAATTTGATTCACCAAAACAAACTCTCAATTTGCTTAAAAGCTTTTTAAACACACTTAAACCAAACTAAAACCCTTGTTAAAAACTTTATTAAACTTGATTAAAAACTCTCTTGGTTAACTTGAAAAGACATCAGCAATGGGGTATATATACCCACTAGAAATCTCAGCAAAAACCCCCAAAACAAATGACAAAACAGCCCCCAGAGAAACAGCTCAGAAATAGCCGTTAGAAGTCCAACGGTCATATTGTCGGTCGACCGAAAATCCCGTCGGTCGACCGATGAGAGCAAAAACACGAAGAAAACTTTCTGGACTAACGTCGGTCGACCGGAAATTCTGTCGGTCGACCGATTTGAGCTCTCGGTCGACCGATGCGAGCTCTCGGTCGACCGGACCGGTCCCATGTATAAGAATAGATTTATGAAATCAAAAGAAGAGGAACATGAGAAACATGCAAAAAAGTTTTCAAATGAAAACAAATCCATCAGAAGAAATCATAAATCAAAGTTTATATCCAAAAACGATGTTTGATCAATGAAGAACTTGATCAAACCACTCATAGAATACATTATAAACCACGAATAGATGATCCATAAGCACAAACACATAAATATCATCATATAAGTGAAGTATAATGAATTCAAAGCAATCAATCAAAATAAAATCTTTAACAAAAGAATTTCAAGAGAGGCAACAATATATCAAGCTCTTAAGCTTGTTACAACCCATATAATCATTCTAGCATCCGGTAAATATGATTTGGGAATAAACACCCAATAAATCCGGAGGGTTATATAAATGCAAACCTCTCATCAAAACAAAACAAATAATCATGAAAACAAAAGATTTTATCAATTATAAATTTATTTTCATAATCAAAATATTTTAAGACATAATTTTAAAACCAAGAAAGGAAAAAGTAAGAACACTAAAATTCTTGGTTTAAAGTTTAAATTTGTTTTGGTACCCAAGAACTCTTGGTACCAAAAGATTTAGGGACATGACCCCTATCATTAAAGTTCAAAGCCTTAGGGTTATGAACCCTCTTAGGCATATATGGTGCACGAACACGGTCATAACAAAAATTACTCAAATGACCCTTCCGATTGCAATAAGTACAATGGAAAGGAAGCATTTGCTTATGTTGACCAAACGGTTGTGCACGGGAAACTTTAGAAACATTTGCAAACATGGATGATCTTTTAAAATTATTTTGCAAATGTGAAACTCTCTTTAAATCAAAACAAAATTTGGCCAAATGACCAAATCTACCACAATGATCACATCTATACACATGAGCATGCTTATGATGAGCAATGGGTGCATGTGTGTGTACATGTGATGAAGAAACTTGATGAGATGCACAAGAAGGATTAATATTCTTATGTTTTTGTGCATCATAGCAAAATTTAGCTAAATGGCCTTTACGACCACAAATGGAGCACTTGTAAACTTTGCTATACAAGTGTGCATAGTGTATGGGTGATTTACTAGATTTAGCACACTTGTCCATAAGTTTCTTATGGTTATCAATGCATATTTTCAAAGTTGAATCTAAAGATGAAATACTATTTTTCATAAGATTCAAATCTTCATTTTTAGGCACATATGCATTTTTAGAAGTAGAACATAAATAATCATTTATAAAGGAAGCAGTATTATTTTGTATGTTCTTTACTTCTAACATGGCATTATCTCTTTCATGAGTTAAACTAGCAACGTTTGAAGTTAAAGAAACATGATCCAATTTTAATTTTTCATTGTTTTCTTTAAGGATCACATTTTCATTAGAAATAGTTTCAAACTTAGATGCTAACAACTCATGATCGGATTTCAAAATTTCATGCTTGCTTTGTAAATTAATGAAATCATTTTGCAATTTGTTAAAGGCATGTAATAATTTTTCACTAGCACAAGCAAGTTCATCATTAGGTAAATCATTAATAGATTTGAACTCGCAAACCTCACTAGGGCTATCGCCTAGTGGCCGTGTGCATGATGCTCCACATGAACTTGAAGCGGGATCCTCCAAAGCTTGTCGGATCGCCTCCAAGTCTCCTTGATGTGCTTCTATAAATATCCATAAGGTGTAAGCACTATCAAAATGAACAAACTTGTTAGACATAGATGAGTTAAAAGCATTTAACAAATATTCTAACAAAATGTTGTTCATAGTAAACATGCGATGATCATTTTTATTCCACTTGGATTTCTCCAAAATGGGCACAATATAAGCATCATCTATAATTTCCCATAAATCAAAATGTTTAGATCTAACAAATAGTTTAAATCTAACACACCATTGGGCATAGGGGAAATTGTCTAATCTAGGAGCAACACTAGAATCATAGCCTAAACAAGATGCATCATTCATATTCATAATTTGTAAAAATATGCAAGCAAGATGCAAATGCAATCAAAACAAGATTAGCACAAAAATATAACTTGGATCTTTAACTCAAGGCGATTAGACCTTAAATCAAAGAGCACCAAGCTCTGATACCAATTGTTAGACCCTAGAGGGGGGGTGATTAGGGTCTTATGCTAATCTAATCCGATTTAAATGCCAATTAAAACTAATTAATAAGTTATCCTAGCAAGTATGAAATACAACAAGAATATAAGCTAGGATAAGCAATATGAACAATGAGATATATCCTATATGATAGAGATATATGCAAGGATATATAAACAAACAATATGATATATCCTAGCAAAGAGATATATAGCAAAATATATATGTAAGGATATATAAACTAACACAAGATGATATATCCTATCAAAGAGATATACAATATGATATATGTATAGGATATGTAAACTAACACAAGGGGTAAACAATCTAAACAAGATAGTGGATGATATAAATAATGAGCTAATGACAATGGCGATAAGAAATATAAACACAAGTATAAATAAACGCCAAAGCACACTCAAACACAAGATATGATCACGGAGTTCGGACCTTCCGTCCTACGTCTCCGCTCCCCACTCCCGGGGAGAAATCCACTATCAACCGGGTTTTCTACGTTCACCCGAATAACGTTTACACCTCACAGTATCGGTTTTCAACGCTCACCGATCAACGTCACTCCTCACACTCGGTTTCTAGCTCACCGAAAACCTCACTACACACTCGGTTTCTAGCTCACCGAAAACCTTACAACACTTACAATGTAACAAATATAAATTTGTTCTCTACAATAGATGAGAACACAATGAAAGCACAACTCAAAGTTACAATCTCTCACCACCCAACTATACTATGTATGAAAGATACAATAAGCTCAATGTGGGTGTGTGTGTAACAATGAGTAAATAAGATCAAATCAACTAAACTCAAGTATGAAATCTAGCTTAAGAACAATGATAATCAATCAAGTATATAAATGTAAAGCTAGAGTTTGAGTTTAGAAAACTTCTCAATTTGATAACAAGAGATGGAGGGATGATAGTTGGAAGCTCAAACTTCAATAGACAATCTCCTCAAGCTCTTGTGGAATTTGATTCACCAAAACAAACTCTCAATTTGCTTAAAAGCTTTTTAAACACACTTAAACCAAACTAAAACCCTTGTTAAAAACTTTATTAATAAAACTCTCTTAATCTATTTTGAAAAGACATCAGCAATGGGGTATATATACCCACTCAAAGCTCAGCCAAAAACCCCAAAACGAAATGACCAAAAACCCCAGCAAACAGCTTAAGAAATAGCCGTTAGAAGTCCAACGGTCATATTGTCGGTCGACCGAAAATCCCGTCGGTCGACCGATGAGAGCAAAAACACGAAGAAAACTTTCTGGACTAACGTCGGTCGACCCGGAAATTCTGTCGGTCGACCGATTTGAGCTCTCGGTCGACCGGACCGGTCGACCGACGATTCTCTAGAAAAATATTGACGAATGGTCAATTGACCGGTCGACCGTACCGGTCGACCGAAAACTGATATTCCAGAAAAAATCGGTTTTAGAGCTGATTTTAAAACACTGTTTAAAAATACCAATAAATTCAGAAAAATGTAAAACTTTAGGGAATGATTGTAGACATGATAATACACATGCTACAAAAACTGGTTTTCTAAAAAGACTTCCCAAAAGAGAAATACCATCATTTTACAAAATAGTCCAAAACACGAAAATGTAAACATGCGAATTTTGACATTTTGGCTAAACCAACTTTTGAAACTTTACAAAATGATTTTATAGACTTGAAGAAAGATGTAAACTATTAATATGAAGTCTATAAATGATGAATGTAGTATTTTATCAAAATACACATATAATGCACTAAAACATGATTTCATTTAACTAACTAAAATTGATATTGATGAAATCATATATATGCATACGAGTATGAAACAAAAAATATGTTTTCTAATTATATTCAATTGTTTCATAGTAAAACTTGAAAACTATCAAACCAAAACATATATGTATATATATAACTATATATATACAAAAACCAAAACGTGTATGTGATTGAGCTTAAAGTACTAACACACATAATATAAATTCCTAAACTAAATTACCCAAGCAATGATCTTGATCTTCAATAAGCTTGACTTGGTAATCTCGCAGATGAAGCTTGAACTTGATCTTTAACTTGAATTGCAAGGCTTCACCGACATTCCGCCAACCTCCTTTGGATATGATCGTTGAAGCTCTATTCCATCCATCCTCCAACTACGTTGTTTGTCTACAATAAATACAAAAACACAAATACTAGACAAATAACATTAGTGGTAAATTGTTTGTTAAACAACATCAAAACAAGAAGGCCAACAAAAATTTGTGTTCTTACCGTGATTTGTAATAGCTTGTAGGGTCCCTCGACGCGTAGTCCTAGAGCTGACGAGAGGAAGAGCTGATATCTCACTTTGATGAGATATCTGGCTTTTGGTTCTTGTTTCCTTTGAGAAACGAGAATTTTATTATGATCTAATCTCTTGTTGTGTACCTTGCGCACCGGAGGTGCTGCCGAAATTTCCGCTGCGCACAATAAGTGGTATCAGAGCTCCGGGTTAGACTTGGGAGCTTGTTTGAAGGATTCGCTGAAGGATTCTTATTTGAAGATTATATCGACAATATGGGTGAAACAAGCACATCGGGATCGTCTCTTACGAAAACGATACATAGTTTGAGCATCAATAACATGAAGATTGATGTTCCGAAGTTCGACGGCAAGATTAATTTTGGATTGTGGAGGTGTCAGGTGATGGACGCCTTGGACGCTCAGAATTTGGAGGAGACTCTTGAGTTACAAGAGAAAACTGCCGAGATAGAAGCTAAGGTTTGGAAGAAGATGAATAGAAGGGCGTGTGGAGTTATTCGGTCATGCTTGACGCCGGATCTTATTTATGACGTGATGAACGAGACATCGGCGAAGAAGATGTGGGAAACACTCAATGAAAAGTATCTTACTAAGAGCATTGAGAATCGGCTTCACTTGAAGAAGAGGTTTTACCAGTTCAAGATGAAGAGGGGAGTTTCCATTAGGGAGCATGTTAACAACTTCACAAAGCTACTTTCAGACATGGCCAATGTGGATATCATGGTTGAGGATGAAGATAAGGTGATGCTACTTTTGTGTTCGTTGCTCGAGGATGATTATGGTACTTTTGTCCTAACTATGATTAATGGAAGAACTACTGTTACTTACAAGGAGGTGACCTCAGCGTTAGTGAATTATGAGTTGAGGAAGAGTGTGGATGAGTCCTCCGAGAAGGCATCGAGAGATGCATTAGTAGTTCATGGCCGTGGTTCAAACCGAAGTAGGAGGTCGCAGTCTAGAGGTGCACATCGTGGGATTCGTAGGAATCAGTGTGCCTTTTGTAAAGAGGATGGACATTGGAAAGCCGAATGCCCAAAGTTAGATCGAGCCGAGAAGAATAAGGGGAAAGCTGTACAAGCTTCAGAGGTGAATGTTGTCAAGACTAGTGGCAACAATTTAGATTCGGATTCTTCGGGCTATTCGTTGTCTGCACTACCGTCAGTTTGTGTTGCCAACTCTATAGAGTGGATGTTGGATTCGAGTGTTTCATACCACGTTTGCCCTAGGAGAGATTGGTTCTCCAGCTTTCAGAAGTTGGAAAGAGAAGATGTTGTGCTCATGGGTAATGGACATGCATGCTCTATTGGTGGTATTGGTACCATTCGTATTCGGATGATTGGTGGTATTGGTATCGTTCGTATTCGGATGTATGACGGAGTGATTCAGGAGTTGGATGAAGTGAGGTTCGTTCCGCAGTTGTCGAAGAACATCATTTCACTAGGAGCTTTGGTGGCATCTGGCTATAAAGTGACCTTGGTGGATGCACATTTGAAGGTCACATCGGGGTCCATGATTATGATGAAGGGCATCAGAAGGAGCAATTTGTATTATTTACTTGGAAGCATGGCGATTGATAGCGAGATGAAGACTTCATCAGATTCGGCTAGACTGTGGCGTTGTTTGATGCTGGGTTATTTGATTGGTAATGTCGTGCATAGGTTGTTAAGGAGTGCTTTGACCTGCAGTTTGAAGTCCTGTGAACCCATTAGTATGAGCAAGAAGACCGAGGTGGAGTTTGGCACTTCTATCCATCATTCGAGGGGTCATCTGAGGGGTGTTCATTCAGGCATTCGGGAGCCTTCCAAGGGAGCATCATTGGGAGGTAATAGGTATGTGGTTTCCGCAGTTAGGGATTGCTCTAGGCATTGGTGGGTTGCAACTGTTCGCGTGGAAAACTGTAGCTTTCTTCATTAATGAGATAATTGTCATCTTGGGTTACAAAGATCCGGTCTTTTATAGATCCAGTTACAACTAAATCAAAGAAAGAAGAAAAAAAAGTAAAAATTACAACTTTCCTCTTGTGAACAAATCGCGAGCTCCTGTTTTGCGTCCGCTCGCTTATGTGGGTTCTTTGCCTGCGCCGGGGTTGTTTGCCGTGGACCACAGCGCGATCTAGATCCGGTCGGATCTGGCTCAATCTGGCTTGGTCTGGTTCAACCCTGGTCTGGTCTGGTTCAGCCAGATCTGGTTCAAGGCTATAAAAGGGGGTTTTTTCTTCAAAAAAATTTTTTTTTTCTTCTCTTCCTAGGGCCGCCCCCCCCCTTGTCTTCTTTTCTTGATTTCTCTTCCCTCGAGCGTCCGATCTCCTTAAAAACTTGATATTCGTCTTAGATCTAGTACTCCTTTTGAAAGATGAGAAAGGGAAAGCCCCTATCACCGACCGCATCGGATTGCGAGTCGAAATACAAGAGCCCGTTCAATTTTTATGTTCACAAAAACGTAAACTTGAACGGGCCACTTTTGAGAAAACTAACAAAACATCCCATGCCAAAGGGGAAGCACACTCATCTGAGGATGATGGTGTTTTACCAAGGAGCACATGCCAACACTCTATAGGTTGCTCCAGTTACCAAGCTGATGAGCTGTACTATAGAGCTGGTGGTATGGGGAAATCTCGAAAGAAGTATGTGCAGGACATGGAGTCTCGCTGCCCGTGCGCCAACATAATCAAGGCAGTGCTATCAGAATGCTCCTGTGCTCAAACCCCAAGGAGAATTTCGGTGTTTGACAGAATTTCCACCGGAACGTCTGAAGCTAAGCCTAGGCGTTTCCGAAGAAGAAGAAGGATAGTCAAAGACAGAGAATTCCCGAAGGTCACCATCAACATGGCCAGCAAAGGAGCATCGACAGGGGACAATCCCGAGTCAATTCCGTTGGTACCCTGGTATCTAACTCACCTGCAGTCCGGAACCATTACACGAGGGACTTATGGTAGAATTCGGACGAGATTACCGTCGGAAGATGAAGGATAAGATACCGGCTCCGCGATCGCTTCGGACAACACGGTATCCAGCGAGGGACAACCCCGCGAGGTACTCATGATCACTGCCGAACAAATGAACAAAATGCTGGAAGACGCCCTAGCTCGGCAGAAAGAAGCTTTTAAGTTCGAGATGGAGATGACCCTACAGCGGATGAGGGAGATGCACGACCAGCAAATCGCAGCTCTGACAACTCATCAAGAGGAGCCCACTCGACCCAATCATCAGAACCAAGAAGAGAATGAACGGGAAGGGAATAATGTCATTATTCCCCCTGTCAACAACGACAATGGAAGTGGTCCGGTAGATGATAATGCCAAAGAAGACCACATTACCTCTCCCCAAAACCACTCGAAGATAGAAACGAGTGAAGACAAAAAGATGAAAGACTTGGAGAGCAAAATCAATGCATTGATGAATGCTCAAGAGGTAAAAAGGTCAGGTATACCGTGTCCATATCCAAGGGAGTGGGAATCAATTCCATATCCGGCAAAGTTCAATCTCATTAACTTTACGCCGTTTGATGGAAAGGGTTCCCCTACCCAACATTTAATATATTTCAAGTCTCACCTAGGAACAATCTCCGGCAACGAACCCTTGATGGTACGGTCATTCGTTGGCACTCTTCGCGGAGCGGCCTTCGATTGGTATCGTCGCCTCAAGCCGGGGAGCATCGGCAGTTGGGACGACATGGAGGACATGTTCTTGACGAACTTCTTTGATGATGACACTGAGGTCTCGATCAGCACTCTGTTTGAGGAGAAACAGAAAAATGGTGAGACAGTCGAAAACTTTGTGAAAAGGTTTCGAAATAAAGCGATGAATTGCAATCCCCAGCTTCCCTTGACAAGCGTTTTTCCTCGATTCTCGGGTAGAGCATCGATACGGTTGTTCAGAGGATTCCTAGACTCGGGGAATTCCATGCTGTGGTGGGGCTTCACCGAAGGTTCGGGACCTGAAATGGACGAAGGTTGGAGAGCAATATTACCTGCTTTTACCTTAGGCGTCGATTTGGCCTTCGGCATCCAAACTCGTTCGGATTTCGGCGATCTCTTAACTGCCTCTCCCTTTAGCATTTCTCGTGCTTTTTGGACTAGGGCTCGGGCATGCGCACGCAAGGCGCGACGCTTCTGGATTCGCTCCTCGAGAGTAGAACGGGTTCTTTTGACTTGAACCCATTTGTTCGTTTCTGCTTCGGAGGAGGGGCTGGTTGTTTGCCGTGGTTGCTCCTGGCGTTGCCTGGATTTTAGATCTACGCTATAGCGGATCCCATCCATTGGCTCCAAAGCCTCGGCAAGTTGTCGAGCAAGACGTTGACGTTGTCTTTGTCGTGCTCTCTTTGATAATGCCGGAGCGTCTTCAGAAGTCATCTCCTCGGCGGAAGAGGAATCCGGATCTGCGATCTCGACCAGGTTGGACGACGTGGGGACGTCGCGTGGTGCAAGTGCAGAGGCGGCAACGGGGTCTTGGATTTTTGAACCGAAGGACCTGCAATCATTTATGAAAGAGGTTACCTTTCTGTACCCGTTTGGAGAGGCGGATCTGGAGGAGGAGGAAGAGAGGCCTTCTTTGAACCGTTGTTGATCGAGCTCGTGTTCTTCATTCACCCCGATCTTGAGTGCTGGTTGCGTCACGACGGCGTCGGTTGCGATGCCGTTGGCTCCCACTGTGGTCGCCAGCTTGTTTGCGGAAAAAGTTGCTGTATTCATTGCTGCATTCATTACAACTTCAATCGTTACAATGAAATAAAAAGATAGCCTTTTTATAAGACCGGTACACAATGAAAACAAAATAGATACAACTCTTTTCAAACAAACGCAAGATCTGTTTGTCATCTCTTGCTTGCGTGGGTCTTTTGCCTGTGACGGGGATGTTGATATCCGTGGACCACCGGGGCACTCAGATCTGGTCCGATAAAATCGGGCAGAGTTTCGTCTATCCGCGGGGGGATTTTAGAAACTCTGAACCCCGTCGATCCGCGTGGGATCTCAGAGGTGTAAAGCTTATGTCTCGGCTTAAAACGAGACACTAGCTCTTCTTGGTATCAACGCTAAGGCCAATACCAAGGGGAAGAGATGAATGAAGAGGGGGGCTGATGTAGATCCTCTGACTCCTCGCTCCAGCAGGGCTTCGCCGCTCTCTTAGAAAACTCCGACTCCTCGCTCCGGCAGGGCTTCGCCGCTTCAGAAGAAGGCGATCCTTGGCTAAGATAATTCAGCCTTGGAATTCACCCAACAATCAAGAGCCTCTCTCAAATGAGGCCATAGGAGGCTATTTATAGCAAATGAGGAGAGGGGGGACCATTCTTGAGGACACCCCTTGGGGGTGTCTCGGCCATGGCCGAGACACCCCAAGGGGTGTCTCGGTTTTGGAGCCGAGACACCCCCCTAGGGGTGTCCTCAACCAACCCCTACCCCTTGCT
The DNA here is from genome assembly GCF_001876935.1 of Asparagus officinalis. Taxonomy (NCBI): domain Eukaryota; kingdom Viridiplantae; phylum Streptophyta; class Magnoliopsida; order Asparagales; family Asparagaceae; genus Asparagus; species Asparagus officinalis. The sequence continues at coordinate 102,649,732 of NC_033798.1, read as the reverse complement.
TTTCCTATAAATAGGCCCCTAGGGCCTCCATTCTCTTGGCCTTGGTTTTGGGAGAGAAATTTCAGATCTAGAGCTTTAGCCTTTGAGATCTGAAATTCCAGAGAGGAGCGGCGAAGCCCTGCCGGAGGAAGGAGTCGGGGTTTTCTAAGAGAGCGGCGAAGCCCTGCCGGATCGAGGAGTGAGCGAGCCTTCTGCAGCAAAGGAGTCTTCTTCTTCATTCCCCACCTTCTTTTCCCTTAGTGTTGCCCTTAGCGGTGATACAAAGGAGAGCTAGTGCCTCGTTTTAGCCGAGACATAAGCTTTACACCTCTGAGATCCCACGCGGATCGACGGGGTTCAGAGTTTCTAAAATCCCCCCGCGGATAGACGAAACTCTGCCCGATTTTCTCGGACCAGATCTGAGTGCCCCGGTGGTCCACGGATATCAACATCCCCGTCACAGGCAAAAGACCCACGCAAGCAAGAGATGACAAACAGATCTTGCGTTTGTTTGAAAAGAGTTGTATTTCTTTTGTTTTCATTGTGTACCGGTCTTATAAAAAGGCTATCTTTTTATTTCATTGTAACGATTGAAGTTGTAATGAATGCAGCAATGAATACAGCAACTTTTTCCGCAAACAGACTGGCGACCACAGTGGGAGCCAACGGCATCGCAACCGACGCCGTCGTGACGCAACCAGCACTCAAGATCGGGGTGAATGAAGAACACGAGCTCGATCAACAACGGTTCAAAGAAGGCCTCTCTTCCTCCTCCTCCAGATCCGCCTCTCCAAACGGGTACAGAAAGGTAACCTCTTTCATAAATGATTGCAGGTCCTTCGGTTCAAAAATCCAAGACCCCGTTGCCGCCTCCGCACTTGCACCACGCGACGTCCCCACGTCGTCCAACCTGGTCGAGATCGCAGATCCGGATTCCTCTTCCGCCGAGGAGATGACTTCTGAAGACGCTCCGGCATTATCAAAGAGAGCACGACAAAGACAGCGTCAACGTCTTGCTCGTCAGCTGGCCGAGGCTTTGGAGCCAATGGATGGGATCCGCTATAACGTAGATCTAAAATCCAGGCAACGCCAGGAGCAACCACGGCAAACAACCAGCACCTCCTCCGAAGCAGAAACAAACAAATGGGTTCATGTCAAAAGAACCCGTTCTACTCTCGAGGAGCGAATCCAGAAGCGCCGCGCCTTGCGTGCGCATGCCCGAGCCCTGGTCCAAAAAGCATGAGAAATGCTAAAGGGAGAGGCCGTTAAGAGATCGCCGAGATCCGAACGAGTTTGGGTACCAAAGGCCAAATCAACGCCTAAGGTAATAGCAGGTAATATTGCTCTCCAACCTTCGTCCATTTCAGGTCCCGAACCTCCGGTAAAGCCCCACCGCAGCGTGGATTTCCCCAAGTTCAAGAATCCTCTGAACAACCGTATCGACGCTCTACCCGAAAATCGAGGAAAAGCGCTTGTCAAGGAAAGCTGGGGATCGTTGAAGGAGCTTCGAGCCAGCATCCAGGCTGGGGGTCGTACACGATCTCCTAACAAATCGAACTCTGCAACAACCAGCTCGGCGGTGCGTGCAAAGGACCAAGAGCCCGTTAAAGTTTCACCTTCACAAAGGAGTGATTCCAAACGTGCGACTCTTGCAGAGGCCAACAAGGCAAAGTTTACTCAGAAGAAGACGCGTCGAACAAACGAACGCGTTATACCTGAGAACCCATGTGAGCAGCCGATAGGTTACTCCGACGGCAACGTCAGTGAGTTGTACTATCAGGCTGGGGGTGCGGATGAATCTCGAAAGAGAAACACCCGGGAAGCGGATTCTCACTGTCCGTGTACCAAACTTATCAGGGCAGTATTATCAGCCTGTAGCTGCCCCAAGACCGCTCCACAGAGGGTCTCGATATCCGAGAGAATCTCCGATGGAACGACAAAGCCCAAATCAAGGCGTTCCCACCAAAGAGGATCGATTGCTCGAAATGATGAACCCCTAGAAGTGACTATCAACATGGTCAACAAGGGAAAATCCCCAATCATTTCAGGTGATTCCGACCCTGATTTCTCTTTAGGAAGCAGGGTCGATTCGGGAATAGCTCAGCTTCAGCTAGAAGCCGAACAGCTCAGCTTCAGCTAGAGGCCGACAGATATAACAACGATCGTGGGATCCATGAAGGAGTCCATTCCGATGATGAACTCTCGGATTCCTATTCCGCTCTCGCTTCTGATGACACAACGTCTAGCATAGGGCAAGCTCGAGAGGTGCTCATGGTCAACACAGATCAGATAGCCAAAATCATTGAAGAGGCCCTGACTAAGCAGAAGGAAATCTTCAAGTTTGAAATGGAAGTGGCTATGCAAGAGATGAGACAAATGCACGACCAACGAATCCGAGCTCTGTCAAACAGGCTAGTCGAGTCCAACCATCGCACCCAGAACGCTGCAGTCAACAGCGAGCCGGAGGTGGTCGAAATCGTCATGGCCAACGCACCACCCAAGAATACTGGGGGTGGCCCCACTAAAATTAACAGCGCTGGGGGTGGACCCACCAGTGATGATAGCGCTGGGGGTGGACCCACCAGTAATGACAACACTGGGGGTGGCCGTATGATTCCTCTCGAAACTTATCCAAAACAGGATATGGGTGAGGCCGAAAAGATAAAGGAGCTCGAAAGAAAAATCGAAGCCCTGATGACTACTAGAGAGGTGAAGAGGACCGGCATTCCGTATCCTTACCCGAAAGAGTGGGATTCGATCCCGTATCCGGCGAAGTTCAACCTGATCAACTTCACGCCGTTCAACGGAAAGGGCTCGCCCACTCAACATCTGATCTACTTCAAGTCTCACTTGGGAGTAATCTCGGGCAACGAGCCTTTGATGGTTCGGTCATTCGTTGGCACCCTTCGCGGGCCTGCCTTCGATTGGTACCGCCGTCTCAAGCCCGGAAGCATCAACAGCTGGGAGGACTTGGAAGGCATGTTTCTCGCCCATTTCTTCGATGATGACACCGAGGTGTCGATCAGGACACTCTTCGACGAGAAACAAAAAGGCGGAGAGTCGGTGGATACCTTCATCAAACGCTTCCGCAATCAGGCAATGAACTGCAGGGATCCCGTCACGGAGGAATTCCTCTTGCAGACTTGTCAGAACAACTTGTCCATTGACATCTTGGACGTGATGGGAATAGAGCCGCTCAATACCTGGAAAGAGTTGAAGGCTCGAGGAGAACAAGCTGAACGCTTCATCAGAAGGCGGAAGATCGAGAGAAACCAACCGATGGTTAATCCTCCGGATTCGGATCTCGTACCTCATGATGAAGAGGACGTACCTGCAACGGTTATTGACGATGATCAAACGTCACAACAGCAGTCCTGGGAACAACAGGAGAATTCAGACGAGGAGCTCCAAAACGAGTACTCGTTCAAAGACGAAGACGTTCCAGCTATTTTCGAGACCCTTCTCGAAAACAACAAAATCAAACTCCCGCCCATCACGCATCAAGAGGAAGATGGCGATTCTGCGGATCCAACGTACTGCGAGTACCACAGAAGGATCCTCCACCCCACCAAGGAATGCTTTGCTCTCAAGAATAACATCCAGACCTTGGTTGATGCCGGCGTTATAACGCTAGGGTAAGCCAATTGAAAACGGCAAAACTCCAAAGAGTACAAGAGTATAAACTGTTCCTCAATACTCCAAAGAGTACAAGAGTATAAACTGTTCCTCAATACTCCAAAGAGTACAAGAGTATAAACTGTTCCTCAATACTCCAAAGAGTACAAGAGTATAAACTGTTCCTCAATACTCCAAAGAGTACAAGAGTATAAACTGTTCCTCAATACTCCAAAGAGTACAAGAGTATAAACTGTTCCTCAATACTCCAAAGAGTACAAGAGTATAAACTGTTCCTCAATACTCCAAAGAGTACAAGAGTATAAACTGTTCCTCAATACTCCAAAGAGTACAAGAGTATAAACTGTTCCTCAATACTCCAAAGAGTACAAGAGTATAAACTGTTCCTCAATACTCCAAAGAGTACAAGAGTATAAACTGTTCCTCAATACTCCAAAGAGTACAAGAGTATAAACTGTTCCTCAATACTCCAAAGAGTACAAGAGTATAAACTGTTCCTCAATACTCCAAAGAGTACAAGAGTATAAACTGTTCCTCAATACTCCAAAGAGTACAAGAGTATAAACTGTTCCTCAATACTCCAAAGAGTACAAGAGTATAAACTGTTCCTCAATACTCCAAAGAGTACAAGAGTATAAACTGTTCCTCAATACTCCAAAGAGTACAAGAGTATAAACTGTTCCTCAATACTCCAAAGAGTACAAGAGTATAAACTGTTCCTCAATACTCCAAAGAGTACAAGAGTATAAACTGTTCCTCAATACTCCAAAGAGTACAAGAGTATAAACTGTTCCTCAATACTCCAAAGAGTACAAGAGTATAAACTGTTCCTCAATACTCCAAAGAGTACAAGAGTATAAACTGTTCCTCAATACTCCAAAGAGTACAAGAGTATAAACTGTTCCTCAATACTCCAAAGAGTACAAGAGTATAAACTGTTCCTCAATACTCCAAAGAGTACAAGAGTATAAACTGTTCCTCAATACTCCAAAGAGTACAAGAGTATAAACTGTTCCTCAATACTCCAAAGAGTACAAGAGTATAAACTGTTCCTCAATACTCCAAAGAGTACAAGAGTATAAACTGTTCCTCAATACTCCAAAGAGTACAAGAGTATAAACTGTTCCTCAATACTCCAAAGAGTACAAGAGTATAAACTGTTCCTCAATACTCCAAAGAGTACAAGAGTATAAACTGTTCCTCAATACTCCAAAGAGTACAAGAGTATAAACTGTTCCTCAATACTCCAAAGAGTACAAGAGTATAAACTGTTCCTCAATACTCCAAAGAGTACAAGAGTATAAACTGTTCCTCAATACTCCAAAGAGTACAAGAGTATAAACTGTTCCTCAATACTCCAAAGAGTACAAGAGTATAAACTGTTCCTCAATACTCCAAAGAGTACAAGAGTATAAACTGTTCCTCAATACTCCAAAGAGTACAAGAGTATAAACTGTTCCTCAATACTCCAAAGAGTACAAGAGTATAAACTGTTCCTCAATACTCCAAAGAGTACAAGAGTATAAACTGTTCCTCAATACTCCAAAGAGTACAAGAGTATAAACTGTTCCTCAATACTCCAAAGAGTACAAGAGTATAAACTGTTCCTCAATACTCCAAAGAGTACAAGAGTATAAACTGTTCCTCAATACTCCAAAGAGTACAAGAGTATAAACTGTTCCTCAATACTCCAAAGAGTACAAGAGTATAAACTGTTCCTCAATACTCCAAAGAGTACAAGAGTATAAACTGTTCCTCAATACTCCAAAGAGTACAAGAGTATAAACTGTTCCTCAATACTCCAAAGAGTACAAGAGTATAAACTGTTCCTCAATACTCCAAAGAGTACAAGAGTATAAACTGTTCCTCAATACTCCAAAGAGTACAAGAGTATAAACTGTTCCTCAATACTCCAAAGAGTACAAGAGTATAAACTGTTCCTCAATACTCCAAAGAGTACAAGAGTATAAACTGTTCCTCAATACTCCAAAGAGTACAAGAGTATAAACTGTTCCTCAATACTCCAAAGAGTACAAGAGTATAAACTGTTCCTCAATACTCCAAAGAGTACAAGAGTATAAACTGTTCCTCAATACTCCAAAGAGTACAAGAGTATAAACTGTTCCTCAATACTCCAAAGAGTACAAGAGTATAAACTGTTCCTCAATACTCCAAAGAGTACAAGAGTATAAACTGTTCCTCAATACTCCAAAGAGTACAAGAGTATAAACTGTTCCTCAATACTCCAAAGAGTACAAGAGTATAAACTGTTCCTCAATACTCCAAAGAGTACAAGAGTATAAACTGTTCCTCAATACTCCAAAGAGTACAAGAGTATAAACTGTTCCTCAATACTCCAAAGAGTACAAGAGTATAAACTGTTCCTCAATACTCCAAAGAGTACAAGAGTATAAACTGTTCCTCAATACTCCAAAGAGTACAAGAGTATAAACTGTTCCTCAATACTCCAAAGAGTACAAGAGTATAAACTGTTCCTCAATACTCCAAAGAGTACAAGAGTATAAACTGTTCCTCAATACTCCAAAGAGTACAAGAGTATAAACTGTTCCTCAATACTCCAAAGAGTACAAGAGTATAAACTGTTCCTCAATACTCCAAAGAGTACAAGAGTATAAACTGTTCCTCAATACTCCAAAGAGTACAAGAGTATAAACTGTTCCTCAATACTCCAAAGAGTACAAGAGTATAAACTGTTCCTCAATACTCCAAAGAGTACAAGAGTATAAACTGTTCCTCAATACTCCAAAGAGTACAAGAGTATAAACTGTTCCTCAATACTCCAAAGAGTACAAGAGTATAAACTGTTCCTCAATACTCCAAAGAGTACAAGAGTATAAACTGTTCCTCAATACTCCAAAGAGTACAAGAGTATAAACTGTTCCTCAATACTCCAAAGAGTACAAGAGTATAAACTGTTCCTCAATACTCCAAAGAGTACAAGAGTATAAACTGTTCCTCAATACTCCAAAGAGTACAAGAGTATAAACTGTTCCTCAATACTCCAAAGAGTACAAGAGTATAAACTGTTCCTCAATACTCCAAAGAGTACAAGAGTATAAACTGTTCCTCAATACTCCAAAGAGTACAAGAGTATAAACTGTTCCTCAATACTCCAAAGAGTACAAGAGTATAAACTGTTCCTCAATACTCCAAAGAGTACAAGAGTATAAACTGTTCCTCAATACTCCAAAGAGTACAAGAGTATAAACTGTTCCTCAATACTCCAAAGAGTACAAGAGTATAAACTGTTCCTCAATACTCCAAAGAGTACAAGAGTATAAACTGTTCCTCAATACTCCAAAGAGTACAAGAGTATAAACTGTTCCTCAATACTCCAAAGAGTACAAGAGTATAAACTGTTCCTCAATACTCCAAAGAGTACAAGAGTATAAACTGTTCCTCAATACTCCAAAGAGTACAAGAGTATAAACTGTTCCTCAATACTCCAAAGAGTACAAGAGTATAAACTGTTCCTCAATACTCCAAAGAGTACAAGAGTATAAACTGTTCCTCAATACTCCAAAGAGTACAAGAGTATAAACTGTTCCTCAATACTCCAAAGAGTACAAGAGTATAAACTGTTCCTCAATACTCCAAAGAGTACAAGAGTATAAACTGTTCCTCAATACTCCAAAGAGTACAAGAGTATAAACTGTTCCTCAATACTCCAAAGAGTACAAGAGTATAAACTGTTCCTCAATACTCCAAAGAGTACAAGAGTATAAACTGTTCCTCAATACTCCAAAGAGTACAAGAGTATAAACTGTTCCTCAATACTCCAAAGAGTACAAGAGTATAAACTGTTCCTCAATATCTTGATGGCTTGCGGTCGACCGTGGCGGTCGACCGGATGCAGTCCAAAAAGTTTCACGGTCGACCGCCATGGTCGACCGTCTGTTGTCCATAGCCAAACCCTGGTTTTTTTGTTGCTCGCGGTCAACCGCGAGTTTTCCATGGTCGACCGCCGATTTGACTGTTGGACTCCAATGGCTATTTCCTGAGCTGTTTTTCTAGGGGCTTTGTTGTTACTTTAGTGGCGTTTTTGCTGAAGTTTTTAGTGGGTATAAATACCACATTGCCTTCAGCTCTCCAAAACCAATGAGAATGTTTTAAACAAGTTTAACAAGGGTTTTAAAGTTTGTTTTGTGTGTTTTAAAAGAGTTTGGTTTGTGAAGACTGTTTCACAAGTGGAGGAGATCATCTACATTGTTTGGGCTTCATCTTAATGCATCTCTCCATCTTGTTTTTTCAGAGAAGAATTTCTAAACTCATATCTAGCTTTACATTTGCATATTTGTTTTGATTATCATTCTTTAAAGCTAGTTTTTATATTGAGTTTAGATTTGATAACTTATTGTTACACACACCCATATTGAGCTTATTGTATTTTCATACTTAGTATAATTTGGGTTGTGGGGAGTTGTAACAATTAAGAGTAAGCTACATTGAGTTCTCATCTATTGTAGAGAACATATTTGTTGTTACATTGTTAGTATTGTAAAGTTTTTGGTAAGCTAGAAAACCAAGTGTGAGGAGTGAACATTGATCGGTGAGCATTGAAAACCGACATTGTGAGTGATTGTGAACGTTGATCGGTGAACGTTGAAAACCGACATTGTGAGGTGTAAACGTTATTCGGGTAAGCGTAGAAAACCCGGTTGTGATAGTGGATTTCTCCCCGGGAGTGGGGAGCGGAGACGTAGTACGAAAGGTCCGAACTCCGTGATCATTTGCTTGTGTTTGCTTTGTCTTTGGCACAATTATTTCTTGTGTTCATATCTTATATCGCCATTGTTCTTTTGCTTATTTATATCATCCACTATATTGTTTCACCCTTGTGTTAGTTTATATATCCTTGCATATATTTCACCACATATCTCATTGCTAGGATATATCCCTTTGTTTATATTGCATATTCTTACACATAACTCTTTGCATATCTATCTTGCAAGAATAACTTGATAATTAGTTTTAATTAGTATAAAATCGGATCAGATTAGCATAAGACCCTAATCCCCCCCCCCCCCCCTCTAGAGTCTAACAATTTTTACATATAATTCATTTGGGTTGTGTGTGTGATTGAGTGAGCTAAATTTTGTTCTCAAATTGTATTGGAGAAAAAATCATTTTATTTGTACTTAATTGTTGAAAGCTCACTTTATAATACACAAGTACACCGAGAGGAGTGTGTGATGAGAACCGGGGTCGATTCCAATAAGAGTGGCGTCGGTAGTAAAGCCCAGAGAGAGGTTGTAAATCCGAGCACTTCAGGAAGGCAACACGGGCTAGGCCAACACTTAGAGGGTATATTGTGTGATTGCATTGTGAGTATTGTAAACGTTTGTTTGTGAGCATTGAAAACCGATTGTGTAGTATCTTTTGAGATAGTGGAGTTCTCCTTGTTAGTTGGGAGCGGAGACGTAGGTCGAGAGTGACTGAACTCTATAATCACATCGTGTGTTTATATTGTCTATTTACGCACTATCTCATTTGCATATTTGTTCTTGTTTTTATTGGGCTTTGTTTATATTGCATAACCTAGCTCATATATCATGTTGCATTTCATATTTGCTAGGATTATAAGTTAATAAGTTTTAAATCGGCATTTATATCAGATTAGATTAGCATATATCCTATTCACCCCCCTCTAGGGTAATTTCATCCACGTCAAAGCTCACCCAAACAATATCAAAGTTCGCCAAAGCCTCACGCGAAGTCTGCCTCAACGACCCACATGAACCACATCATCCACATCCAAGGGACGTGTGTTTCCAACATTCTAGCGAAGTTCGCTAGAACGAACTTCACCCAAAGCTACTTAGCAAGCTTCGCCAAAGTTTCTCAGTGAGCTTCGCCTTTGACCATCATAGGTTAACCTCACCACTGATCATTTCAAGAGTTATTTTTAGGGAAACAGTTCTCCCCACTATCTCCTATGTTAATGGCTCATTTAATCCATATTTAAATAGTTCTCTCTCTCTCTCTCTCTCTCTCTCTCTCTCTCTCTCTCTCTCTCTCTCTCTCTCTCTCAGCCTCTAAGAGGAGAGAAGATTGGTTATTTTTGGGATACTATAATAGATGAGATACAAGACACTTGACTAGAGATTTTACACCTAGACTTGGCAATTTTACACACTTGGCATTTGCACTCGACACCTTCAAAAGAGCTTTAGCAATCATCGATTAGTAGAAGACATCTTAGTCGAACCGTCAATGGAGTACAAGAACGATGCTCCATCGACGCACAGAAAAGAACACAGCCTCTATAAATTTTCTTATTTCTTTTAGTTTTTTTTTTTTTTGAATTGTAATAATACATGCTAATTGTAATTCAAAAGACACAAAACAAACATCACAAGGTCCACATGCTCAAGCTCCTATAGCTTTACATGGTGCACATGCTACACCCATTACTCAAGTCAAGTTCAACAACCATCATCCTATGAGGTTAAACAGCCAATTAGGAGGTTGAATATGCATGAACCCACACCTACGGCAGCTCCTTCAATAACTTTAGATTTTTCAAAGTTATTTAATAAAAAATGAAGGTAATTGTTCAATTTAACAACCATCCTATATGTGTCAACTCAGTAAATATGAACACCTTTTAACATAATCTACTTCCAAGTGCAAGAAGTTGATGAAAAATTGGCAACTTTAAGAGATCATCAGAGGAGAACTAAATATGGGGGGCATGAAAGAAGTTGTGATGTTTTGTTATATTTTTTATGGTTTTTTTATTGTATGTGAAATAAATGTGGTGTAAGAGTGATAATACTCTATGTTTTGGCTTCGCAATGTAATATGGATTTACAATTGGTGGAAAACATGATATTAATGTTCTTTCGTGGTTATATATGGCTGTGGTATTTTGGCTTCTTCAAGGTTGTCTTATATATTTTGTTATTTGAGTTTATGTTAAATGTTATGAATCATATAGATGGTGTTCATACTTGTGTGTATTGATGATGGTTTTGTATTGTGATATTATGGTGAATGTTAAGTTATAGTGAATGTATTGTGATAATATTGTGATGTTATGGTGAATATTATCACATTCAATGTTAGTAGTACTGCATTCATGAAATGTGGATTTTTGCCTACTTATCTTCTTTAAGATATTTTGACAAACATGTTGATAGTGTTGTATGGTGAAACGCATTTCATCCTACTTATCTTCTTTGAGACATTATGACAAACACTTGCATTATAAAACAAGTTGTTGACAATATAGCAGAGATAAGTTGCACAAGCTTCATTCAACCCATACAAATAATCGGTCAACTGTAATTTGATCACAACTATCAAAGTTAAGATTACAGACAACACAACAAACATAGTGGAAACTCATTTCCAAAATACATTCTCGAACCTTATAATATTCACTCTCTCTCCCTAATACAACTCATATCTCCTCATATCACTTTCTTGGTTCTCAATTTGCCTTCAATGTCTGCTAACTTGTCCTCTCTAAGCTCAATTTCTTTCATTCTTCTCTAAGTGACTCTTTCTCACTAATTACCTTCTTCATTGCAATTTGAGCTTGGAGAGGAAAAACTTGGACCTTCCATTAAAAAATTACACTTTGATGCATATCTATAGTTGGGACAGCTGAAGTGACGTCCATAATTCGCATAGGGCCAAGCCGTCTCCATGTATGAAATATCCTTGCAATAACAAACTCTGAACTCTCTCTCTCTCTCTCTCTCTCTCTCTCTCTCTCTCTCTCTCCTCCTTGATAAGTGATGAAGCTGAAGAAGAGGAATCTCTAGTGACAAACTTCATTGTCTTCTTCAAGAGGAGAGAGAGAGAGAGAGAGAGAGAGAGAGAGAGATAAAGGGTAAAATCCAAAGAGATGCTATCATCATAAATTAAAAGGCATGGAAAAGCTAAAAACGTCATAAACAATTTTTTTGAGAATATTTCCTCTTTTATTTAGCATTTGGTAGTTATTTACAACAATTAAAAAGTTTATGATGTTTTTTTTAATAAAACACAACTAGTGATATTAAAGTGAAATTAGTGGGAAACTATATGGTATTTAACTGTAATTCACCCTTTAAAAAAAGCAAGATCAACCTAGAGATCATTATAGGATTCAACCAAGTCCGATGTGATTCGGTCACACACTGAATTTTTTAAAACTTTGATCTCAGGTGATTAATAGGGCTTGGTTAAGCTCGGCGAGAGTTTACCAGATTCTGGGCTGATAAGTATTATGATTTAAATGTTGGGTTTGAGCGGTCGAGTTCTAATCGAATGGATCCGAGCCCGGTCATGCTGATTTTTGTTGGATAGCAGGTTCCTAATATGTTTCCTAATTTGTTTTGGTAACAGGTTATTGCGATTCCTAATATGTTTTGATAACATGATTCTAAATCTGTTTTGGTAACAAGTTATTAGGATTCCTAATTTGTTTTGTTTTTTGTTTTAGAATTCCTAGTATGTTTATGATTTTAGGATTCCTATATATATGGAACAATTAGAAAAGAGAATAGAGAAGAAAATTGGGGATATTTGGAACATAGAAAAGAAGTATTTTCTGAGCTATTGGTTAGGGTTTTGTTTGGAGAGAATTAGAGATTTGTTGGTGAGCTATTGGTTAGGGTTTTGTTTGGAGAGAATTAGAGATTTGTTGGTGAGATTAATTGGTGAGTTTGAGTGATTTATTAGAGATTTGTTGGTGAGATTAATTGGTGAGTTTGAGTGATTTGTAATCTCAGTTTGTACTCTTCTTCACTATTAGTGAAAAACCCTATCCCCTTCTTACCCCGTGGATGTAGGCAACTTGCCGAACCACGTTAAAATTGATTGTTTGTATTTATGGCATTGATTTGGTTTGTTTGGCCTTCTCTCGACGTTCGTTGGATTTGATTTATCGTAGCATGTTGGTTTGGTTGTTTGGCTTCCGCAGCACTCAACAAGTGGTATCAGAGCTCGGGCTACGCTTGGGCTATTTGGAGGAGTATGTCATTTTGGAGGCTCGTCTAGGGCTTCGTTTGGTGATACAGGTGGGATCTTTTTGGTAAAAACTCTATCTTTCAGTTTTGGATCTATTCTTCATTTGTTCAGCATTTGTTTTGGTGCTTTGAGAAAGATGGTCGGGAAAGAAGGAGTTATGGAGCGTACTTCCGGCGTGAAGACCGTCCAAAGTTTGAATATCCACTCTATGAAGATAGATATGGAGAAGTTTAATGGCACAAACAATTTTGATCTTTGGAGATGTGAAGTCTTGGATGCGCTCAATGCACAAAATTTGGAAGATACTTTGGAGTTGGATGGGAAACCGAACGATATTAAGGAGAAGGTTTGGAAAAAGATGAATAGAACGGTGTGTGATGTGATTAGATCTTATTTGACTCAAGATTTAAAATATGATGTGATCAATGAGACTTCGGCTAAGAAGATTTGGGAGATCCTAGAGGGCAATTATTTGACCAAGAGTGTAAAGAACTGCTTGCATTTGAAGAGGAGGCTTTATTGCTTCCAATTGAAGAAGGGAACCTCCATTGGTGATCACATGAACCATTACACGAAGCTTCTTGCGGATTTGACGAATGTAGATGTGATGATTAAAGATGAGGACAATGCATTGTTGTTGTTGAGTTCCTTGCCTGACGAGGAATATGAGACATTCGTTCTTACTCTTATTAATGGGAATGCATCTCTTTCTTTTAATGAGGTCACCGCTATATTTGTGAATTATCAGCTTCGAAAGAAGGATAAGAACACTTCAGTTGAACTGGTAGCGAGGGCATTAGTCGCAAGAGCAAAGAGTCCAAACTGTGGTAGAGGTCGCAGTCTAGAGGGGCACATCTTGGAGTTCATAGGAATCAGCGTGCCTTTTGTAAAGAGGATGGACATTGAAAAGCCGAATGCTCAAAGTTGGTTGATCGAACCGGGAAGAATAAAGGGAAAGCTATTCAAGCTTCAGAGGTGAATGTTGTCAAGGCTAGTGGTAATAATTCAGATTCGGATTCTTCGGGCTACTCGTTATCTGCACTACCATCAGTTTGTGTTGCCGACTCTACAGAGTGGATGTTGAATTCGGGTGCTTCTTACCATATTTGTCCTAGGAGGGATTGGTTCTTCAGTTTTCAGGAGTTGGAAAGAGGGGAGGTCTTGCTGATGGTTAATGATCATGAATATCCTATTGGTGGTATCAGTACTATTCGGATTAGGATGAGTGACGGAGTAATTTGGGAGTTGGTTGGAGTGAGGTTCGTTCCTCAATTGAAGAAGAACATCATTTCACTTGGAGTTTTGGAGGTAGCAGGCTATAGGGTGACCTTAGTCGATTCACGTTTGAAGGTCACATTGAGGTCCATGATTGTGATGAAGGGCGTCAAGAGGAATAATTTATATTATTTTATTAGGAGCATGGTGTTTGATAGAGAGCTGACGACTTCTTTGGATTTGGCTAGACTGTGGCATTTGTTGAGGCTGGATTATTTGATTGGTTATGTCGTGCATGATTTGTTAAGAAGTGCTTTGACCTGCAAATTGAAGTCCTTTGAGCACATTGGTATGAGTAAGAAGACCGAGGTGGAGTTTGGCACTTCTATCCATCGATCGAGGGGTCTTTTAGGTGGTGTTCAGTCAAGCATTTGGGAGCCTTCTAATGCGGCATTATTAGGAGGTAATCGGTATTTGGTTTTCACATTTAGGGATTGTTCTAGGCATTGGTGGGTTGCAACCAGGTCCCGTTGGTGTGAAGTTCTAGAAGTCAACAACAATTGAAAGAACTATATTGGCAGAAAGGTAACCCATCGTTCTAGCTTTGGTAGGGGTTCTTTCTTGCATTTGTGCCGAGCTCATGGTAGTTTGAGACACTTCATTGATGTGGAGACATTGGGACGACGAGATGAGATGACAGTTTTGATGGGTCGTTCCTTACTAGAGGGGGGTCGGCGTTGGTTATCGAGCATTGGTTTTGGTTTTGGAGCTTCGACATATTTTGGTTATCGTGGTCATAGATTGCCGACTGCTGCATGTGGAGATTTTAGATCTGGTGAAGCTGCTTCAGATTTTGGGTTGTTTCGGATATTTGGTTGCCCAGCATTTGGTCATATCGAGGATGTGAGATTTGATTTGATTGCACGTTTCGGATTCAGAAATTCGTTTGACTATCAGTTAGGAGCTTTTGATTTTGTTCTGAGCAGGTATGTCACATTTGATTCTCGGCAGGTGGAAAGTATTGATCAGATCATTGGGATATCGCAGCGAGTAGAGGGTGATGCTACTTCACATTGGGTGGAGATTACTCCACATACTCCAGATCATACTGCATCGTTTGGGATTCTAGCTGAGGTGACACTGTTTGCAGATCATTTGGATTTGGATGCATATGCTGAGTTGGTTTTGGATTCGAGTGCAGCTGGTGGACATGTTTTGGATACGGCCATTGGTTCACCTCAGGTGAAGGTATTTGATTTATTTCAGCTTGGGGCCATTAGGAGCGCTATCAGTTGCAGATCCGTTGGTGATATTGGTGAAGAGTTACAAACTTTCTATTTGATTGAGGGCCTTTGGAGGCCGTTTGGGTGAACTACGTGAATGCTTGATTCCTTGGGTAAGAGGATACGTAGGCAGTCATTTATGATGCATCTAGATTGGTGAGTTGATACCGATATTTGGAGTTTGTTCGCATTCTCGTTTGGATTCTCGACTTGTTGTGGATTGAGTCTGTTGTCATGGATTTGTTCCACTTCGTAATGGACGCAACAAGTGAGACGTTTGGTTGGTATTGGTGTCGGCTCAGTTTTGAAAAAATTTCGCCAATGTGGAGAATTGTTGGATAGCGGGTTCCTAATATATTTCCTAATTTGTTTTGGTAACAGGTTATTGCGATTCCTAATCTGTTTTGGTAACATGACTCCAAATCTGTTTTGGTAACAGGTTATTAGGATTCCTAATCTGTTTTGTTTTTTTTGTTTTAGAATTCCTAGTATGTTTACGATTTTAGGATTTCCATATATATAGAACAATTGGAAGAGAGAATAGAGAAGAAAATTAGGGATATTTGGAGCACAGAAAATATGTATTTTCTGAGCTATTGAATAGGGTTTTGTTTGGAGAGAATTAGAGATTTGTTGGTGAGATTAATTGGTGAGTTTGAGTGATTTGTAATATCAGTTTATACTCTTCTTCTCTATAGTGAAAAATCATATTCTCTTCTTGCCCCGTGAACGTAGGTAACTTGCCAAACCACGTTAAAATTGGTTGTTTGTGTTTGTGGCATTGATTTGGTTTGTTTGGCCTTCTCTCGACGTTCGTTTGATTTGATTTCTCGCAGCACGTTGGTTTGATTGTTTGGCTTCCGCAGCGCTCAACAATTTTACGTGTTGGATTTTTTTTTACGTGATTTCGTTAATTGATTATTTTTATTTCTGATATATCTATTCTATTAGCTTTCTTATGGTCATATAAATATGGCAGATCCGTGAAACGTGCAAATGTTTCTATTTTTGCTAGTTGTCGGTAGTTCTAAAATTATTTATATGTCAATGCCACAATGATAAACGTGACATGCGATGGGATACCTGTGTGCTAGTTGTTTATATCAGACTTCACTTACTGATATATGCTAGGCATCATGATATATTGTCGTAAATGATGACAAGACCATGATATAATGATAACGTCGGCCGTGTAATCTATGGTACAAATACCGGTGATGTGTGTGGATTATTAGAATACATGTCAGGTTAGTAGAGACTCGCGATCCTTCACTTTTCGCGAATGAGATTTAAGTAATTAAATTGGTCCTTGCTACATATACCAAATGGCTAAAATAACAAATTAGTATATTTATACGAACGTGTTTGTCAGATTGGTATTCTTAAAAACTCCGGCGACAATAAGACATTAAAACTCGTTCTTTTGTCAATAAGACCATTTTCTCAATATTCCGGCAAAAAATTTTGTTTTAACCCCACTACCTCCCGAAATTATTAAATATATACCCAAAATAGTCAAAAAATAATAATTTATCTCTTCCCTCTCCCCCTCCTCCTCCTCCTCCTCGTCGTCGACGACGTCCTCGTCCTCCTCCTCCTCTACCATTCCCCTTTCCTCCCCTCCTCCGCCTCCCCTTCCCCCTTCAACTACATCCCTCTCCCCACCCTTACCTCCTCCTCCACCGCCCTCGTCTAGTCCCCTACCGCCCTCATCGGTCCTCTGTCTCACCGAGCTTTTCTTGGTCAGCTCGCACGCCCCCATCAACCTTAGGTAGGGGAGGAGGAAGACGGCCATGTTGAGAAGAGGGACGAAGGAGCATGAGGGGGCCGAGGTTGACCCAGAGGAGCATGAGGAGGAGGAGGGGTCCTGGCCGAGGAGGAGCATGAGGAGGCCAAGGTTGACCCAGAGGAGGGAGATGGGGACAAAGGAGAGGAGGAGGAGGACGATGGTGCGCTGGAGGGAGAGGGGAATGGGGGAGGAGGACGAGGAGGAGGGGAAGAGGGAGGGGATGATTTTTTTTTTTTGAAAATTTTGGGTATAAATTTAATAAATTTGGGAGATAAGGAGGTTAAAAACAAATTTTCTCACCACAATATTGAGAAAATAGTCTTATTGACAAAAATGACGAAATTAAATACCTTATCGTCACCGGAGTTTTTAAAAATAACAAACTAGCAAAATGGTTCGTATAAAAATATAAATTTGGTATTTTAGCCTATACCAAATTGGTCTAGTTCGCTAAATAACTAATTAAATTGGTCCTTTTAAGAAAATTGTCATTTCGTGTTGCAAAACGGGCATTTGAATCTGCTGAAGTCTGATGACACCTCTTGGACTATATGGTTGCGAGGAAAAATCCTTAAAGCACTCCATGTAGTCTGCTAATATAATTAAAACTTTTCTCGCAATCCTCCATATTTGACATACAAATTTGGGAAAGTAGTGAGAAAGTTGGTATTAATAATAGCAAAATGTATTTTCTCAAAGTGGGTGCTCCCAAGATTTTTACTCAAAACCAAATACACCATCAAACTTCAGCAAAGTCAAAAACCTGTTCCGAGACACAAAGACAACCTCGATATACAAAGCAAGAGCTTAGGTACCTGGAAATGGTCCTTTAGTAATTTTGAAAGTGGTTTAACATTTGATAATAGCTCCAGCTAGTACTCATTTACCTGTGTAATTTGGGCCTTCACGACCAAAACATATCATGTATTTATTCTATATATAACGCTTTCGTTACATGACTATCAGCTGTTAAACAAATCTAACAGAAATAATTTCTTTTGCAATTATAGGAGTCATTCCCTACAGGTAAAATTTAGTATTTTTTTTTATTAAAAAAAAAGCCAATTTCAGCACACAGAAATCCTGTAAGAAAAATTAGTGTTACCTTTATATACTCCATCGATTGATTGCAGAAAAGAAATTTCACGACTCAAGTTGCTTCCTCCGAATGGTTGGTGACAGAGAAAATATCACACAAAAACATAATAATAATAATAATAAATTTTCCAATTTACATATCTGAATTCCAATCAGTAACAGTTATTGTCACAGATATATGACAATATCATAATCACCATGTTTGAAGCTGGGAGTAACACCAATATAAAAACACCAATGCAAACAAGTCCAGTAATGTTATTTTTTCTGACCAATTATACAAATAATGGAAAATTAAAAGGCAAAGTTGCCACAAGCAAAGGTGAATTACCTGTGTCTTTGCATTTCATTTGCTCTGGTCAAAAAGTAGTAGTGCATATAGTTCGTCAACCAATAAAATAAGTTTGAAGCACAAGTAAAAGCGCCTCTGAACTCCGACTACAGTTACTCCTTGCATGTATTGTGGTCTCCATTTCATTTTTGTCTCACCTACTTTCACTCAGCTGTACATTGTAAATTTGGTGTTTTCTGTTCTACTTCTCATCTAACGGCAATGTAGCTTCCGCGAATCATTTACAGCGGAAACTTAAATCACCGACTTCGGCTAGGTTTTTCTTAAGAAAGTTTTTTCTTAAGATCTTTTAAAGCGACAACAACTTCAGGGCCTAGATTGTGCTGAAGCAATTTTCCTTGCATGGATGTCGGCCTGCCGGTTTGGAAAAAGAAAAACTATAAAAAATAATAGAGAACTCAATGATGTCGGTGAAAATTTTCAAAATTTTCAAAACATTCTGATGATAAGATAATCGTGTTCGTACAAGCAATCATCTAGTTTGCTCTCTAAGCTATTAGATTCCTGTTTTGTCAGGGAAGAAAGAACAAGTACGTCCCATTAACAAATAGGGTCAATTTACATAAACTGTATTATATTTTCAATTTATCCTTAAACTTACAAAGTTGGTTTTTCTTCGAATCAACCATAGAACCCCACATTGCCACTAAAATTTCCTAGAAATCTCAATTCTTACAAGTTACAACAGAATAACCATGGGTAAAGGGCAATGAGGAATGACAAGGAGGAGATTCTTGATAAAACTTATTTGGATCAAGAAAACGAAAATACAAATAATAAAATTGCACTCATCATTTAAGAATAGGAAAAGATACAAATATGGGCCTTACACCCGGCACCTCACATGTCTAATACCACATGCATTTCAATGCAGATTTCTCACAAATATTATTCTCTCCTTCCTTAAATGAAAAAGATACAATCTTATTTGTAGAAAAACTATGAAGTTAAATAAAATCCTTAATAAAGAAGAGATAACATCAAATAATATCCTAACTAAAAGAAGATAACATCAGATAAGATCCTAATCGAATGAAAGGATAAAATCAAATAAAATCATAAGATCCTAATTGAACTAAATCTGATCAAATCTTCATGACATCTTCTTTCAGACCTAAATTTATCCTGCATCACATCTCCCCCTCTTGAAGAATTCGCCCTTGAATTTAAAATTGCATAGCATTGATGAACTTTCAATCGCTGCATCATCAATGTCGAAGCTACAAAGGCGAATCTTTTCTGCTCTGGTATCAAATGATGAGGAACGACAACAAGGAGATTCTTGATAGAACTTATTTGGATCAAATAAAACAAAAATACAAATAATAAGATTGCACTCATTATTTAAGAAAAGGAAAAGACACAAATATAGGTCTACACCTGGGCACTCACATGCCAGCACCTCACATGCCCAATACCAGATGTAATTCACATGCAGATTTCTCACAAATATTCTTCTCCCCTTCCTCAAATGAAACAGTACAATCTTATTTATAAAAAAACTAAGAAGATAAATAAAATCCTAACTAAAGAAGAGATAACATCAAATAACATCCTAACTAAAAGAAGATAACATCAGATAAGATCCTAACTAAAGGAAAGGATAAAATCAAATAAAATCATAAAATCCTAATTGAAACTAAATCTGATGGACTTTGAATTGCTGCATCGCCAATGCCGAAGCTACAATGGTGAATCTTTTTAGCTCTGATACCAAATAAGATGCAGGGCAGAACACGGGAGGACATGAATGCAAAGAAGGCAAACAATCACACGGATGAAGATTCCTAAAGTAAGCTATGTGCATGCACTAGATGCAAATGCAAACTAATCAGCGAATAACTAAAGATGTAGTGCAATTATAAACTGAAAATGGTGATGAATCATACAATGGATCACAGAAATATCAATACTCAATGTGATTATAAATTCCCTACAACTCTAAAGATATTGTAATATTAACAATAAGAAATCAACGCCCTGTTCAGAATTCACCTGAGGGTGTAAGGAACTAACACACAAATCGTCAAAGTTCGAATAAGAACTGAGTTGAAAGGCCCTATTGCAAACATATTAAACTAATCCACGAAATTGAAGAACCAACCAACCCTCAACTACTTGGATTTGAATTTACCACACACATGTAAGCAAAGAGACAATTAATCCACCAAGCAATCAAACTTAGATCTGAAATTAAACTCTCAATTAAATTTATCCAGCAAGATTAGGGGCTTCCAGAACTCTGTGGGAGATATTAATCACGTGAACAGTAGTCGGAGCAGGACATGAATAGTTGTAGGAGTTGGCGTTGAAGAACGATCGCGTGGACAGTAGTCGGAGCACTAGACTGAACAGTAGTTGGGGTACTGTTCACATGAACAGTGATGGCGAGGTTAGGTCTTAATTGGGGTAGGATTTTGTTTTAGTGGAGAAGTGGATATGAGTTGAGGGTATAATGAGAGGCTGAGATTTAATCAAAGCAATTAAATAAAATAAGTTTCACATCCTCATAGCAATTCACACGCCAACTTAAAATCTCAGAATTATTATATTAAATAGTCTGTCTTTCACTAAAGCATCACATCATTATTTATAACCACAAACAAAATCAAACTAAATACCTAATTCACGCTCAAATCTTAGCAAAAGTAGAAACTAATATAAAACCCTATCAATTATAATCTCTGAGAACATGAAGAATACATCCAGAATCAATCAGTATCCTCTAAATACAATCACTCTCCTAGAATATACACTCCATGGATTCCTATCAACTAGGGGAGCAGCGGTGAAGCTTTATGCCGGACGTACAGGTCTATTTCGAGTTCTAAGGAAGATTAGTTCGAATGCATACGAGTTGGACATCCTACGGACATCAGCCCGGTTTTCAACATCGAGAATTTGACTCCTTATCATGCGCTTGTGGACTACCCGACAACAATCCCAAATCTTACACCTTTAGCTTCTGCAGTACCACAGCAGATTCCAGCTCCACCACCTATACAACCGAGGAGACATTCATCAGAGGAGATCGAGGATATTTTGCAAGATGAGATAATTTCAACAATAGATGGCGGTTTACAGAGATATCTAGTCCATTAGCGTGGGCGACCTGATTCAGACTGCACTTGGCTACGGACTGAGAAGCTCATCTCGAATGCACTGTACGCTTATCATCGTCGTCATTCACTAGAGGCGAATGCTTCGAAGCCGGGGAGAGTTGATGGAAATCTATGGAGATTATATTCCAAGAGAAAGAAACACGCGATTGAATTTGGAGGATATTGATTGATTATGGATATATTCATCATAATCTCAGAGATTTTAATTGATAGGATTTTATATTAGTTTCTATTTTTGCTAAGATTTGAGCGTAATTTAGGAATTTGGTTTGATTTTGTTTATGGTTATAAATAATGGTGTAAGACCTCAGTGAAAGGCAAACTATTTGATATGATAATTCTGAGATTTCAAGCTAGCATATGAATTGCTATGAGCGTGTGAATCCCATTTTATTTAATTGTTCTGATTTTATCTCAACCTCTCATTATACCCTCAACTCATATCCAACCCTTCACTCAAACAAAATCCTAGCAAAATTCAGACCTAGCCTTGCCCACTGTTCATGTAACATGTAAACCCGGCTATTGTTCGGTACAATGCTCCGACTACTGTCTATGCAATCCTTCTTCCATCCTCTTCAACGCTGGCTCTGACTACTAGCCAAGTCCTCCGACTACTATTCACGTGAACAATATCTCCAACAGAGTTCTCGAAGCCCCTAATCTTGATGGGCAGATTTAATTGAGAGTTTAATTTCAGATCTAAGTTTGATAACTTGGTGGATTAATTGTCTCTTTGCTTACAGGTGTATGATAAATCCAAATCGAAGTAGTTGAGGGCTGGTTCGTTCTTCAATTTCATGGATTAGTTCACCAAGTTTGCAATAGAGCCTTACAACTCAATCCTTATTTGATCTTTTGACGATTTGGGTGTTAGTTTAGTTCACCAAGTTTGCAATAGAGCCTTTCAATTCAATCCTTATTTGCATCTTTGACGATTTGGGTGTTAGTTCTAAACAGGGCGTCAATTTCTTACTGTTAATCTTGCAATCTCTTTAGGGTTGTAGGAAATTTATAATTACATTAAGTATTGATATTTCTATAATCATTTACATAATTCATCGCTATTTTCATTTTAAAATTGCACAACACCTTTAGTTATTCGCTGATTAGTTTGTATTTGCAACTAGTGCATGGACATAGCTCACTTTAGGGATCTTCATCCGTATTATTGCTTGCCTTCTTTGCATTCGTATCCTCCTGCGTCTTGTCCTGCATCTCTAAAGTTTGTTATTTTCAAATGGTCTAAAATAAACTATTTGATAGAATGCACATTAATTATAGTGGTCTTAGGATATCGAATAAGTTCGTATTTGCTATCTTAAATAGGTATCGCCGTTAAAGAATTAGGTACTTATAACAAACCAAAAATGGAAAAGTTGCATTTGGGTTATATATGACATTATTACTCGAAATCAATGTCAAAAGTTTCTATAATCATTTTGCTACATTATTTCCCTCACGAAAAAATGATCCATCCTTCTAAATTTCTTCCCAAAATGTGCTTCTATATTCAACAACTTTTTCCCCTAATTTGGGATGCAAAAAGCTAATTCTCCTAAGTTAACAAGAAATAATCTCACTATTCTCTTAAAGTCAATGGTATATTTAATTTGATTGAGCATGACAATCTGTCATGTCCAAGAACATTGGCACTGGCACTGCTATATTGTTTTCGTTGAGGTCATGGGACACTATTAGATCACATACCTTTAAATACTTTTGTTTATTTTTACTTGTATTTACTTCTTAGAACGACTTTACAATCACGATAGGACATAACCATAAGAAGGATAAATTTGCGAAATTGTCATCTTTAGGACATGCTTTTCATTTTAATATACCAAAGGATTCTCTCAAATCTAGCAATGTGAATTGAGGAAGAGAGTTACTAGTGTGGAGCTAGGAAAAATCTTTGCATAGTGTGGAAGCCCCTCCTAGCAAAGAGGAAGAGTGGATGTAGAATTTCAATGCGAACCATTGTAAAATCCTTGTTTCTGTGATTGGTTTACGGTTGCTCTCTAACTTTTGTTCATTTCTGTTGCAATATCTGTGATATTTAATATTTGTTTTAAGTTTTGAAAAAGAATAGCAATCCTATTTAACTCCCTTCTAGGCTTGCATCTTGATCCGAACAAAAGGCTCATGAGTGCTAGTGTGTACAATTTAATAAGAAGGTCCAATAGTATCTCTTATTAATTTAAATACTAAATTCTAATTCTAATATGAATCCTATCTTCTAATTTCAAAAGAAGTTATCTGTGAATATTTAATTGTAAGAATATAAAATTATAACCCTTAACTCTTAACACAACTTTCGAGTTTTGGTATAATGGTTAGTGTCTTTCTAACTGTCACGCCCTGGGCCAATTGACGTATGCAAGCCGTGGGACCCCACCGAGAGCAACTCAATGTTAGCTAAAGTCAACTGCCAACACGTTAGCACTAGTTGTTCTTGATTCTTGAGCTTATCTATTTAAGCCACTAACATTTCTTCACATTAGTCCATGTAGGACTAAAGTGAGGGTGTCACAATCACCCCACTTTGTAAAGACGACGTTCTCGTCGTCACGACATAACAATTAGCACATCCCAGTATCACTGTCAGACGATGTGGACTCTAGAGGTAGCTCCTACGAGCTCTAGAGGTGGCTCCCACCGCATCCATACGGTGTAGCAGTTAGCCCCGTATAGCACTTAGTTTCACACTTCCGGCTGGCAACTGTTCTGATATCATTTGTCGCACCCTAGACTCGTTGGCGCGTGCAAGTCATGGGACCCGTAGCTCCTACGAGCTCTAGAGGTGGCTCCCACCGCATCCATACGGTGTAGCAGTTAGCCCCGTATAGCACTTAGTTTCACACTTCCGGCTGGCAACTGTTCTGATATCATTTGTCGCACCCTAGACTCGTTGGCGCGTGCAAGTCATGGGACCCACCGAGAACAACTCAATGTTGGCTAAAGTTCACTGTCAAAATGCTAGCACTAGTTCTTAGGTCTTGGGCTTCTCTATTTAAGCCACTAACATTTTTTCACACTACTCCATGTAAGACTAAAGTGGGGTGTCACACTAACATGGTATCAGAGCAATCTACGTGCAAATCCTAACAGCCTTGAATTAAAATGGATTTTCTAAAAATTGACACTGTTGTGTGAGTTAAGGTTTTGGCAAAGCGCCTAACCTGCAGAGGCACGCAAGAATATAAAACTATTAACCCTAACCCTCACCACAACTTTGTAATTTTGGTGTAATGGTTAAAGACTTTAACATTACCATAATCCTAATAATATTTTAAATTATTTATCTAATTAAAGTTAAAACCTCATATACTAGAAATCCCACAAATACTAGAAATCCCACAAACTTGACGTAATGTGTTTCCTGGAAACCCGTGCCACTAAGGAACTCATATTTGAGTCCGGCAACAACTTGATAATGCAAGTCAATTTGCATAAAAGTCCCTCTATAATTGCATAAAAAAGCTAGTATCATATGAACTTTATGCAAACTCTAAATATGCATGCATAAACTCCAAATCCAACCTGGAGTTCAGCTTATTTCTTGATGTGCATAATTACACAAAACCCCTCACAAGATTTCTAATTACTTGCTAGTCCAAATCCTAGCCCAAATAGGATAATTACTTTAAAACCTTATATTCTACTCTGAATCCTACCCTAATTAAATGCTACATCCTAATCTCTTCCTACTCTTTAAATTCAGCAGCTACAACCATAAGTTGTGTGCAATTTGCACACAAGTCCACCTCAACGTTAAAGCATAAAGAGTTGATGTGACTACATCACTGTTTTAAATATCGGCCGATAACCGATATTATCGGCCGAGTTATCGGATTTAGGAGCTCTCCGATAGGATAACTTGGATTTTTAATCGGTTATCGTTTTTGGCAAGTTATCGGGGAGTTATCGGCGTTATCGGTACTTATCGGCCGATAAGGTTTTTTTATCGGGATTATCGGCCGATAAGTAAGGCTATGCAATCGAATGGTTTCATGGTGCGGTCAAGATGTAAGTTTTGCTTTCTACAATTGGTTAGTGATTCTAAACATGATGATTTACATTTTGGTATGTTTATATTTCATTAAGCATGGTTAGATTATATTTTTTAGTTATTATATTATATATATACACCATCTAGTATATCACTCCGATAAATACTACTTATCCCCGATATATCCCCGATTTCCGCTATCCGATAAGAATTTTGGTCGTCCGATAAATTCCCGATAACCGATATTTAAAACCTTGGACTACATAAATATGTAACTTATGTGTGCCTAAAAATATTCCTTTCCTCCACTATTGAAAATCCGAACCAACTAGAGCGTTACCACCTGAAGGCTACAGTCAAATATAAGGCATGATCATTTTGCATAAAAGTCCATGTTAATCTCTTATACACAAGAACCTACTATGATAGAATACCTATAAACAGAGATAAACCCTATCCCCTGTCCCTCAAAAACCTTATGTACCTCTCTCCTGCTTGATTGCTGCCGCCTCCTCCCCCCATGATGCCCAAGCCAGTCATCACACCAAAAACCCCTCCATCCAAGTTTGGCAAGCACCCACGCCCCTCCTATTCACAAAACAAACCCCTCATATCCCATCCACTAAAACCGTAATCCACAAACCTCCACCATTCATGTACGTGAGATAAGAGGTTGGGGGGGTTTGACTATGAAGGAAGGGATTGAAGAGATTGCAGAGCATCTGAAAACCCACGGTGAGAAGCACAGCGGCAAAAGGAATTTTTTTTATGATTAGCACCAACAGTTCTTTGCATGCGATGACTAAACAAAAAGGGTAGGTGTCATTTCCTACTCTTCTAGCCATTGATTCCATCTTTACTATTTCTGATTGTTTAAAGATTATCTATCAATCTATCAGTTGTTTCTTAGTATCGAAAATCATGTGGGAAAAAATCAGGGTTTTGTATTTTAGTTAGGTTTATGCAAATAAAATATGTATCGTTGTGTTAGAAATGTAGAAATATGTATATACAGCAAGAACGAACAAACCAGGACAATTGACGGAGTGATGAGGCAACAACGCGATGGCCGAACATTGTTGGCCACTCCGACTAGCCAGTGCATTGCCAGCAGGTGCCCGGCTAATTTACGTTTACATTTTCTAAGCTATTTTTCATGGAAAAATCCCAACGTGGTAAGAATGACCTTAATATTTCGTAAGTTGCTCAAAGTAAAAGATGACAAGGGGTACGGACATACATGCTCAAGGAGAAGGTAGTTATACCTATTAATATTAGCACAACAAAGGGACAATTTAAAGTCCTCATTCTAAACATTGAGTTTTGTATGCAATAAATAGAGCACAGTCACCAACATAGAGGCCAAGAAATGAAGAATAAATGCACCACTACAGTAATTAAAGATACACTTGGCCTAGTCAGCAGATTGTGTAGTTTTATAAAGATGAAACCCATGGTGGTTACAGGTTAGGTCCCTAATACCAAACATTGACCTGATTACATGGTAAAAGAAGCATATTTGTCATGATTTTTTCTATACTTGTAAGATATATAAGCCATAATCTAGTCATGCAGTGAAAATTGATTTATGATGTCAGGGTTGCACAGCATAATCATTGGTCATTGCAAACATGGTACATTTTCTAGCGTGCAACTGTTTTCATACCTGCTAAAGTAGTGTATTGAAATGTTGCAAATATTAAGCTAGGATCATACCTGTGCTCAGCAAGTATTTGATCAAATTCCTTTTGCGAAGCCTTTATCTACAAGGTATTCAGATTATTATAATGTGAAATGATTCTAGAGAGATCAACATATCTTATTATGAACAGTTATATGAGAATTACTGAAACTAATGTAAAATGAAAATAGCATTTGCTTCCAAGGGAAGCAATAAGATAGCTCTTATCCACAATTTAATTGATATTAAATGAGTGAGAAAGAACTCTTTAATATACTACAAATTCCCTATGGAAAGAACCAGGAAGCAGAAGAGGCTACTACAAAAATTTAAAAAAAAAAAACAGATCAATATATTGGTCATATTTGAATGTGAAGTCTATTTATGATAACTTACTTCGTAACTGTCATGTATAATGTTTCAATGTAAGGAGTGTTTTTACTTATAATCTTTGTACCTCTCTATAAGTTAGTGGGGCTCAATAAACAGGATTGGCAGCCATAAATTGACAAGATTAAGAGATGAATTGCTTGTTGGAAGGGTCTTATCCTCTTCTAGGGCATTTCTTGCAAATATCTCAAACTTCTTTATAATTGTATATTATTTTTTTTCCTGGGTTGTTAATGGACAAAATTGATTAATTAAAAAGAATTTTCTTCTGGAATTCAAACGTTCATTTTACAGTTACGGAAGGGAAGGTGCTTATGGTTGCATAAGGCTACATATGAGCTCAAACAACACCTCATACTTGTTTCAGATAATACTTTGAAATACTGCTTTCGTACTACTTATTAGGATGCTTCTATACCATCAGTGTCTGTTGGTATCGGCAGTCGAGAATCACAAATATCAGGTTTTGGTATCATGTCTCCACATGAAAGTTCTAGAAATATCAGCAACAATTGACTAAAAAGAGTTTACAACCGATAACATTTATATTTGGTTTTAGCTAAACTTTGCAATAGAACGGTTGAAGTGACATTTAATTCTAAATAGATATGCCACTTACATGACTTTTAACTAGAGAATAGAAGGTAAATCTGTGATGATAGAATAGAAAAGTAAAAGAGAACAGGCTTATGTGATCATGTTTTTAAGTTCCAGCGAAACTTCAATAAGTTCTGGAAGCTTGAGATGTAAATGTATTTTTATCAAAGCTCTAAAAAGATTACACTATTTGTATAATTTTTAGGGGGGTCATCATCTTTTTCTCTTTCCTGTATAACAGTATCTGAAAGTCATTGGCCTACTTTCATGATTCTACTTCTTTATTGTTTGATTTACAAGATTCCTATTTTAGAGTGCTTATATACTATTTAGTCCAGTTCTATGATTCTATCATCTATTTAGTAATAATTCTTTGATTATGTTTACTGAATTTAGCTAACAGATTATATTTTTGTTGATTTCACACCAACATGTTGGGATGTGGCATAGATCATCATATGTTTAAGCAATATGAAGCCAAATGAAAATATCAACTCCGACTAAAAAAATATGCAACAGCACACTTCGGTAAATATGGCAAATTCTTTGGTTGTTTAAACAGTATTGAGAGACTAAGTAAATAACTTAAATGAAAGTGGTGGATTTGAAAATAACATAAAGCGTGTCAGATTTCTTTCTTCAAGGATACTGGTACATGTTTACCAACATGAACCAGTTGACTGGGCATCATCACTCTCCTCTATTCTTGGACTCTATGTTTTTATAGATAATTTCATTTTCGAAGACAATATTTTGAAGAGCTGCAACATTTCTTGCATTAGTTCCCGGGCACTGAACTATTGTTATCCGGTAAAAGGTTAATTCTTTCTCAAACCACAATATGCAGTCAGCATGCTTCTGACATTGTTGCTAACAGCAACATACCAAATTGCAACTAAATTTCTACTCCTAGCATGCTACAAGTTATATGTCAATGTGGTGAATCTGTAAGACTTACTGATGTCTCGCCAAGGAGCTCATGCATTTAGGTACTCCTACAGGGTCATTCTTAACTACAGAGCAGTTAACATAGGCCTATCTGTTGGACTCGATCATAAGAAAATAATAACGCTCCACATAGTTCCACTAGTCAATACAGGTTGGAATATTCTCTTCATAGAGAGATATGAAGGATACGTGGCTAACTTCTCTCTTCAGTTATCCACTCTAATACCGAGTTTGATTACATAAGACATGAAAACGGAAACTATTATTTAAGCAAAACTTTGTTCTTATGTGAACATTATGTGCTACTCACCTTAATTCACCATCTGTGAATTCAGAGCTAGGACAAGAACATTGTTTTACGCGAAGCTGAATATACTCATACCCCAACATAG
The DNA here is from genome assembly GCF_001876935.1 of Asparagus officinalis. Lineage (NCBI taxonomy): Eukaryota > Viridiplantae > Streptophyta > Magnoliopsida > Asparagales > Asparagaceae > Asparagus > Asparagus officinalis. The sequence continues at coordinate 102,620,256 of NC_033798.1, read as the reverse complement.
GGAAAAAGATATAAACTGTTATTTTATGAGAACACTATATACCAAGCCATTACGGGGCAAAAGATTATACAATTGAAGAAATAGTCTTTTGAAGCTATATGACAACTTCAAATTCTTTTTGGACTTAAATTTCACCATCATAGTGAGAATTGAAATAAATTTAATGAAAGCAGAGGAAGAAACAAGTCAAGTGACAATAAATAGATGATAAGGAAAATTTCCAACAGTTAGCTTGTAATGAATTTACTTAACAAATGTATCTTAAATAAGCAAAGCACTTTAAATTAATGTATCTAGCTACTGTAAATAACCTTAGCAGTCAAAGAGACAAAAATTAATGCCACCATAATTTAAGAATTCAGATAAATATTCAGTTAGAAGAAACAAAGGTCAACAGTCTCACCTCAGACACCAATGCTTTACAACTCCAAACAAATGCTCCCTAGAAAACAAGTCAAGGGAAAACTTGTCAAAAAATATGGTTCTACTGTCCTTCGATACAAAATGGCACCCTAATAACAAGATTATGAACTCATTTGGATGTCAAACTTGAATTAAAAATGAGGTCATGTAAGGTTGACAGTAATTGCTTTTACATGATAGTTAAAGTGCACTAATTTATAATGAGTTAAAACATTTCCAAAAGTCGGAAGAAGAAGATAAAAATTCCATGATATAAGAGTAGAGACAAAAGAAATGTAGGAATTGCACTGGCAGAAAGCAGCACAACCTGAACTAACAGCAAGCAGACAGCTCAGGTAAATGAAAAAAAAATAATAATAAACAAAATAAATATGTCCAACTTGAACACAAACACTATCATCAGATTCATCACACACTCTCAAATTGATGGTCATAAGGTTGGGGCCAGTTATGGTCTCTGCCACTGCATATAAACTCCAAATTTGTGGCTAGAATTGAGGTATGTAATTTTACTCTAGCATGCCCCCCCATGTTGAGCATCCTTTTCACGAGTTGAAACATGGACTCACACAGCAACATATCTTTTTAAATACTTTTTTGAAACTCATAGCTAGTGGGAGTTGAACCTAAGTTGCTTAGATGATTGATACCACGTTGATGGTCTCTTCCACAACATCAAACGTGCGAAGTTGTGGTGAGGGTTTTGGGCTATAAATTTATACTTTCACAGGGCTTAGGAAATGTAGTATATGCTATAAGCAATTGCATCAATATCTAGGGAAAATAAGCCAAAAAAATGTCAAATGAGAATGTGTTCATGGCAAGGAATAGGAGATTATAACTGTTAAGTTAAATATTGGGTATTGGGTTAATGGGCTGTTACCCGTTAACCTTAACCCTATTTGTATAGCTATATATATCTCTCTTGTTATTCTCAATAAACTATTAGGGTTTTTTCTATTCTCTACATGGTATCAGAGCATGAAACCCTAGCCGTCACAATGCTACAGTGCCCCCTACATCGTGTTGCCTATTCCCTCGACATCTCAGTCTTCGAACTGATGAGAGGACGATTGTATCCCTTAACATTTCAGTCATAGAACTGATAAGAGGAAGCCTTGACATTTCAGTCGTAGAACTGATGAGAGGAAGAGTGTCTATCTCACGTTGTTGAGATATTTCACTTTTATTCTTGTTTCCTTAGAGAAACAAGAATATAAAAATTGAGCCTTTGTGCAAACAAAAGCCAGGGCTCTCTCCCTCAGGTGATCTCGCCTACGCAGCTTGAGGGCATGACTATCTACGACTCTGCCTCTAATCCTGCTCCTGATCTGCTCTTAGTTCATGTTTCGAAAACGGATCTCTACTACTAATCTGCCTATTTGACTACTATTTGTCTCCTATTGTTGCTCAAAAATAAAAATAACTACTACTTCGATGTCGGACATCTCCTCCTCTACTACTACTTCTATTGTTGCTAGTGAGACCTCTGCGCCTAAGGTAGTCTTGGGGACTACTATTAAATTGAATGGTGCAAACTATCTGCTCTGGGCACAAGCTTTCTGCATCTTCATTGGCGCTCAGAGCAAACTACCACATCTTCTTGCATCTCCACCACCAACCTCAGATCCCACCTACAATTCATGGCTCTCATCTGATTATTGTGTTATGACTTGACTTCTCAACAGTATGGAAGCACAGATCAGTAGCAGCGTTATGTTTTTAACCACTGCGAAGGAGATGTGGGACAGCCTAAAGATTATGTACGAGAACGAGAAGAATGTTTCTCGCGTATTTAAAATTTATGAACGATTGTTTGCGCTCAAACAGAGAGATAAGTCAGTTCCGGAATTCTTTGCTGAATTGAAGGGACAAATAGACGAACTAGAGATGCATCAGCCTGCAGTAGCTGATGCAGCGACGCTATTAGGGTATCGTCGTGATCTGGCAGTATCCAAATTTCTTTCTGGATTGAATTCTAATTTACAGTCCCAGGTGAGAGGACAGATATTGGGTGGAGATACAATTCCCTCACTGACTGCTACATTCTCCAGAGTCATGCAGGTCTCTACTGGTGTTACTTCTAATACTACTACACCATCTCCACCTACGATGGATCAGTCTGCCATGTTCTCTAATCGAGGCAAAGGCCGCAGTCGTGGTCGTGGTCGTGGCCGTGATTCAGGGGGAGGACGTGGTTCCTTTGGTGGGAGGCAAGGTGAATCTGATAAGGGCTCACGACAGTGTGGTCATTGTGGGAGAACCAATCATATTTCTGAGATGGATCAAGCGTGTAATCTGTGCCTTATAGTTATTTGTGGTCAAGAGCTATATGCAAAATTGTTAGTACTAGATTACCTCGGGCATGACATTATCTAAGGAATGGATTAGCTCAGCATCTTTCATGTGACCATAGATTGCCACTTGTGAGTCGTTACTTTCCATTTGCCTAAGCATAGACCTTTTGTTCATGGGTAGTAGTTAGAGTTCAGATCCACCATGTTAAATTAAGTATTGAGTATTGGGTTAATGTGTTGTTACCCGTTAACCTTAACCCTATTTGTATCTTTACATCTTTCTGATAAGTTTCCTTCTATCCGCATTGCTGATGGTACTCTTTCTCCAGTTCGTGGTGATGGAGTAGTTCATGCTACTTCCTCTTTAAAACTAACTGATGTGTTATATGTTCCCAAATTCCCTGTTAGCCTATTATCCATTAGCAAGTTTACAAAACAAAATATGAAAATAATTGTAAAGTCACATTCTTTCCATCTTATTGTGTTTTTCAGGACCTAGCAACTAGGATGAAGATTGGTTCGGGGCATGAGAAAGGAGGTATGTACTATTTGGACGACAGTGTGCCAGAAGCTGGCCTTGTTGCATCACAGTCTGACTCCACTTTATTGTGGCACTGGCGTCTGGGTCATCCTTCACTACAAAAACTTAGATCGGTAGTTTTTGTTCAGCCATCTATTTCCTCTTTAAGTTGTAAGTCGTGTGAACTGGGTAAGCACCATCGTGCTACTTTTCAGAGTCGAGTCGATAAACGTAGTAGTTTTGCTTTTGAGTTGGTTCATTCCGATGTCTGGGGTCCTTATCGTGTTCCCTCTGTGCAAGGTTTTCGATATTTTATTATCTTTGTTGATGATTTCTCTCGCATGACGTGGCTTTATCTGTTAAAAGAGAGGTCAGAGGTCTCGCACGTTATTGAACTCTTTTATAATGAAATAAAAACTCAGTTCTCTACTTCTGTTCGTATTCTTCGTACTGATAATACTTTGGAATATATGAAAAGTGATGTTTTAAAATTTTGTGCTCTTAATGGCATAATTCATCAGACTTCTTGCTCTCACACTTCACAACAAAATGGAGTTGCTGAGAGGAAGCATAGGCATATTCTAGATGTTGCTAGAACACTGATGATACATATGAATATTCCAAAGTATTTGTGGTCTGATGCTATTCTCACTGCAAATTATTTGATTAATCGCATGCCTTCCTCTGTCCTTGATGGTTTAATACCATTCAATTGTCTTTATTCTGATAAAAAACAATTCTCTGTGATTCCGCGTGTCTTTGGTTCTACGTGTTTTGTTCAGGATTTAACTGCTGGTTTGGATAAGTTATCATCTAGATCCATCAAATGTGTTTTTGTTGGATACTCTCGTACTCAAAAAGGATATAGGTGTTATCATCCGTCTACCAGGAAATATTTTGTCTGCTGATGTTACCTTTTTTGAGTATGTCTCATATTTTTCGTCTGGTTCCACTACTATTGGCTGTCCACAGGTACCACTACCTTCTTCTGCTCCTACTACTATTCCATTACCTGCTCCTGTTGTTCCTGCACCGAAGCCTCTACTGACATACTCTCGCCGTCCAAAAGTACATGCCCCTGAATCTACTACTGTTGAACCTTCATCTCCAGCTGTCGGTCCATCTCATGTTGAGACCTCTATTCCTTCTGACTTGGATATCCTTATTGCTCTTCGAAAAGGTAAACGGTCTTGCCCGAAATATCCTATATCTCTTTTTGTCTCTTATGACCGTCTCAACCCATCTTTTCGTCAGTTTGCCTTGTCCTTGTCCACTGTATCTATACCTAGGTCATATGAGGAAGCTATGTTAGTACCAGCTTGGAAGCAGGCCATGGATGAGGAAATGAATGCACTACTTTCTAGAGGGACTTGGGACTTGGTTTCTCTTCCTACTAGAGCGACTGTGGTTGGTTGCAGATGGGTGTATACCCTAAAATATCGCCCCAATGGGTCTGTTGACCGTTATAAAGCTCGCCTGGTTGCGAAAGGCTATACCCAGACATATGGCGTCGACTATTTTGAAACCTTTTCTCCCGTTGCTCGTCTCAACTCCATCAGAATTCTTTTCTCTCTGGCTGTTAATATGGATTGGACGATGCACCAACTAGATGTGAAGAATGCTTTCCTTTATGGTGATTTGGACGAGGAGGTTTATATGGAGCAACCTCCTGGGTATGTTGCTCAGGGGGAGAATATTATCTGCAGGCAGAGAAAGGCCATCTATGGGTTAAAGCAGAGTCCTCGAGCTTGGTTTGATAAGTTCAGCAAGGTTATTTCTAATGTTGGTTTCCAACGTTATCAGTCTGATCACTTTGTCTTTCTTCGACGCACAACAACTGGTTTGGTTATTTTAGCCGTATATATTGATGATATTCTGCTGACTGGGAGTGACTCTATTGCCTTAACTGAGACTAAGGAGTATCTAAACCGTCATTTTATCACTAAGGACATGGGAAAGCCAAAGTATTTTCTTGGGATTGAAGTTGCATATAAAAAACATGGTCTGTTGTTGTCTCAAAGGAAGTATGTGCTAGATTTACTAGAAGAAGCAGGTCTCTTGGAATGCAAACCTGCAAGCACTCCAATGGAGGCAAATGTTGATTTGTGACGTGATGATACCTCTCCTAGATGATGTTGGACGATATAGGAGACTAATTGGGAAGCTAATATATTTAACAGTTACCAGACCTGATATTACTTTTGCAGTAGGTGTATTGAGCAGGTTTATGCACAAACCTAGAGAGGTTCATTGGACAGCAGCTCTGAAGATTTTGGCATATGTCAAGAGTTGTCATGGCAAAGGATTGTTATATAAGAAGCATAGGCATACTCACATTTCGGCTTTCTCTGATGCTGGCTACGCAGGAGACATGGGAGACCGAAAGTCAACCTCAGGATTTTGTACTTTTGTTGGAGGTAATCTTGTGACTTGGAGAAGCAAGAAACAAGATGTAGTATCACGATCTAGTGCAGAGGCCGAATATAGAGCAATGGCTCACACTGCTTGTGAGATGGTGTGGCTAAGAAAGTTTATGACAGAGCTTGGTTTTGTTCAGCCTGGACCCATGCCAATGCATTGTGACAACCAGTCTGCCATTTATATTACACAGAATCCTGTGTTTCATGAGAGGACAAAACATATTGAAGTTAACTACAATTTTGTCAGAGATGCTTAAGAGAAGAAGATAGTATCTCTCATATTCACTCCGTCCTCACAACAACTTGCTGATATTCTTACCAAGGCTACTTCTTCAAAGGTGTTCTCTACTATATGTGACAAGCTGGGCATGGTAGACATCTATGCTCCAGCTTGAGGGGGAGTGTTAAGTTAAATATTGGGTATTGGGTTAATGGGTTGTTACCCGTTAACCTTAACCCTATTTGTATGGCTATATATCTCTCTTGTTATTCTCAATAAACTATTAGGGTTTTCTCTATTCTCTACAATAACAAATCACAAATAAACTGAATGAAATACAAGCAACTGAGAAAAGAAGCTTCTCATTCAGCAATTCATAAAATAATGAGCGATTTAGTCTTCAATGGAACATGCAAGCAAGAGTAGGTAAATGATAAGAAGGATGAATAGACATAGGAATCTACTTCTTTATTACTAAAGGAGAACAATAGGAAAGCTAAAATGAATAGTAACCTAAGTTTATGAACAATTAAAATGAATAACCAACCCACGTTTCACACAACCCATGATCTCTCTCCAAAAATAACCAACCTTAACTCCCACATCTTTTCAAATTACCCACAACCCTCCCATTCCAAGGAAGTAAATATCATGATTAAGTATATTTAATTTATTTCTTTACTAAAACTTTATTTTGATAACATGTTCAATATTTACAGAAAATCTTTTAGAAACCGTGCTTTACACGGGTCTAAATACTAGTTTGCTAGAAAGAGAGAACAATATTAAGATTGAGAAGCTAATTTGATTACCAGAAAATAATTAGCCCTTAACCACTTATATAGCCTGACTTTCTTTTGGCAGCACTTGTATACCCTAAGCTTTTAAAAATAACACTTGAGTACTTTCAGTCATGCAAACGTGAGAATGTTATCTAAATATTCTCATGTGGCACTCACATGCTAGTTTTAGAATAGTTTAACCCTTAATGTTCGTTGATACTGTTAAAACTACCGTAATTCTATTTTAAACCTACCGTAATTCTATTTAAAACAGCATCTGGGTAGATTTGAACGTAAACTCAACAAAAATTAAGCGTGAAAAACGAGTTAAAATTAACTTATGAGTGTCACATGAGAATATTCAGGGGAATATTTTCAAGTTTGAATAACAAAATTTACTAAAGTGCGAACATTAAAAATTTCAAGGGTACATAAGTGCTGCCAAAAACAAATGAAGGGATATAAGCGCACAATAGGGGAAACAGTAAGGCATTTAAGTGCTAATTAGCCTTATTTATACCACAATGCCAATTAAAACATATATAGAAACTGACATCTCATGCTTTCCATATTAATCATGCCAATATTATTATAGAGATGAATAATAGTTATAATCGTCTTATCATCTCGCTAACGGCATCCTTGACCAGGACAAGTGTAGAAATAAAAGAGACTTAGGGAAAATACATAACAAGTCCTCAGGCCTATGCAAGCTAACAAATCCTCAATCAGTTAAAGTTCTATATGTTGAACTCAACTCCAAGGAACAGCCATAGTTACATAGTTACAGGCTTTACATGTCCAAAAAAAAAGATAATCTAAATGTAATCATAATTATCCAACTGATTTGTACATCTTTCTAGATCATCACTTTAACCCTATCATAACTTTTGTTAATTACTTAGTTGCATTATTATGCTTCAAATAGTTTAATTACTCATGTTTATTATTGCACTTGCATTGTTGCATCTCTAATTAAGAATAGGTATTTACATTGGGGATTCTATTTGACACCTTATTCATTCTTCCTCTAGTATTGCTACTTTTGATTTCATGATAGGCCACTATTGAGGTTGCTACTTCAAAACAAGGATGTACCTTTTATTCAAGTAGGTAAAGGTAACAAGATAGTTCTTTCTCATTCAATGAGATTACAGATTTATAATATTCATTCCAGAAAAAAAAAATTGTCCGGCTTCAATCAGTGTGATTACACATTCATTATAGCCTTTGAATTTCTCATGTTCATTGTGGAGATTGCATATTCATTATGACCTCCACATTTCTCGTCGTTTAACCAATCATAAGATAATACTACCTGCAGTCACTTGCACTATTATTCGAAAATAAAAAGTAATGGTACCTTTTTACACAAACCTTGGAAGGCATCTCTACTAAAGAATTCTGATAGTGTTGCTTGGGAAAAGTTGACTGGCATCAGAATTCAGAAGTACACTTCCATAAATAAGCTTTGATTCTGTCAAGATATCCAATGTAAGCTTAAACTTGGGAGGCCCTCATCTCCATTGGATTCAGGGCTAACATCATTTTCTTCAGTAAGAGAGTTTCCTCCCCTTGCCACTACAAGTAATGGTTAACCCATGCTTCTCTACAACGGTGTCGCTGCCCCCACCCTTTGTAAAAATTTACAAGTTCGATTGCATATATCTCCAGTTCTAGTTCCATTGATCACTTAGGCTCCTTCTGTGTGGATGTTATCAATTATATTTGGCAACTTTGGAGAATTGAAATTCAAGACATCACCATAACATTATCCTGCCAAAACTGAACCTATTCCAATATCATCTCCATTCTCTTATCAGAAAGAACAAGTTTACTCTTTCAAACCCTATCGAAAAAACAGAAATTATATTCTGTGATCTTAGTGTAGTTTTCCATGATTCTTCTAATTATTGTTTGTTACATTTTTTATATTTATCTTTTGTCGCCATAAATTAGCAACATGTTAACCGCTCTATTTGTTTGTTTTTTGTTAACTCAAAATGAGCTCTGAGTCCTTTTGGAGTCCCTTAAACCAATGCCATTTGGCAAAATATTGGGTGCTTTGGGAGTCCTTTAAACCAATGTCACTATTGAACAAGAATTGTGCAGCATTATATTGATTAAATCATAATTACCCTAAGCCTGGAATGATGACATTTCACTAATTACCTTGGAAAGCTCAGCTTGTACAGTTGCAAGTTTATGTAGCAAGAGAAAAAACTTGTCTTACATATAATTTTCAATCTAACTCCAAATATAACCTTGTTGTGGCATGTAGATCTGAGGGTCTATACGTGTTGAATGTTTATGAACTTCAAGAATGCATGTAGTTGGTTATTAAAACCATATTTTTCCATGCAGGACGATTGGATGAAGATGATCAGGATAATTGGTATATGATACTTCCATGCCAACAACAACAAACCCTTTAGCCCAAATCTTTAAGGTTGGCTACATGAATCCTATTTTTCCATTTCATTCAACTCTTGGCCATCTCCTCTGATAGGTTAACCATTATCATATCCTTCTTAATTGCTACTAACCAAGTTTTTTTAGGTTTACCACTAGATCTTTATGCCCCATTAACTATAATATTATTATTTTTTCTAACCGGTGCATTAAGAGGTCTCTGTTGTACATGATCAAACCATCTTAGTTGATTCTCTCTCATTTTATCCTTAATGAAAACAGCCTCTAATTTACTATAGATGCACCCATTTTTTATCATATCTTTTAGTGTATAACCACAAGACCATCGTAACATTCTCATTTCTGTTATACTTAATTTTTACACATGTTATTTTTTAGTTGCCCAACATTCTGATCTGTAAAGCATTGTTGCTCTTATAACAGCCCTATAGAATTTTCTCTATAGTATTATGATTATTCTACAATCACATAAGACTCCAGAAGCACTCCTCCATTTTAACAATTCCGATTCCTTCTCCATTTTAACAATTCCGATTTGATTTGATGGAAAGCATCATCCTCAATCTCACCATCATTATGAATTAATGATCCTAAATTACGAAAGTGATTACTTTTGATACTTTTCGACTATTAATATGTACTATATGTTCTTTTCTCTTTTTAGTTTTACTGAAAATGCATTCCACGTATTTCATTTTTGTTCTGCTAATTTTAGAAATTTTAGTTTCAAGAGCACGTCTCCACTTCTCTCCTTTATAAATATCCTTTCTCTAGTATTGTCAACAAATAGTATATCGCCAACAAATAACATACACCATAGTACTTACATGCAAGCTTGAGAAATTTTTTAGTTATGGTAATAAATGGATTGCAATCTCAACTACCCTCAGATGTAATGATAAGAAAACTAATCATACCAATCACGTGAAATAGCAAATGCTTGTAGAGAAAACGTAATACAAAGTGGTTAAAGGAAAACATGACAATCAATTTCTCAATACACAAGCTACCCTTGAAGAGGAAAAGTGCATACAGCTCCATGCGCAGCTTGCTGCTGACAAGCATCAGATGTGACAACCCAAACTTTTGGGCAACCATCCTCTTTCAACGCTACAACCTGTATAAATGTACACAAAGACCACCATGAATAAGAAAAGAAAGACACATATACGAAGAGTCAGGGAATAATTATGCATAGAACAAGATTTCCTAGCAAGGCAAGAAATATTAACTTCTCTTCCAGCTTCAAACTTGGTCTAATGTAGATTTAATATAATATTATCAACTGTATTAAATTGGAAAAGCGAGCAAAATCGATGTAGATTAAGCTAATGTTAAGTTTGATAAGAAATTTTCAAGTAATTACATTTAGCATAATATTCTATAAAAGCATAAACCACCCAAGAAATTTCTACGTTTATCCAAAAATATCTACCAAGAAAAGCCTGATGGGTTAACAAACTATTTACATAAAGTCATAACAATGGCAGCGATGAAAAAGATGATAAGATTGTCTCACGATCAACAACGGAAAGTCTGGGAGCATGCTGTATAATTTTTACAACTGACCATAATGCATGAATTGTCAAACTATCTCTATACTTGTGGACATTACCTTATTAATATCCACCCTAAACGCAAAACGTAATCAAGCTTTAATTCAGAGTATCAGGCATTGGTTGAAAGCTCCTGATATGCCAACAAATTATAACTTAAAAAATCTAGAATCTTTAGCACCTATCAACAATATGTAGCATATTATTTGCCAAATTATAAACACTCTCCATGTTCACTGTGTCACACATGTCAATCAATTTGCTGGTGCAGATAAAAGTGCATATTCATGCAAAATACTCCAAAGTTCTAATAAAACATTTCGGGATAAAGACTTTATGATTATTATTTACTCTAGTTGGATTCTTCCAATTTCAAATGTACACGCATTTGTGTGTTTTGTATGCTCTCTCTCTCTCTCTCTCTCTCTCTCTCTCTGTGTGTGTGTGTGTGTGCACATGTGTGCATGGGGGCACAGATGTATATGTTTGCGCATATGTATATATAGACATCGATATGCATGTATGTGTATACATACATAGAATATATTCGTTTATATATAAGGGGCTTTGATGGTTATTAATTGGAAGCCCGTCTTGTAATAAGCTATCAAAAGATAAAGGATAATGAGCTGATGAGACTAGTAGTTGGGCCTCACTGCATATTCATCTATTGGTAGATCATTTAGCAAAATAAACTCCCACCTCATACCCATTATTTTTAATATATACATATGTATAATAAATATGCTTATTCCATACATATATATAGTGTTAATAGTTATGAACTTGCAGCTCCTTTCATTAAATGAGCCGCAAAGAGATAGAGCGTGGTGAGACCAACTAATACGATGTGAGTAGCAAGGTGGGCATCACCACATTTTCATCTCTTAGTAGCACATTTAACAAAATAGATTACCACCACACACCGACACGTAATAACATGCATAATATGATATCCATAGGAAAACAAAATCATCACTATGTCCACGTTTCTAGATTATGGTTAGCTGACAACCCAGTGGACATCTTCGCTTCCATCATCATGAATCATTGTCTGGTGCAACTCTATATAAACAATATTCGTACGATTGTACTTCATATCCCTTCTTGATGCCCTTAGAAAGCAAAGCCTTTTTTATGCTAAACTTTTCGGGTTGATTCAACTTTTTATGGGCCTTTTTTTAAATTAACAACCACGAGACCTCAAAATATGCTCTTTAGTATTATTTTTAAAGACATAAGTTTTGTGCTACTATCGACCAAACACAACTTTCCACCTTTATCTTGTATTAGTACAGAGATCGAAAAACATAAAGCATAAATTAGTGTGGAACTACGTAATATTTCTTGCCCCTTGGTCGCAGGTAATAAATTGTTGAAGTTGGATTATTGGAAACCCCAGGTTTATGTCCTAGCTAGAAAAAGTAATCTATTTCTTACCAATTGAAGTCCATCATATATATTATAGTTGTAAACAATGTCTAACATATCCGGGTACTTCTATCATGAAGCCAATACCGTACCTGACACCTACCCGTACCAAAATTTCATGACACTCCTCGATATATGCATACATTTATCCAAACTTGTACTCAATTATATGATATATGTTTAATTTGAAACACTCATGCAATTCTTAGATGTATACCCTACATTTCACATTCATTTCCTGAGACTCGTTAGATAAGGGTCGGGTTCATTTTAGCCTACAGCCAAGTTTCAAACTATGAATTTAAGGAGTCCTTTTGTGTGTCTAGTTCAAAACGAGAAATTTCATATTTATAATAATCAACATAGTAAAAGAAACTTAAATGTGATAGGAAATTTAATTCGAATAACACATGAACTGAAAAACAATAATGATCTCATGTAAATTATTAATTTCAATGTATACGCAGTCATGTCTCCGCACCCTATATTTTACCAATTTGTTGTACCTGTTTTTATTCAACCTTGAGTTTACACAATATTGCTTTTTTATGGAAGCTAGAAAAAAGTTCTTATGTAAGAATGTATGTAATTCTAGTCACTTTAGAGGTAAAATTTTACAATAGCACTATATAAACTAGTTAATGCATCATTTCGTCAATGTAAACTATGTGTTCTGTCCTTTCTAGTAAAAAAAATCTGACATGCAACACATTCTTACACTAGACAAAATTGCTAATTTGACAATAATTACCAAATGACTTTACCTCTTTCTCAATCCAAGCATCAGCACATGTTTCACTTGAAAAAATTATATCGATCCTGCCAAAGTAAGATAAGAAAGGTAAGGCAGCATAATTGGCAAGAAAAGAAACATGCACACAACATACGCATGCACTGCAATGAAAGTTCAGGTTACAAAAGAAGGCCTATTGGTTCATACACACAAATGGAATATACAAATTCACCTGTAGCAATATAAGTATACTTCGAGACTCAGTTCTGGAGGTTCACATCATCTCATTTACAAAGCTATGTTGGTAACAATTATGATGGACGTTTGTACATGTACAATCAATGAAATTTAATATGATTTTAAGTCTAGTTCTATGTGTCAAACATTTCAGATATATATGGAATGTTTTCACAAAGGTGTGTTAAATTACACGCAGCAAGGTAATCAATACTGAAGGCTAGAACACAGTTAATTGGTGGATAATGTGAAATTTAATATGATTTTATTTGAAGCTGCGTATATTTTTAATATAAGATTAAGTGAAATAAGACTGTTAAATTTGTTTTGCTTGATGGGACAAACATTAATTTAGCTCGTGGTCAGTGGACTTATGAGTTATCACATTAAGAGTGAAACAACAATAAAAATAACGAGTTAAGCATCACATATGTAATACCATGCCAAAAGAGAGCACAGTTCCTAGTACTTAGCTGCAGTCTTCCAGATGTTGCTCTGATTTTTGTATTAGTTTAGTACGCATAACTACAATTCCTTTCTACATCTAAACATGAGATAATAACGTGGTTTGGTAGTCATGAAACCACCTGCAATGAAATCATACCAATTGATGGTTTGAGAATTTGAATTGTGCTGTTTAGAATCCTCAGTTTAGAATTAGCCATTTTTCTATACAATATGACTGTACTGTATTGATCTAAGCACACGATTACTCAAAAACTTATCTCTATTAGTTACTCAACATTTAAGCTTTGAACTTTTCAGCGCATTTGCTAACAGGAAAATCTTTTATATAACCTTCTTCATATTATTTTCCATCAAATATTGGAAATATTTTTGCCAATGGGAATTAGAAGATTTGAGTATTCAAGAAGGAACATTAACACAAAGTGATTAATACAAAAGATGAGTGCAGCTATAAGAGTTTAGATTGCTCCATTTAAGCACGTATTGATGAATATATATATTGAAAATAGAATCCAAGAAAATTTTACTGGATGAAGCTAAGGGGTTCCTGTGGGGGCATGGGCCGCTTTAAAATTTGGAAAATGTTTTTCTTAACACCTTCATTCATATTTCTAAGAAGCTTGGACAGAGTGGGCTAGCTCCATTCCTCTCAACATAAGCTACTGCACTACACGATCTGTGTACCTATGTTGTAAAGTTCATATTGTCATAAGCAGTGACAAAATGTCAAGCTTGCACCCAAAGGCTCATGTGCACTGAGGAAGAGACAGATGAGAAGACACTACAAATTCACAAATATGCTACAGTTCTGTTAGCTTCTGTTTCTTAAAGACTAGTATTCCGATACACGCGGTAGCGATGCGTGCATGACAAAGAAATTTGTTGGAGAGTTCTAGTGGAATTGTCAAGGAAATGAATAATTTTTTTCCAAATATTGAAAATATCCATTAATGAATTAAAAAGCAACAAAATGAAACAACGACAATGAATGGGAAAATTTTGCCTTATCTTTCTCAATGCAATGACATTTCATCTAGGTTGGTGTAGGTCTTCTTTCCCATATAAACAACATAATCTTGAGAAAAGGAAAGAACGCAAATAATTTTCATAAAAAATGAAAAATACCCATGAAAGAATAAAGCAAGAATCATCAAAACAATGAACCTTAGATGAAGATGAGAAGCATGTTCTTTGTACCAGAATAAATGCTGAATAGATATATTTCTATACGGGAAAATTTCAGTTGAGAGAGAAAAGGGGTGATGGAAGGAGGAGAATTGTGATGGGGGGAGCAGGCGCTAGAGATCCGCTAAGGATTATTATTTGGACAAAACAAAATAAAAAGAAAATAAATATAGAAATTGCACTCTTCATTTAAAGAAAAAATAAGATACACATGATGTGCCTCACTTGAGCACCTCACATGCTTAATACTAGCTACAATTCACATGCAGAATTCTCACAAACATATTCTCTTCTTCCTAAAAATGAAGAAACAACTCTTTTTATAGGAATAAAACAAAATCTAATCCCAACTAATAGATAAGACCAAATAACACATCCTAACAAAATAGAAAACTCAATCATATCTAAACAACAAACTCAATCCTGACTAAAGATCTCAACTAAAAGAAAAATAAATTCCTTAAAAATAAATCCAAACTAAAATCTTAATTAGATCTTCGGCGGTGTTTAGTTATGGATCTGTCATTGCATCAAATTCTCCTTCTTGAAAAAAAAATCGTTCTTGAGTTTAAAATTCCATAGCATTGATGGACTTTGAATTGTTACTTTGCTGATGTCAAAAGCTGCAACAATGAATCTCTTGGCTCTGAGGGATGGATTCTAATTGAATTTGAAATTAAAGGAAACACCATAAGAAGATGGATTGAATGGTCATTGGAAGATGAATCTACAATACTGGGTGACACTAACCTGTGTATAGTGTTGGGTGAACAGTAATTTAAAAAAAAAAGAAATATACAATAAAAATAAATAAGTCTGAATAGACCAAATTCACTCACAGCATCTAACCTATAAAACAATGGCTTTACGTCTAGCAACTCATGCTTCAAAGAGAGATTTTTCAAACTCACACATTTCCATTAATCAATGTCTATCTTCCTCGTGGAGGATTAGAACTTATTCATAAGAAAAAAACTTAATACTAAAGATAACATCAAATCACTAATATCTAATCTAATAAAACTAAAAATAATCATAACCAAATATCTAACAAAAATATGTAAAAAGACAAAACCTCAAACTACTATTCTCTATCAACTAAAATAAAATCTAGATGCAACAAAATCCTAACTATATTACTACATAAAATGAATCCAATCTTAAGTTGTCCGGCATCAAATGCCAAAGCAACTAAATTGATTAAGATTATGAATGTAGATTTGGATTGGTTGGTAAAGCTTTTGAAATTTTGCTGCAGATCTGAATTTTGTTGAGGGTTTCTTTCCTGTAATTATTGTGTTCCTAATTTTCCCCTTAATTAACACTTAAATCCTTCTTGGTTGTATATGGGTGTGATGGTATTTTTCAAAGTGTGACATCTTTAGGGGTAGAATACCAAAAAAAGATAGCATTAGGTTGCCTTTTTTTAAATAGAGTAATAGATAAAGCAAAACAAAATCACAGAATCTTGAACAGAACATAAAGATTTTAGCAATCTTTCTACCTCCGCAGAAACACGTCCAACATAATCATATTAATCGATAAGGTGAGTTCAATATAACTCAATTAGCACTTCCTGATAGCTGCAAGGATGCAGAGAGGTGATACAGTAATCTTCATGTATTTGATTTCAAAGTGTCAACTGTGTGTTTGAAGATGAACCCTACATATTGAGCACGAAGATAAAGAGAAGCTAATAGAAACTGCAAGAATAATGCAATAGTGATATACATGATCTCCAAGCATCATTTTCCTAAATCGGAAGGAAAATAGAGTGGAACTATCTTCAACATAGATCAAAAAGGTATCATCACTCTTACCACCTATCACGAATACCTCCAACCAGACAGAAATTTTTAAGGTCGCTACAAACGCATTCATGTAAAATTGATATCATCTCAAAGGGACGGACTCCGAGTATAGTTACCTATGACACAAAACATTTATACATAAGAAAGCAAATAATAAGCAGAAAAAAGTTGAAAATGTATAAACTTTTGAAAATAAAAAGAAGTGGATATGACCTAAGTGTCATTCAGTCTAGCGCTAGTAGGATTCCTTCGGTGTTTAAGAAGGAAGCAGTAGCACTATGTTCCAGCAAACGATGAGGAGCTTATAAAGCAGCGAGGAAAAGTGAGCTGAACTAATAAAAAGTTCAAAATGGTTGTACTAATAAAGTTCAAAATGGTTGTACTAATAAAGTTTTGTATCAGGAGAATAAGTCAATAACTTTGGTGATCATGCATTACAACTAGGATTAAACGAAAATATGAGAAAGGGAGCATATGAGAAAATATTTCTAGACATCTGGGAGGCAAAAAATTACTTATAGGAGGAGACTCAATTGGTCATTACTGTAAAGACACAAAGTAGGTATGAGAGGATGCACAAAGGTTGCTGATGCAAGACAACTTAAGAGTGGATTCATTTTATTTAGTAATATAGTTAGGATTTTGTTGCATCTAGACCTTTTTTTTGTTCTTTTTTGGTAAATGAAAAGTTTCATTACCCGCTGGAATGTAAGTACAAAAAACAGTTAGCTCCAACTGAGCAATACAAGAAAACAAAGAATACGAAACTTAACAAAAGCTATCAAAGATAGCTAGATGTACAATGATGAGGTGTTTTAGCCTTGAAAACTCTTGCCAAAACATCATACTTGATGACTGCAGCCAAAGCATTAGCAACAGTAGCCTTTTGTGAAAAAATCATTATCCTCCTTTCACACCACAGGTGATAAACAACAGCAGCAATCCTAGCCTTTAGAATCTTCCTCTTCACAGATTTCCCTCTAGCATGCACAGCACTCCATTATAACATATCCAGCCAAGAAGATGGGTAAGATAATCATAAAACTCTATTTCAAGCCATTACTTGAATTCAAACCAAGGTAGAATAAGGGCACGAAAATAACAAGTGCTCAATAGACTCCTCATGCTGCAAACACAGACAACAACAGTAAAGAGCTCAGAACTCCCACGCGCATAAGTCTGTCTTGAGTTAGAAGCCTCCTTAAACCTATGCTTAGACACTTAACGGACTCCAAATTAGAGAAGACCAATTAAACACCATATTCTGATCATTTAGCAGATGATAAGCAGAAGAAATTATAAATTTGCAACCAACCAAACAAAGAGAGAGGCTTCTAATTGTGGCATCAACAAATCCCCATTTAAGCAAAAGGAAATCTCTCACTTTCAAAACTTATTTCCAGTGCCACGAATCCCAAAGTTTTTGCAAAACATGACAAATATCATGATGTTTAAGATAAGCTTCATGAACTCGCTTAATCCACAAAGCATCTTTCTTGCATTGAATCTCCCAAATTAACTTGGAAATAGAAGCAAGATTCCGACCTTCAGCATGGAATATACCAAGCCTCCCTATTTGTTTTGAACTGCAAATATCATGTCAAGACACTAGAGGAGTTTCAAGATTAGCACCACCACCCCAGAGAAATCTCCTGCAAATTTGATCTATATTCCTTAAAATGGCTTTAGGAAAACGAAAACCACTAGTCCAAGACACTTGAATGCCAAATAGAACTGACCTGATCAAAGTTAACATGCTAGCATAAGAGAGCTTTCTAGCTTGCCAACTGGAAATTATAGCTAAAAGTTTATCAATGAGTGGCTGACAATGAAGTTTACTAATTTTACCAGTACTGAGAGGCAAACCAAGATTTAGCAGGAAAAGTAGCCTCCACAAAACCAAATTCATGAATGATATCTGTTTAGCAGTGCCATTAACACCACCAAAATAAATGCTACTTTTAGAGTTATTAGCAGAAAACAGCAGCAAAATGGGAATTTCCTCATTCAAGCTCCTTGCAGAAGAAAGATCACCCTTTGAAAATACGAGAAGGTCATCAGCAAAAAACATGGCATATTCCTCGTTTGGAACATTTTGGATGCAACTTATGAACTTAAACATCTTTCAGAACACATTCTCATAAGCCACCGGAAAAATATTTCATACATAGGCCATATAAGTTAGGGGAAATAAGATCTCCATGTCTAAGACCTCTCTTAGCAGGAAAATAGCCATGAAGTTCTCCATTAAAGGAAATAGAGAATTTTTGTAGTAGGGACCCCCAACATAATCCAATTAACAAAATGAGAGGGAAATTTAAGACCATTCAATACTTTGCTCCAAGAAAGACCAGTTAACTAAATCAAAAGCTTTTCTAATATCAACTTTAATAGTGTTTTAAAAGATCATGAGCTAGAAGCACATTACTAACCAAAGACATCCCTTTCACAAAACACTTTTGAGCATCATGAATAATACCAGGCATTATTTTTGCAATCTAACCGCTAGAATCTTTGATATGACCTCGTAAAATTTAACACAGAAGATAGGTCTAAAGTCACTGTAGGATTATTTACTTTTGGAATCAAAGTGATTGTTGTAGAATTCTACCGTCCAATGAGCTTGTTGTTTTGAAAAAAATTCCATTAAGGCAGAACAAAAATCGTCTTCGATTATAGGCCCAGATCTTTTAAAAAAACTTGAAGAATAACCGTCAGGACCAGGAGCTTCCAAATCAGAAACTGAAAAAAAACTGCCTTTATAATTTCCTTGCAAGAGATCATTCTGCATATCAATGGATAAAGTATTTCCATATCTCCAGATATCATTATCTATAGAAGGAACAGAGGAAGTAGAACCAAGGACTGATAGTAACCAACTATCTCATTAGCAATATCAGAAAGTTGAATACGCTTCTCATCAGTAGCATTATAAAGTGCAAAGATAGAATTATGCTGATATTTAGTCTTCATGGTTGATGAAACTAGGCAGTATTTTGATCCACTTGAGCTAGCCAATCTAGCTTGCTTTCTGATGATAGAAAAGAGACTCGGCAGCAACTAAATTATTATACTTTGCATCAAGGGCTTTCTTCTTTTGAACTGAATCACTATTAAAATGATCAAACTGAAGCTTGTGTTGTATAGCATCTAGCTGAGCCTTACATTCAATCACTTGATTAGAAATGCCAGAGAAATACCTTTTATTCAAGTGAGATAAATCCTTTTTTGAGCCTCTTAAGCTTCTGTGAAAGAATAAGCATTTCACAGCCAAAAATGGGAGCATGCCAAGCACATGTAATAAGAGGAAGGAACTCCTGATGCTCAGTCCACTTCTTAAAAAATCTAAAGGATTTCCAAGAGATGAGTTTCCATCCAAAATAGATATCATTCCAGGTGAGTGATCAGATATATTTGATGGAATGAAATCAACATAACTTGAAGCATAAAGATATAATCACATGTTCTTAACAAAGACTTTGTCAGTTCTAGACCAAACCCTTCCATGAACATCATGTTTGTTAGTCCAAGTGAACCAACAACACATGGACTGTACATGAGTAAGGCCATTTGCCGAAGTACAACCCCTCAACCCTTTTGTCTCATGCTCAGTAACAAGAGAACCAAGGTGCTTTTCATCCTACCCCAAAACATTATTGAAGTCACCACAAATGATCCAAGGGTCATCAGTAATATGAATATTGGTAAGTGCATCCCATAAGACTGGCCTATATTCTAACCTATTATCAGCATATATAACTGTTAAGTAGGAAGAAAAAGAGTTATTTACAGTATCAATATGGCAGCGGATAAATTAGTCCTCCGTAGCAAGAAGATGCACTCTATACAAAGAAGGATCCCAAAGAATCCAAGCCTTATTTTCTTTAACTCTAGCCTCTACTAAAACCAAAATTTTAAGATGCAAATAAGAAATAAGCTTCCTAGCCACAGTATATTTAGGGGGTTTATTAAAACCCCTTATATTCCAAAAAACCAAATTCTTTAAGGAAAAAGATACCTCCAATCAGCTCATTCTGATTCCAATACAATCCATGTAAAGGAACTCGTGTATTCCCATGAGCACCATCAATAGCCACATCCTTTAAGCCTTTCAGGACTTGAAAATTATTGGTGATAGCAACAACTTGAGCAAAACCATCAGTAGCTTGTTTTCCTATGGTTAGGCTTGAATTATGATTAGGAGCAATCCAATTACCACCCCTAGGAGTGTAAACGACATGAATCCAACCAAAGAGTGTTATGTTCAAATTCGAATTCGGCTCAGGCTGAAACATTCACGAATTTGAGAGGATTATTAGATTAGATCTGAATTTGAGTCATTTACTTCTACATAAATTTGAGAATTATCTGCGAATATTCATGAAAGATTCAGTTCCATTGAAGATGTGAGAGGGGAAGAGCAATGAGAGAGTATAAGAACTCATATGGAAGCAAAGGTGTGGAGAGAGCGAGTAGTAGGCGCGTGGAAAGAAAGAGAGAAGAGAGCTGAATTTTGTGGCTCATGTTCCATGATAGCAGAGAAAACCCTAAACTCATATTTGAGGGGTTAATTGGGCAGCATGAGACCAGGCCCGTTTATTGTTTAAGTAAGAGATTTTCGTTGGGCCTGCCACATTAACTACTTTATTTTATCATTTGCTTTCTTATTTCTATATGATTTTGGATTTGCAATAAAAGGGATTAATTAATAGAATTCCCAACAAGTTAAACTAATAGAACAGAAATGGACACATAAACAAATAGACAATAGTCTAACGAATCAAACATATATTTCATTAAATTTTATTCGTTTATGAATTGAATGTAAAAAAATTTATTCATTTCGCTGAACAAATAACGAACTATTTGTTAGATATTTGGTTCGTTGCCACCCCTAATCACCCCAATCAGTATCATTTGTAGTACTAGTAGATGCAGCAATAACCTATTTTTGAGCAACAGCAACAGCTTGCTCCATCCCTACACCATTTGTGGCAGGAACAAAAGAGGTCTTCGGAACCCACACTAACTTCTTTTTAAAACATTGTTGAACATCATGTCCCAATTTCTTACAAACATAGGACCATCTAAGCTTGTGTTCATATACAATAGGTTGTTTGATAAAGATATCATTATAACCCTTAATCTCAACTGACTCAGGTAAATTTGTAGGCATATTGACTTCAACAACAATTTTGGCATAAGTTAGTCACTCTTTGGTAGCACTAAGCTTGTTAGTACAAATGGGCTTGCCAATTGCACTGGAAATCCTTGACATGCTCTTCACAGTCCAGAGATTCAACTTCAATTTTGACAATTGAACCCAAAGCAGAAAAACATTGGTTTCAATTTGATCTAAATTCAAATCCACAGTCCAAGGTTGATGAAGTAGAGGTCTCCCACCAATAAACCAAGGACACTTCTCTAAAGCCAATCTCATATGCTCATCGGTTTCAAATTTTATTAAAAACATCCTAAGTTTAAGAACAAAAAGGTTGACACTATCAAAATCAGCCCAATGAATTTTAATAAAATTCTCCCTAGGTTTAAAATCAATAGCCAATACAAGAATATTACCAACAAGCGATGATCTCCACTCTTTAGAACCCTCAAAACCATTCATCATCTTCAATATTTACTACTCCAGAATAAGAATTTTGAATGAATTCCAAAAATAAACATGTAGTCTTGTTCCTATTATCTTCAAAAAGACTACTCCAACTCTTAGGTGTAGAATTTGAATCAGGATTTGCATTTAGAAACAACTAGTGGATTGTCTAATGTTACCTATTTCGAAGGATTTTCTGTATCAGGATCTATAATCAACTCTTCATCAACTACATCAGATGCTGAATCAAGATCCTGCTAATCTTCCACCATTTCTGCCCAATTTTGCTTTCACGAATCTAGCGAAGGACCAGCCATAGAGACCCCCACATCAACAAGCTCGGGTTCATCGAGATGATGGAAGCCCCCGATCCAAAATCCCTGACCCTAGTTAGGTCTTTTGGTCCAGACAAAGGGGTTTCAACAACATTCAAATCATAATTTTGAGCTACAATCTGATCTTGGATCATAGATCCATTAGGTCTCATTGAGAGAAATGATGGAGATAGAACATTTAGAACCGGAGAGCTCTCTGATCCACTAGGTCTCATCTTTGGAGGAGACGAGATAGGAAGAATATGAGATCTCTTAGATCCACTAGGCCTCGCGTTAGAAGACGACGTTGACGAAGCATAGCAACCTAGAACTTTCCTTTTCCTCCCCATAGACACCTGAAAATCACTAGGAAATGAGAGAATCGTGAGCGATGAGCACGATAAGGAATTGCCCTTAACGTGCGCTCTCAGACAACATACTCGCTCTCAAATCTCAATTTCAATTGCATCCAGATTTTATTTTAGTTGATGGGGATTAGTAGTTTGATCTTTTATCTTTTTAGATATTATTGTTGGATATTTGGTTATGATTATTTTCAGTTTTATTAGATAAGAATTTAGTGATTTGATGTCACCTTTAAGATTATGTTTTTTCTTATAAATAAGATGTAATTTTCCATGAGGAAGATAGACATTGATTAATGGAAATATGTGACTTTCAGAAATCTCTCTTTGAAGCATGAGTTGCTAAGCGTGAAGCCGTTGGTTTATAGGTTTGATGTTGTGAGTGAATCCTGTCTAATCTAATTTATCTGTTTTTATCTTAGATTTCTTTTTAAAATACGTCACTGATCACCTGACATTGTTCAGTGATTATTGTTTACCAAGTATTGTTCATCATCTTCCGACAACCATCCGATCTATTTTTAAAAATATCAAATTCAATCAGAATTCGTCCCTCATCATTTGGTATCAGAGCACGTTCATGTAATCCATGATTATTATGGGCAATCTACTTCCTCCTTCACAACAATACAATTTCAATCCATTATAGTTTGGTCCTTTATCTTATTTTTATGACTTTGATGGATGTGAGCAGCCCTTTGATTTTGAAGTCTAGATTCAAGATATCGAGGATATATTCCTTATTTATGAAATATCTAAAATATAAGTGTTTATATGCAAAGTTTGGGCTCAAGAAAGAAGCTCAAGAATGAAGGTCTATAAATTATTCAGGTTATTATTCAGTTACCTGTTCATGGAAGCCTATGAAACTTTTTTCTGGAAAGGAGACTCTTCTCAACCAACTAGAAGATTTTATTGTTTATCTTTAAAGCCTAAATCAAAGTCAACACGAGTGCCCTAACTCCTATGAGAAATCTAAGTTCAATACAAAGCTAGAAATAGAATCAGAAGCAAAAGTGGAGACAGAGCCTCAACAAAACCTGAGCTAAATCTGAATGCGAGTCAGAAAAATATGCATATCGAAAGATCAATCCAGAACCAAGTCTGAATTGGAATCAAAAGAGAAAAATCAGAAGATAGATTTAGGCTTGGATTTAGAGCCTAAATCTGAACAAGAGTCCAAATCAAACCAGACTGTTAATCCAGAAGAGCTCGAATCAAATCCAAAGCCCGAGGCCAAAGTTGAAGTGTAGTTCGAGATATTAGATATGCAATCTATAGTAATTTGATAGTAGAGGTTATCAATCCAAATCCTCCATCACCTACTCCTGATCGAATTATGCATATAATTTTATAAACCATACGGTAGTGCAATATTTCTCATCGGTCACAAAAAAATTCATGCTCTCCCACTATAAAACTTGAGATCGGGTTTTCTCTAACAATGGGGGATTTGATGCAATACAACTTAAGATACGACTTATTTTATTGGTAATATAGTTAGTATTTTGTTGCATCTAGATTTTATTTTCGTTGATAGGGATTAGTAGTTTGAGATTTTATCTTGTTAGATATAGTTGTTAGATATTTGGTTATGATTATTTTTAGTTCTATTAGATAAGATTTTCATTATTTAATGTCACCATTAATATTAAGTTTTTTCTATATACATAAGAAGTAATCCTCCACGAGGAAGATAGACATTGATTAATAGAAATATGTGAGTTGAAGTAATCTTCCACGAGGATGATAGACATTGTCTACGAGGTAGACTTTCGTGATTTTGTTGCGTCTTTTTAATTTTCAAATTCAATCAGAATCCATCCTCCATCAGTTGCATGGAGATCAAAGTAATGAATCAGGTAGATGACTTGATTTTGGATTTTGTAATGCCGTGTGACCTAATGGTAGAATAATACACATGTTTTGAGAAACTAGATAAATATTTAATATTATTTAAACCTAGATCAAATAATTTTTTTCTCACTTGCAAGATAGATAGGTTAGATATGGAGTATCCTAATTTTATTCCAAGAGATAGCTGAAAAAGGTAACATAAGTTGATAGTTCACATAAGTTGACAATTTAGCAATTTTTCTTGGGAAATGGAAAAAAAACATGAAGAAATAATAAAAGGAGTCCACTAAATAATGGTGGGAGTTAAAGGTGATAACTCAATATATTTCAAGAGTGATAAAAGGTGAATAGGATATAGATAATAAATGTCTACATGTATCTAGAAAGTAGCAAAAGGAATTCTTTTATGATCTAAACATAGTAGCTTCTAACTAAAGCAAGAGTGAACTGAATCAATTGATAGTTTACGATAATGATAGCATGAAACGGATTGGACGTGCTCCCTCCTTCAGTGCTAAATCTAATTTCAAGTTTTAAGAGAATCTAGCTAGAAAGTGAATTGGAGAAGACTAGTATTATTGTATCCTGAGAATTATCAAGTCTAATGATATACTGGAGAGTCGGCCACGTGTCATAATTAAATGACCGAGTCTTGCTAATCCAAAAGCCCAACCCAGGTGAGAGCATCACCGACCCTCCTAACAGCCCAAGTCCGAGATGAAAGACGTCTTCAAGCTAGGGTAAGCCAAAAGGATTATCCGGGTTCGAGACGAAAGACATCTTCCACTCGTACCCTTGTTAGAAAATGTCTAGAATAACGAGATGACATATTAGCTTCAACTGTCGTACCTTGCCGCTCAATCACGATCGCATTTAATATTGAGTCATCATGACTCTTCGGGCCGAAGTTATGACTCCTCGGACCACGCCAGCACTTAAGTTGTTCTATCACTGTCGCATTAAACACGAAGGTGACTCCTTCAATCGATTGCACCAACCCGATCAAATTAGCGATGTACACCTACCAACCCTCTTTAAGTAATAGGAAATCTCCACTATTTGAAGGTACGCAAAAAACTGCAAACTTACTCCCTACTCCCTCAAACTAGATTCTGTAAATTCGTTTAATCTACTATTGACTTGAACATTGGAAGGCACGCCGGAGCAACAAACTCCGGCCCTATAACAGGTGTTTCCTGTATAGGAATCTACTTCTTCCCCTTAGTTAATTAGCCATCAAAGAAGATCAATGGACCCTAAACTCCTCCAAATATCTAATTACCCTAAAATTAACTATCTGACATAAACAAGTAATGATAGCAAAGATCAGAAAAGCCTATGCAAATAATCCTATCTTGCTAGAATTTAGATGCAAATTGAACTTTAATTTAAAATTTAAACCTAAATCAATAACATTGTAACAAATTTATCTATGCAACTACAATTTGAATGCCCAAACCGATTTCTCTTAACACCTGAAATTGTAGCCATATGCTGTGATTGACACCTAAGCACGTGCCCAAACAAATTTCTAAACTGGTTAAATGTATTGATAGTGAAGACCAGAGAGTCCTAGTAAAGGAAGAAGAAATTAGAAAAGGTGAAAAGAGTTACTCGCATAGGTTTCTCTTATGAGAATCATATTGTGCTCTTAAAATTATAACCTACCAAGACCAGAAGAACCAAACCATGCAAAGGATTATATGTTGGGGCTATTTGGCACGTATAGAATTCTAGCTGCAACTGTAGCTGCAATTTGCAAAATATAGTTGCGGTTACAGTAGCAGCTGTTTGTTTCTTTGCCTGCAGTCTTTTTATAAATGCAATTGCGTAAAAGGTCAATATTTGTAAGAACAAGTTGCAGCCAACTACCAAGTCATTTTGGTAAAAAGTGCCAAGTATAATTGTGAAAAACTACAACTGCACAAGGAAACAAAGAACTGGAACTATAGCTGCCTTTTTTGCAAATTGCAACTGCAGTTTACTAAGCGACCCCTTTGTACATATCGTCATAAAATAAAGATTAGTGAACTGATATGAGTTGTAGAAAACAGAGAGTTGCATGAACTGTACCACTTATGACATCCCAACTGAATTCTACAAAGTTGAAAAATCGCATATGACTGGAGCACAAAAAATGGTGTGACTAGAACAGAGGCACTTTAGTAACTATTTTTATAAATAACTCTGCACAGTAAAAAACTATAAAGGTATCAAGCATGAGTCATGCATTAAACTTAAGAGGGAGTAATCAAGGATGTACTAAGAAAAAACTGATAGCGTCGAAGATAAATTTGGTTTTACAACATGAAGGTTTACCAGATGATTGATGAAGACCGATAAATAGAAGGACAGAGATTTAAGTAATGTTTTGTTCAAAAACTTACAGCCAGGTTCTTGGAAAGATAAAGAGAAGAAAAGAGATTGAGTTATTGGTTTATCAATTTAGAAAACTAACAATAAGGTCCGTAGGAAGATGCGCACGAAAAGAAACAAGTATTTTAAAGTTATATTTATGTCATAAGAACACATCGAATGGAGTTGTAACCATCTTGAGAATAATCATAGAGAAGACGCCCATTATCCAGATCAAAGGTCAGCAATAGGTCAACATTTCTTTGCAGTAGTTACAGGTGAAATAAAAGTAATGGTGGATGTTGT
This sequence comes from Asparagus officinalis, assembly GCF_001876935.1. Classification (NCBI taxonomy): domain Eukaryota; kingdom Viridiplantae; phylum Streptophyta; class Magnoliopsida; order Asparagales; family Asparagaceae; genus Asparagus; species Asparagus officinalis. Next base: position 102,592,935 of record NC_033798.1, on the reverse strand, counting down.
TTGTTAGCAATATTGCACTCAAAGATGAGAAAAGTTTGGTAAATAGAAATAAAAGATCATCATGGAGCAAATACTACAAACATTTTGGTTCATATCGAACAGCAAAATAAATAAATAAATTGCAATAGAAAGAAAATGACATACCCAGCAAAATTTTCCTTATGGGTTGGCAGTCCAGACATCATAGCATCAAATACCACCACTACTTTTACTTCTGTACAGCTTGCAAAGAAAGAAGTCGTAAGTGAAATAATCATAAGGTCATCATTAAAGTACTCATAAGGTCATCATTGACGTACACATAACACATATAAAGTATGACTCCCATTATCTACATATATCCTAAAGAAAAATTCCATAAGGTGAAAACTCATATGCCAATGTTCTTAATGACAAAGTTCATTCAGCATCATCTTTCCTATGTGTGCAGATCCACAGTGAATAAAGCAGTAGCAGACTCTAAATCGTACAGTTGGGATAGAGCCAACAAAAGATCATACTACATACAAATCTTTTAGAACAAACCTTTCAATATACTAAAGGTGATCAACTCATCAATTAGCTTTTGACGAGCAATGTCAAGCCTTCCATTCATGAAATGCTTCTTCAGCTTAGCCCAATAACCACAGACATTATAACCATCTACAAGAAGAACTGGAATAGCAGTGTCCAACCCTTGATTTGTGCTACAAAAGAATTAACAGCGACCTTAGAATTCAAATGGTCAATGATGTTTTTCCAAGAGTAACAGATTCAGTAACCATAAAGAGAAGAAGGCACTGACTAGTAAAGGTTGGTAGGGTCCTCATAGAGCTCGGTGTCTTGTGGAAGCTCCGCTTTCACTACCTTCTTTTTGCGATAACTAGTGGCAGGCTTTGGTGTATATGACTTCTGCTTTTGGAACTCCTAAATGAATTCTAGCAGAAAAGAAGGATGTGAGCACAACTATGTTACCTTGGTACTTCTAATTTGAAGTCGCACCCATACCCAACGCGTACCCATCCCCATACCTGTACCCAAACTCTTTGCACACTTCTCAAATAAATGCATATATTTATTCAGGCATGTACTCAATTATACAATACATGTTTTAATTTAAAACACTTATAAGACATATTTTGGACATAAATCCTACACTTCACAGCCACTTCTTCAAACTTGTGTCCAAGACACAAGTCATGTTCCAAATCATGACATTGAAGAGTCATTTGGATGTCTAGTTCAAAAACTAGTGATTTTCCAATTTATAATCCACGTAATAAAAGAAACATAAAACTATTATAGGACTTTTAATTATCATCCTTGTTCTCAGATAAATTATAAATTCTAATACATAATATATGTGTGTATAAATATTTATATAGCCGCTTTTACAAATTTTCTATATCCCGTACCCATACAGGCACCTATAACCATACCCATGCAACAGAGAAGCACAGCATCTGTTTACAGTAAGTCAGTTCTGAGAAAGAGTACTGGATCTCAAAACCTAATGTGTCTAATTAAAAATAATGGGATTTCACTGCAGAAACCAGTTGATAAGAAAACAAGAATAACCTATCTAAATAAGTCAAAAGAATCACCAATCTAACAACCAGCTTTTGTTAATCCAATGAAGGGGGTTTCATCTGGGTGGAGGCAGATATGTAAGCTACAAATGTAAATAGTCAGAGAACAGAATACAAAGTCAAACAGATATATAAACATCTTACCCTCCATAGCTTTAAAAACTGCAAATTTTGCTTCACATTTGATGTAATTCTTGGAGGAGCTTGCTCAGAAGCCTGAAAGAAAAGAAAGAAAAAAATTGTAATGCTATTCTTACTATTTCTTAAGACAATCAATTATAATAATATTTTATTTACTGCATCAATCCATATGCCAAGTTGATTAAGTTTTGCCAATCAGGCACAAGTTTGATCCAAAGGCAACATTATGCGACAGATTATGATCCAAGCACATGAAGCTTCAAGGGGAAGATTTCTGAGATGCTATAACTTCATTAGATCCTGCAACTTGATCGTGTAAGATAATTCTTATTTCCAATTTCGTTGCAAATGTCATCTGTTTTCTGTTTACCAAATAATATACAGTATAGAAGCTCTGCATAAAGGTATATAAACTTTTTAGACAGATTAACCTGACACTATTTAACTTGAGTTGATGCCCAAATAAGCCAATAATGGGAAAATGAAGGTATCAGCTATAAAATATGGATCATCAATTGGCAGGATAACATTACCTGACTGAGCATGAATCATGCATGCACTTAAAGATATTCAACAAAGGAGCAACCTAACAAGTTCTATTTGGTCAGAAAGAACTCTAGAAAAGTAAAGAAGATGACAAAGTTTACAAATGGCAGTACTCTCTAACGGATGCATGTAGGAAGATATCTCAAGTATAGGCAGTGGTGGAGTCACGTCGAGAAAAATGGGCAAATGTTCCCACAGAGAATTATTTTGTTCTTGAGACCTAGTTGTAATATTGCTCCCACAGTTAGTTATCGAACCCACTAGCCCATGGGTCCTGAATCCTGAATCTGCCACTAAGCATAGGCCTCCTAATCTTTAGTTCAAAGAAATAGCTGATCACTGATCAAAGAAATCGCATATGCATGCCAAATTGCCAATGGAGAACTATATTGGTACAAATGAAAAAATAAAGTTGATAGTTTACCGCAATTAGAAAGAATTTTGAAACCATGAACAGTACAATCAATCAAACACCCAAGCACACTTTACTGTCCTGATGAACTAGGAGAGGACTACAATGAAGGTTTTCCTATTCTATACCTCGATTTAGCTGCTTCTTAAAAATAAAGGCTATTTTTCCTACTACACCAATATTCCAAAGTTATGGTCAGGTTTAAGGGTTATAACTTTATAGTCTAACTGGAACCTTGTATCTCGTCCTGTTTCGTCAATGCTTTAATCTGTAACATTCACATTGTAATTCAAAAACTTAAAATTTTAGATTTCTTTGTTCTTCTCCTATTTGATATATCATGAATAGTTGAGGATACTACCAGACCTTCCAACAAGAACATCACTTGCAGAAAATATCAGAGGCTTCAAGTCTTAAAACAAGGGTAAATTTCACAAAACCCACTTAAGTTTGTTCGTTTTTCGATAACCACCAATAACTAATTTCATTTTACAAAAACCCTCTTAACATTGAGGGATTTATCACATAAACCCTCTGAACTTCTTACATTGCACTAAACTTCTTGAAGATTTTTCACTTTAACCCCCCAAAAGTAACACCATTAAATCTATAACATGTCACATGCCAAGCGTGCAATCAAAAAAGAAGAAAATACACCTCAGCCCTCAAAAACCACTATTTTATTATTTTTATATTATTTCATTACTTTTAGGAATCAAGGGTATTTTCACCTTTTTGCTTTAGGGGGTTAAGGTTAACAATCTTCGATGGGTTTAGTTGAATAGATGTACTAGGACGTGATGAGAAGAACCCCTCAAAGGCAAGGGGTTTTGAGGAATTAAAATAGATAGTGAGAGAATCTCAACAATGGTCAGTCTTAAAGGGGTTTTTTTGAAACTTACACCTTAAAAAAATTTCTATATCTCCATTGCATCAAATAGAAAATGCTTATATATTAAAGACATCAACCTTTGATTGTGGATAGCAAAAGATAAAACTGATGCCATGAATTATGAATAAAAAAGTTAAGCTGATTGCTTGTTTTATAGTAAAAGTACAGTCGAATGTCTTCGTCATAATATAGGCATATCTGCAATGCCATGTAACATACTATAGATTCCAGTATCCTGCAAAGGAGACGCATTTCACATGTTAAGCAGCACTAAATATTTACTACATGGTTTCTTATTTTCCAAGAATAGAGAAACAAGGACATGTTTACATTATACTTATGCCATTCTAAATTCAATTAGATTCTTTCATAGACCAGTCCTGCCATGGCACTAACTCCCACTGCCACTCTATACCTTTGTCTGCTTCTGCTCGTCACAACACTTCATCCTATACACAAACTTCAAAATTTTCTTGACCGGAGAGCCAAGAAAATCAATTGACAAGGTGATTAATGTGAATATTTTGAGTCCATCTATGACTAAACTCCGTACTCATCAAACAGATAACTTCTTTCTCATCAAATTGATAACTTCATTAGTGAACATGAGGACAGGCACCATATGCCCTTCTACTAAAAGTTATCTACAATGTATTACATCTCTTCCATTAAGTTGGTACTTCGTTCAACCACAATTAGCAGTAAAAAAAATCATTCAACAAACAATTTAAACTGGGGAAAGTTCAAAAGAAGACAGAATAAGGGGTATCTCAATATTTTATTTGCTTCTATCCACACTCTTGATTATTTGATAATCTTATGAGAAATATATTGGTAGCATGCACAACTTCAACTATATTACACTCACTTTTATAGGTAAGCAACAATTTACAGAAGTCATCATCTGTAGACTTCATCTTGTAAGCATGCATTCCTTCTAAACCTCAAATTGAAGTTACAAACTCTAGAAGAAGTTTTTGTAGACAAAATCAGCTAGGAGGTATTGAGTGAAACAGCAAATCTGCTAAGGTTGCTGCATAAAATCCAAATCATGTTTCCAGCTTCTGTAAGAAAGATGCCCCACAAATAAAACTTGGATCCAACTAAGCGAATTCTTGGTTTGGGTCCACACTCGAGAACTAGCAATGACTTGCTTGGTCATCAAATCTCCTTACAGATTTGTATAATGCAATTGAAAACATTATCTTCACAATTTCACATGTCGGAGTAGTGGCTTACCATGTGCAATTTTTCCTCCTAATAGACCAACTAAAGCACAAAGTTCACACTATGTGGTTTAATTGAGTTCAAATTTAGTTTTGCTTAATGCACAGGATATTGAGTTAGGGGATTTCTCATTGAGATCACTATCCTACTTCACAAAAAATAAAGTATCACCATGATAGTATCAATAGGATATTAGTTGAAGTCTGAAGAGCTCAGGGATCATGAGTTGCATCAAAGGTCTCAATGTGACTAATCTTACAAAGCAGCATACTAAAGTAACAAATTTATCTTCAAACAAAAACAAAGAAAAGACAGAAAATCATGGCATCGTAGTAGATATAACGAATTGGGTCAGAATTGTAGGCGATATCACCATCGTACGCAATGGAAATGGGTTTACAAATCTGAGCGTTATTAACTATCACATATTTTATTATTGAAGACAATAGCAACAGAGATAGCATAACATCGAGTTGCATAAAATTAAAGCTTTGCAAACCCAAACAAAAAAGAAAGGAAGAAAAAGGAGTAACCTTTTGTTGGTCGGGCTTCTTGTTTCGGGCGGCGACGATAGGAGAAGAGGAAGAGGAAGAGGAGGAAGAGATTAGTGAGCTTCTCATTGAGGCTACGTCGTCTCTTCGTCTACTCTCTGTCGATCGATCATTTTATGATTTGCTCGCGCTTCATTCTACTGGAACCTTCAACCTGCTCAGGAATAGAGAGCGTTTTGAAAGAACCAAGATAAGGGTGCGGAAGGTACAAGGGCCCCGTCTGGTCTTTTGGGTGGTGTTAATGAGGAGCACGGGATGTAAGTTAAAAGGGGTGTTTGGTTCAATGCTGGCCAAGATTAGGAATCCCATATTTTTTTATGGATTCCTAGCTGATTCATAAAAAAATTTAGATAATTTTATGTTGTTATGGAATCTTTTTTTATTTTTATGTTTGTTTCATAATATGAAAAAATAGAATCCACATTTATAGAAACCCTTCAATTCCTATTCTTTAGTTTGGTTTGAAATGAGAATAGAATTTGGTTTCATAATAACTAGTCGTGAACACCGTGCAAAGCACGGCATTTCATTATTTATTTTTTCTTGCTATAGTAATCCCTTTTTTTAATGCTACAGTAATTTTTTACTCGCTACAGTTCCCTCCTCTGTTACAGTTTTTAAAAATGCTGCAGTATTCCCGTGTGCTACAGGTTTTTTTTTAATGCTACAGTATCCCATATCATGTTTGCTACAGTAATAATGCTGCAGAAAATATTACTGTAGCATTTATTGTAGTATGAACAGGTATTCTTTTGATCCTCCTATTTGTATAAAGGAATAGATTCCCGTGTGCTGCAGTTTTTTTTAAAAAAAATTGCTAGAGTATCCAATATCTTGTTTGCTACAGTGATAATGATACAGTAAATATTACTGTAGTATTTACTGTAGCATGAACCGTTATTCTTTTGATCCTCCTATTTGTATAAAGAAATAGATATAGGGTTTGTGAAGAAACGAACTCCGAAAAAAAAGAGGGAGAATAGTACAAATGCGTCAGCTTTCTGTCCTAAATCCGCTTAAATCATTAGTATTTGAGTTTCTATAAAATCAGCATACTTTTTTAACTTTATAGATTCTGAAATCTAAGAATTTTTTGGGAACCAAACTCAAGAATAGGATTCATAAAGAATCCTTTATTTACAAATTTAGCGTCGTCAGACACAAATCTTATTCCTTTTCCATTAAAAATGGTGAAACAAACAGTCTCTAAATGAATTAACCTTATTGGTGAGTTTTGTTAATGGTGTGTTTCGAAGATGACTAAGGGCCCCTTCTTTACCCCTAAATTCGGGGAGTAAGATTTTGTTCAATTTTTTCTCTCATTCTCGTTCTTTACCTTTCTAAATGGTACTTCCAAAGAAATATAAACTAAAATTTTCATTCCCCTTCCCTTCTCTATCCTCCATCCAAACAGGTTATAAGAAAAGGGAATGAAGGGAAATTGTTTCCTTCCCTTCCCTTCTTCTTTTTTACCCCTCAATTTGGAGATAAGATTTTAGTTTAATTTTTCATCTCACTCTCCTCCTTTACCCCAAATGGTACTCTCCCAAACAAAGCTAAACCAAAATTTCACTTCCTCTTCTCTTCTCTACCCTCCATCCAAACAGGCTATAAAAGAGAATGGAGGGAAAGGGAACTAATGGATTTTACATTTCTTAGCTTCCATTCTATATTATTTGGTTAACCCCCAAAGTAGGGCATAGATGAGGTGGATTTTCGTAGACCGTCATGATACAAATCTAATATCTAAGAAGTGATTCACCTTCCATTTCCTTTACTCAACTCCCAAACAAGATTATTACATTTTTCTCCTTTCTTTTCCTTTCCTTTACATTGTTTTCCCTTGTTTTATTTCCCTTGTCCTCCATAGAGCATAGGAATTAGGGTGTGTTTAGCAACTTCACAAAACTTATTTTAGGTGGTACAACTTTGACCTGTTATTTTCTTTTTGATTTGGCAAAAGTTAAATCCAAATTGAACTATTCTTGCTAGTTTAAAATTTAGCCTTTAAGAGGTTGTTTGTTTCCTTACATTTTGTAACTTTGCATTGAAAGGATGGGACCTACAAGACCAAAATCTTGAATTTTTGCTAAATATATTGCTTGGTTAGCATTTTTATCATAAAATTGGAGTTGCCACGTGCGATTAATACATCAATTCTAATATTTTTAAGGTTAAAATTTCTTGTTTAATATTTTTAAGCTGAATTTTGACTTCTTTTTGTTCCTTTTTGAGGTCTTGCATAGATGTCTTTTTAGATGGAAAGGTTAGAGTAGAAGAGGCACTCTTATTCTTTTTTATCATCTCAATGTACTTCTTTAACTGTACCCCTTTTTCTTGAGGATTAGTAATGGCATTAATGGTCTCAAGAACAAAATGTTCCTGTTCATCTAGGGTATTTAATTCAGAAGAACTATAAGATGTTATAGATGACTCTTCAGAACTATTTTTATTTTTAGAAGTGCAAAGATTGTTGCACTCATCATCAGAGGAAGAATTATCATCAATAAGATTTAAAGAATTAATAAGTTTTTCGATTTCTTCTTCAGAAAATTTATCGAAGTTTAATATTAACTCGTTAATCTTCTTTTTCATATCCTTTCGAAAACATTTATTAGCATAATGTCCTTTTTGTTTACATTTATAATATGTAGGAGTCTTTGTAGTATTATTTTTCCTAAAATTTCTTTTAGGAGGTTTTCTTGGTATTCTTTCAGTTTTATTAGTATTTTGTGTTTTTTGATAATTAGATTTTGTTTTACGATGACTGTTTTTTATCCTAGGATTGTCCATTTGAAAACCAAATTGGTAGCAAAAGTCTCCCAATTCTCTTTTACCTAAAAGGTTTTGATTTTTTAATTGATTCTTAATTTTAATATCGTTGCAAAGTTTTAAACCAATAGTGTTGACCTTTTGGATTAATTCTCCGAAGGGGATTTGATCATAGAGAATGGTGCCATTACATTGTTCTTTAAGGGAAGTTCTAACCTTTTCGGCAAATAAAGGTGGAAGGCCAGAAATAAACTTTTCTTTCCAAATGGGATTATTACGGTCATGTAGTTGGTAATTTTTTGACAGAAACACATCTTTGTACCATTTAAAGTCCGTAAGGGTTTTACACCTAAAATTTATGAGTTGTTCTCTGACTTTATCTTGAAGGCTATCAACAAGACCTATAAAGTGATGATATATAGCAAGGAGCAGGGTATAGACAGCATCATTAATCACATGTCCTGTCTTATCAAGGATAGGTTCACCATATTGGGATTTTTTTTATAACTATTTAAAATATTATGTTTTTGTGAATCCGTAAGATACTGATCCCACCATCCTTGTAATTGACCGGAAAAGGATGAACATATGCCACTAGCAATATCTTTTTCAGGATTACCTTGTTGTCTACATGCATTGGCATATATAAGCATTTCTTGTAACAGATGTATTATTTGATACTCAGTATAACCATCAAGGTTCCATTCAACTAGGGAGTTACCATCGAAGCTTATTTTTTGGCTATCAAATTCTTCAAATTGCTTATCAGCAGGAGTGGGTCTCCTATAGTAATTCTTTGTATTATTGGAAGAATATGGATGTTTTGTTATACTCTGGATTGTTAGGGGTTTGTCAAAATCATGATCAGAGTGGGTCATATCATCAAATTGTGATTCGAGATCAGATAGGACATTTATAGCAAGAGATTTTCCTTTTTCTATATCTTTTAATCTCTTAGTCGATTCTTCATTAAAATCATGGATTTGATCATCAAGAGGTTTATTATTCCTTAATTTAGTATTGGTAAAACAATTGTAGAAATTTGTAGATATATAATGAACAGTAAAAGCGTGAACAGTAATGAACAGTAACAGAGGCGGAAATGAACAGTAAAAAGAGGTTTATTATTCCTTAATTTAGTATTGGTAAAACAATTGTAGAAATTTGTAGATATATAATGAACAGTAAAAGCGTGAACAGTAATGAACAGTAACAGAGGCGGAAATGAACAGTAAAAATGAATAGTATGTATATATATATATAATCAGGTTCTATTTTAAACCTTCGGGTTCGATTCTAACCTTCGAGTTTTTTCGTTCAAAGACTATTATCTTGAACTTTGGTTTTCTGTTATGGCTCCTTAATGATCAAAGTGACTGGGTAGGATGGTCCACCATTGTCACTAATGCCTTGCGTGATGCTGGTCTGCTTGATCATCTTACCAGTACGGGACCAGTTCCACCGTCCATCAACATTGTTGCTTCATCCAGTACTATTACATCTGACAGTCGATCTTCAGACCGCTCGTGATCTCTATGTTAAGGAGAGTTCAGACTGACAGTTACAGGAATTTCGTGTCATGGATTATCTCACTCGCTGTGTTGGCTCCGGTCTCACTATCAAAATTGGTTTGCTTCCCTCTGCTCGGGCCATGTGGACTCACCTCATTGAGCATTTCACTGAGTGTTCTGGTGCACAGGAGGCATATCTTCTGCAATGCATTGCTCTACAGTGCAAAGGTAGTTCCTCTCTGCAGTCTTACTTTGGACAAATGCAAACTTTTTGGACAGAATTACGCTCCATGCTTCCTGGATGTGATTCCACATATGAAGACTGGCTAGCCTGGTATGAGCGGCATGAGGTGCATCAATTGTTTTAGTACCTTCTTGAATATTCAACTATGGTTGATCAACTACTTCATCAGCCTTACTTTTCCGAGTTTGGCCTTAGTTATGGGAGCTCTCACTGCTTATGAGACCCGTTAGCAGATAACATAACTCAATTTGTCAACATACACTCCCACCTCTTCACTCAAGACTGCTCTATTTGTACCTGTCACTGCTCCTATTATGAATTATGTTGGCCTTCTTGTTTTGATGATGTTTAACAAACAATTTACCACTAATGTTGTTTGTCTAGTATTTGTGTTTTCCTATGTATTGTAGACAAACAACGTCGTTGGAGGATGGATGGATTACGCCATAACGATTATATCAAATGGAGGTTGGCGGAATTGTAGAGTGAAGCAACGTCAATTCAAGTTAAAGATCCAATTACAAGCTTCTTCCGCAAAGTTTACCAAGTCATGCTCATTGAAGACGTCGTTGGAGGATGGATGGATTACGCCATAACGATTATATCAAATGGAGGTTGGCGGAATTGTGGAGTGAAGCAACATGCAATTCATAGTTAAAGATCAAGTTCAAGCTTCATCCGCATGTGTACCAAGTTGAGCTACAATGAAGATCAAGAATAATGAGATTTCACAATTGGGAAATGAAAATTAGAAAATTCTTTTTGTAACATGTTCAAAATATCATTTGCAAATATTTCTCAAAGTTTCATCAAGTTTGGAATTGATTTGTTATGTTTAAAGGAATTTACAAATTCACGTTTTCGTTCGTGCACATGTTCGTGCATGTTTTACAAAACTGATGAGTTTTCTCAAATGGGAAGTGATATTTGAAAAAATTCTTTCTCTGACATGTTTACCTATATGTTTAGAAACTTTCCTCAAAATTTTACTATTTTTGGAGTTGATTTACTGTGCCTAATTGATTTTACAAAATCGTGTATCACAGCAGATTTTCAGAAACTGTATTTCTGTGTTCAAACATTTATTTCTCTCAACTGGGAAATTCTTTTTCAGAAATTCTTTCTCTAACATGTTTTTATACATGTCTATAACCTTCCCTCAAAATTTCATAATTTTTGGAGCTATTTTACTATTTTTAACCGATTTTATAAAA
>NC_033798.1:102562835-102568126 GCF_001876935.1 Asparagus officinalis | reverse complement strand
AAGATTCAGTAGCTATATTCTAAATTTTATTAATTCAAAAAGACTAAATGTAAATTATCAACACATTATTAGTTTAAACACTTACACCCTCTCTATGGAAACCAGAGTTCCAATTTGCTGTACCACCGCCCATGTAGGTCTCCATATGTCTCATGACAAAAATAGCACAATCAAATTTGTTTTTGGCCGTTCTCCACTCCATCTCAAGTCTGTCAGGCGTTAATGTATTTATTTCGCTCGCCTTGTGATGTTTTTTGTGTGCCAAATATCTCACAAAATTTTGGTGCTGTTTAATCAAAAGTAATCAGTGTCACATAACAAATCCAAATTATTAAACAGTAATGTTTAATGTAATATACAATTTGTTTTGGTTGTTTATATGCAAACAGTATTAATGACATTGAATCACGATTCAATGGATCTAGCTCTCTAGAATTTAATAGAGTTAGTTCACCTGGATTTACTCTAACGAATCTGGATTCATATTAGTGAATCTGGATTCATTAGAATTAACTTTAGGTAGTGCATAGTGATTATGTGATGTGAACACAGATTCACTAGCTATATTGAATCGAGATTCATAGTAAGATGTGAATCCAGATTCACTAACTCTCGTGATCAAAATTTCAGATCACTAGTTATAGCTAGTGCACTATAGTGAATCCATATTCACTATAGTGAATCCATATTCACTATAGTGAATATGGATTCACTATAGTGAATATGGATTCACTCATTACTGTTTTTTGCCAGTAAATGTTTAAAGAACATACGTAAGGTGAAAAAAACATACCAAACCCTCAGGACGACCTTGGTATTTTTCCTTGTAGTCTGGGCAGTTTTTGCTATTGTCAATCAGCTCCATACTTGGATTCTTTAGCCCATAGCATACAATGTAGAAATGCTCAAACGCATTTATGGGGAAGAAGACCTATTTGTCATGAAATTTAATAAGAGATTTTACAGATATAGTTAAAATTGGGCTAAAGAGAAAAAACATTGTATTCTAATCTTTACCATATCAATCTCATTAAACTTCATATGTGGATACAGAGCAAGTTGCTCATCCATCTGGGAAGCAAACCGATTGTATCTCAATTCATCATTGACCTCATCTGTGTGATGAATGTTGCAAAACTGTACAACATAAAACTGGTTAAATAAAATGTAACTCAAGTGTTATTTTAAATAAAATAAAGGAAGATACGGACGGTTGTCTCAACATTGCAGAAGAATCTAAGTGGAGAATTTTCGGACTTCATTTTTTCTCTGCTGTTCAAAATATAGGACCAAATGCTGATTAAATTTGCCTCAATGTCCTCAGAAGGAAGGAAAGTCTTGAAAGCAGGTAAGAAACATTCAATTTGTCTCCACTTAAAAACCATTTCACTGAAAAACAGTAACAATATTCAATTTAATAAAGGGACAAAATACCATTTCACTGAAAAAACAGCAACAATAGCGAGTCTCACACCTAATAATAAAATATCAAATAAGTGTTCAGAACTCACAAATTCTCTTCTTCAGCGGTATCATCACCTGAATGCCTTACTTCTCTATGTACCCAATTCCATATGATGCTTTCCAGCTGACTTTGCCTAGCAGTAATCTGAGATACCCTCTGCACCCATGGTGACCGAAGAGACGTTGCAGGCTTCACCATCCTCTTTTCTTCCCCCCTTCCCGCATGTCCCTTATTTTCGGCCACCTGAACTTTCTTACCTTCACATTCATTTACTGCAGCAGCATCTTCAGGTTGTTTATCAGTTCTTCGTACAGATTCATCAATGATTTCAGATTCACAAGCTTTAGCAATCTGAACAACATCAACCATTTCCACTGATTCAGTCTGAGTATCCTGTGTCAGCCCAAGAGAAAAACTAGGTTCCTCAGTCTGTGGGGTACTACATTCGCTGATCTTCCGTCTCACTGGTCTGTCATCCTTTTTCATGCTAACAGACTCTATAATCTTATCAACTTCTTGAATAAACATTGGGGAGACTTGTGTTTGTGGTATATCACCTGATATTGGATCAACAGCAGGGGAACAATGCATATCTCTACTCACCTTGGTGTTCACGTTAGGGGTATCATCAACAATGTTTCCCACAGCTGTTTCATCGTCACAGGTACTTACACGATGTCCACACCCCTGCACAAGAACATTTGAAACTCTTTGTTGAATTTGAAAGAGCTCATTGTCATCGGGGAACAGCTTTCTCATTGTCTCACACTCAGCATCAAATCTATTTTTTGCAGATTCCAGCTCTGCAGCTCTCCGTTGAACCCTCTCAATACAATCCTGCATTTTGAATCACAAACATTGGTCACCATAAATTATTAACTTTTGAATATCACAGACATTGGTCACCATAAATTATTAACATGGCGATAGACAAGTTTCGATAGATTGAGATTACATTCAATGTATTTCAAACAAGATTCAGTAATAGTGAATCCACATTCATTCCAGTTTCATTTCAATGAATCGAGATTCAGTAATAGTGAATCCAGATTCAGTTCAATAGATCGATATTGAGTATCACTGAATCCAGATTCACTTAACTGAATCTGAATTCAGTTTAACTTGATTGATAATCACTGATCTGAAACGAGATTCATTGCTATTAAAATGATTCATTGTTCTGAATCGACATTTAGTTTAAGTGAATCGAGATTCACTCCTACTGAATCTAAAATATATTGAATAAACAAAGTATTCCAACTTATTTTGCTAACCTTTATAATTGTGTCAACACTTTTAGGAGAGTTTCCAGTAGCACTCTGCATTCGAGATGAAGGTGCAAGTTCAACCCTCTCTGTAAATGCACTTTTTCCAAATGAATTTGTACTTATTTCCTCTGACTGTCTTTCCTTCAAGGCGAAGTCAGTCCATCCTAAAAATGTAGGGGTTGTTCTCTCAACCAACCTCCTACCTTTGAACAGAACCCGATCGGCATAAAACAGCTAGAAAGACGGAGATAAGAAATTAAGCACATCAATTAGTAATAATAATGTAAAACTGCTTTAACTGCAGTAATGTAGAAATAAATCAATATTATACAAGTGACTTACAATCAAGAATGCAAGAGGACCCATGTAGAATTGTTTTGCCGAGTCAACCTTCCACTTGTGGTGGCTATCTATCATTGAGTCAAGCAAGAAAGAACACCAATTGTATTCAGAGCACTGATCAACATCATCACCAAGTACTAGAATCCGTTGGTTAACATACGGATTGCTAAGCGACTGGATCATGCTGTTGTGAAAGAGAACCAAGAAATTCAGTTTAAAAAACAGGTTAACATCAGAAGTGTGCTTCAGTTTATCAGACACAGCCCCTGGAGTAATTTTCCAACCAAATCTGTCTGTGAACCTCCATTCATCCACCAATGTTGACTTGCCGGTACTGGAAGCTGGTATACGCTTCCTGCCCAGAGGTAATCCCATCACACTATGTACATCTTCCTCTGTGATACTGATTGATCCTCTGGGAAGATTAAGCGCAACGGATTCACTGTCAAAGGACTGCAGAATCTGGTACCCCAACATATGTGGCAGTTCCTTTAATCCAAATTGTAAAAGAGCCCCAAGTCCAGCTAGTCTCACCCATTCTTTTTGGGAGTCAGAGAGTGACGAAACCATATCAGAGAATATCTTTGGAGAGACCCTTATCCTAGTCAACTCCTTAGGTTCAGAACTCACTTTTTTTTTCAAAAGATTCTCCAGTGACAAAAAAATATAATTAGATCAAATTATCCAGCATTTAATACCAAAAAAAAAAGATGTTTAGTACACTAACCTTTTTCATTTTTTTCCTTCCAGTGATCTGTTCATTGTCTTCATCCCTACTACGCTTTGATGTTTCCTCATCGGCAGGATTATTTGGGGGGTTGACGAGGTTATCGTCATTGTTGGACCTCACATGTCTTTTCTTCGCAAGCTTCTCCACCCCAAAAAATAATATAATTAGATCAAATTATCCATCATTGAATACACAAAAAAAAAGTAAAGATGTTTAGTACACCAAGATGTTTACGGTAGTGAATCTCGATTCAATGTAGTGAATCGAGATTCGCTCAAGTGAAAAGAGATGTTTAGTACACCAACCCTTTTCGTCTTCATCCTTTTTGGGGTCTGTTCATTGTCCAGTGAATCGAGATTCAACCAAATGTATTGAGATTTAGCAAAGTGAATCCAGATTCAACAAATTGTATCGAGTTTCAACAAATTGAATCCAGATTCAATGATATGAAACCAACTCCATGCCATACCATACATTCTTTCAGTGTCTTGTCCCTCAACACAAAAAGGAAAAACTTATCATCGTTACATTTTAATTTCACTGTTAGTATACATAAAGCATTTATACATGGCTTCGGATAATATTTGGGAAAATCTCCATCCTATATACTCGGCCTAGAATCATATTTGTTATTTTTTACAAACAATCATAATAAAGTGAATCTCAATTCTCAATTCTCTACGAACAATCAGGATTCACATTAGTGAATCGAGATTCTCTATGTTTGAGTGCATACAAATTTACTCCACTAAATAGCTATTCACTTGAGTGAATAGAGATACATCGAATGAATCGCGATTCACTCAAATGAATCTCGATTCATTGCAGTGAATCTCGTTTCAATCAAGTGAATCGAGGAGATTCAAGTAGAGTGCATATTGCAGAATCCAGACAACCAGAATTAATCGCTACCCGTTTAGAACAGATGAAAACATTTTATAATATTAAGAACAACTTACTTTGATTTAACAAGATAAAGGAAAATGTAAAAAATAAAAACCCTAAACTAGAACATGCAACAGTAACATTCTATAAAGCTAAAAAAAAAGTCTTCAACAACATGCAAGTGATTCACGTCTAAATTACGAACTTTTCCCACACTGAATCTATGAAAAATGTTCAAACTTTGATAAAAAAATTACATTTTTAATACGAGGGTTGGAATCGTTTTACCTGTTCTTGAAGACGAGGGTTTTGGAGTCTCTGTGTTGTTTTTCTTCATCTCTATCGTCGAATTCTTGCTTGTCGTAGTCATTGTCGAATTCTTGCTCGTCGTCTTCGTTCGAGTTGTAACGAGATGTTCAAAGAAACCTAAATTTTGAGAAATCGACGGAATGTGAACAATTTAGTTCTTGGGGTAAAGAGAAGATGAAACTGGAAACTGAATCGTTTTTTGCGTCGGAAGAAGTGTTCGACTGCTTCTCTTAATTAATTACAGCGTATATCATTAATGCCGCTTTTCCTATATTACCCCTTTTACGGTTAT
>NC_033798.1:102514176-102561835 GCF_001876935.1 Asparagus officinalis | reverse complement strand
AGAGTGTGTAATTTCTACCAGTAGGGTAAAAAGGAAGATAACCAGACGCCTTGTCAGAAGGTGGTGGTGACTGATCAGCCCAACCATCCAAATCATCATCATTACTTTCATCCTCATCAGCATCATCATGATGAGACGAGCTCACATAGTCTAATGGTTCGTCATCGTCTGCAGCGGAAAGTAATGGAGAACTCGCGGTCGTATCCACTTGGGTCAGCCGACCAGTCGTGGGACTAGGAATAATAGTCCCCGAATGTGGCAATAGTACAGAGGAAGTGGGAGACTGACTCTTATTAAGATCTGCAAGTTCATCCATCGCCAGTTCATCTGTAGGCAGTTTAACCCCTTCAGATGAAGATGTTGCAGGCAGTACCCTTGCAGGTGAAGAAGCAGCACCAGGAGTCTGATCTGGAAATGGTGAAATATCGGGATCCATTGTAGAAGAAACCCCCATATCCCCAATTGGGAATTCATCTCCACCCTATGCCTGATCCAAGGGGCAGTGAGGGGAAAATTCTTCAGAAAATGTAGATCCCCCAGGGTGAGGATTGGCGTGATCAGGACGACTTGCAACAGCTAATTCTTGCTCTTCCCCTCCACCGGCAGATTTGAAAGCATCCACCATTAGCTTCTGAGCAGGAGGGTCTACTAGCAGCTTTCTACGAGTACGTTTCTCATAGTGGGCTTCTTCTGCTTCAGTGAGAGCCCTCTTTCCAGTTGCTCTGGTTCTTGGAGCTTCAGCAGCCTTAGGGCACGCTACCGGGGCACTCTCTAGGCCCAGTTCTCCTTCTCCTTCTTCAGCTGCATCTTCAAAATGTAAAAACTCGTCGATCCCCTTCAGACGAGATACACGACCACCCCCTTTCCGAGAAGAATACATCTTCCTAATTGCACGAAGGCCGGAAGTGTACAGTTTGTACTCTGGCATCGTAGAAGCTGTGTGATACCAGTTGCAGAAAGCCACGGAAAGAAGAGAATTAGGCATTTTGTGGGGTAATCTGAAGGTAGCCCCAGTACAACCTGTGGTGGAATAATACCAGGCTCGAGCTCCTTCGTATATGTTGCCCATAACTGAAAGCTGGCTCCTCGGATTTCCAACGTATAGTTGGTCGTATCCGAATTGGCGAGCAAATCGATACGGTTGATAGGGCTCAATTATACATTTGTCATTTTGCCTGAAGAGGAGATAACCAGGTCTAATATTTAACAACCAGTGGAAAACTCCCCCGTCCAAACGGGTAAAACCATTAGGACCAGCGGTATCTTGGAAGACTTGTCCATATCCTCCACCCTCAAAATCCGGGAAGCAGCGGAAGATGTCGTAGCTGAGGTCTCTCGACAGAATCTGACGGACCTTCACTACGTAATTGCCTATCCAAGTAGCTTTTTCTAATCGCTGCACGAAAGGGATGAAGCCTCCATCCGTAGCAGAGGGAGCACTCATCAAATGTACACAATGTGAGGCGTACCAAGCCATTAGATATGTATACGGCAAGGGTACTCGAGGATTGGGAGTCACCAAGCTTTTCGTCCCTTCAGAATCTATCTCTTTCACTTGGATAAACTCGAGGCATAGTTCCCTCAAACCGTGTTGTAAACAGCACGTCATAGCGGAAAGTAGATTTATGGGTCTCCCATGTGCTAAGAGGACGGCCGGATAAGCTACTTCAATCATCACAGCATCTATTGGTCTGGTAGGAACCACACACCGCTTCAGCCACAGCATGAGAAAACCCGCTAATAATGCCATATCAGAGATGGGAGTGGCTGCCTGGTGATGGAAGCTCTCGAATTCAGTCTGTGCTGGGAAGTCATCTTCTATTCCCTCGCTGACATAGTGAACGGTGGCGTCATTGATCAGAGCCTGGATGGTCTCAGGGGTGCTCGCCTCCCGACGAGACACAGCGGCATTCTTGTCAGACAAATTTTGGAAAAGATACTCGGCCCAGGATAGCTGTTTGATACCACGTCCTCGTGCCCCCGTCAATTGGCCGCAGATTTGGAAATGACACATCACCTCCCATAGAGTGTCATATACCTCGGGGATGGTCTCCTTCAAGATCTTCAGCTCAGTTGACCCAGGGACAAACTCTTCATATGGTAAATCTCCGAAAGGAAGACCTGAGACATCGAACATTTCATGTAGGGCGAACCCTAATTCTCCTTCCGGTGTGAAAAACGTACAAGTCTCTGGATTGTACCGCTCCAGAATGGCAAAGAAGTTATATGGACTAAGAGCTATTCCATGTTTAGTAGCCTTAATAGGGCAAGCAAGCCCAGATTGAGCTAATGGTTCCTTTAATTCTGCCAACACGAATTCTATCATTCGTGCCCACCATCCTGTCTTGGAGGAATGAACCCATCCAGGAGCTCGGAATACTGCAGTCGGGAATTCTCCTTTGGCAGCCAAAAACCGTCGCATGAAAGTGTTAGCTGGACTAGCTGTTTCTCCCAAAGGATATCCTCGTGAGAATAAGCAGGGTTCCAAAGCCGACACTTGTCGATTATATCCAGCGGTATTCACACCCTTGTGAGTCAGAACCCCAACAGCTACCCCATCCTGCTCTCTCACCAAGTCCCAGTTCATGTGACGGGGAACGGAAGCACATTGGTAGTAGGAGATGGGAAACATCCTGTGCATGTCAGGGAGGAAGAAGCGACGATCACCGATCTGCCTAAGCCATTTGTAGTGACCGCCGTGCATGATCCCTTTTGAAATACTGACACGATCTCCAAATAAGAAAGCTGGCTTGGTGAGTTTCTTGCGAGACCCAGTCTCAAACTTAGCGTCCGTAACTAAAACTCTGAGTACATCAGTATTTGGATCTGAGATCAGAGTGACGCGATCTTTGTCGGTGTCCTGGAATATTGGAAGTTCTTGACGCAGATTGAATTGCATATTAGAGTCCACACCTCCCTCATGCCCGAAGTGGTGACGAAGATTGAGAGGTTCACGGGTGTAAGGCACTGCAAAAGAAAGAAATATTCAATCAGTCAAGTGAAGGGAGCTTTAGCTAAGTCCATAAGAAAGAATTTTATCAAACGCACAGTTCAGATCTGGCGTTTAAAGTTCATCAACGCAAAGGTCGAACTCTGCGTTAAAGTTTCGAACGCACAGTTCAGATCTGGCGTTTAAAGTTCATCAACGCAAAGGTCGAACTCTGCGTTAAAGTTTCGAACGCACAGTTCAGATCTGGCGTTTAAAGTTCATCAACGCAAAGGTCGAACTCTGCGTTAAAGTTTCGAACGCACAGTTCAGATCTGGCGTTTAAAGTTCATTAACGCAAAGGTCGAACTCTGCGTTAAAGTTTCGAACGCACAGTTCAGATCTGGCGTTTAAAGTTCATTAACGCAAAGGTCGAACTCTGCGTTAAAGTTTCGAACGCACAGTTCAGATCTGGCGTTTAAAGTTCATCAACGCAAAGGTCGAACTCTGCGTTAAAGTTTCGAACGCACAGTTCAGATCTGGCGTTTAAAGTTCATCAACGCAAAGGTCGAACTCTGCGTTAAAGTTTCGAACGCACAGTTCAGATCTGGCGTTTAAAGTTCATCAACGCAAAGGTCGAACTCTGCGTTAAAGTTTCGAACGCACAGTTCAGATCTGGCGTTTAAAGTTCATTAACGCAAAGGTCGAACTCTGCGTTAAAGTTTCGAACGCACAGTTCAGATCTGGCGTTTAAAGTTCATCAACGCAAAGGTCGAACTCTGCGTTAAAGTTTCGAACGCACAGTTCAGATCTGGCGTTTAAAGTTCATCAACGCAAAGGTCGAACTCTGCGTTAAAGTTTCGAACGCACAGTTCAGATCTGGCGTTTAAAGTTCATTAACGCAAAGGTCGAACTCTGCGTTAAAGTTTCGAACGCACAGTTCAGATCTGGCGTTTAAAGTTCATCAACGCAAAGGTCGAACTCTGCGTTAAAGTTTCGAACGCACAGTTCAGATCTGGCGTTTAAAGTTCATCAACGCAAAGGTCGAACTCTGCGTTAAAGTTTCGAACGCACAGTTCAGATCTGGCGTTTAAAGTTCATCAACGCAAAGGTCGAACTCTGCGTTAAAGTTTCGAACGCACAGTTCAGATCTGGCGTTTAAAGTTCATCAACGCAAAGGTCGAACTCTGCGTTAAAGTTTCGAACGCACAGTTCAGATCTGGCGTTTAAAGTTCATCAACGCAAAGGTCGAACTCTGCGTTAAAGTTTCGAACGCACAGTTCAGATCTGGCGTTTAAAGTTCATCAACGCAAAGGTCGAACTCTGCGTTAAAGTTTCGAACGCACAGTTCAGATCTGGCGTTTAAAGTTCATCAACGCAAAGGTCGAACTCTGCGTTAAAGTTTCGAACGCACAGTTCAGATCTGGCGTTTAAAGTTCATCAACGCAAAGGTCGAACTCTGCGTTAAAGTTTCGAACGCACAGTTCAGATCTGGCGTTTAAAGTTCATCAACGCAAAGGTCGAACTCTGCGTTAAAGTTTCGAACGCACAGTTCAGATCTGGCGTTTAAAGTTCATCAACGCAAAGGTCGAACTCTGCGTTAAAGTTTCGAACGCACAGTTCAGATCTGGCGTTTAAAGTTCATCAACGCAAAGGTCGAACTCTGCGTTAAAGTTTCGAACGCACAGTTCAGATCTGGCGTTTAAAGTTCATCAACGCAAAGGTCGAACTCTGCGTTAAAGTTTCGAACGCACAGTTCAGATCTGGCGTTTAAAGTTCATCAACGCAAAGGTCGAACTCTGCGTTAAAGTTTCGAACGCACAGTTCAGATCTGGCGTTTAAAGTTCATCAACGCAAAGGTCGAACTCTGCGTTAAAGTTTCGAACGCACAGTTCAGATCTGGCGTTTAAAGTTCATCAACGCAAAGGTCGAACTCTGCGTTAAAGTTTCGAACGCACAGTTCAGATCTGGCGTTTAAAGTTCATCAACGCAAAGGTCGAACTCTGCGTTAAAGTTTCGAACGCACAGTTCAGATCTGGCGTTTAAAGTTCATCAACGCAAAGGTCGAACTCTGCGTTAAAGTTTCGAACGCACAGTTCAGATCTGGCGTTTAAAGTTCATCAACGCAAAGGTCGAACTCTGCGTTAAAGTTTCGAACGCACAGTTCAGATCTGGCGTTTAAAGTTCATCAACGCAAAGGTCGAACTCTGCGTTAAAGTTTCGAACGCACAGTTCAGATCTGGCGTTTAAAGTTCATCAACGCAAAGGTCGAACTCTGCGTTAAAGTTTCGAACGCACAGTTCAGATCTGGCGTTTAAAGTTCATCAACGCAAAGGTCGAACTCTGCGTTAAAGTTTCGAACGCACAGTTCAGATCTGGCGTTTAAAGTTCATCAACGCAAAGGTCGAACTCTGCGTTAAAGTTTCGAACGCACAGTTCAGATCTGGCGTTTAAAGTTCATCAACGCAAAGGTCGAACTCTGCGTTAAAGTTTCGAACGCACAGTTCAGATCTGGCGTTTAAAGTTCATCAACGCAAAGGTCGAACTCTGCGTTAAAGTTTCGAACGCACAGTTCAGATCTGGCGTTTAAAGTTCATCAACGCAAAGGTCGAACTCTGCGTTAAAGTTTCGAACGCACAGTTCAGATCTGGCGTTTAAAGTTCATCAACGCAAAGGTCGAACTCTGCGTTAAAGTTTCGAACGCACAGTTCAGATCTGGCGTTTAAAGTTCATCAACGCAAAGGTCGAACTCTGCGTTAAAGTTTCGAACGCACAGTTCAGATCTGGCGTTTAAAGTTCATCAACGCAAAGGTCGAACTCTGCGTTAAAGTTTCGAACGCACAGTTCAGATCTGGCGTTTAAAGTTCATCAACGCAAAGGTCGAACTCTGCGTTAAAGTTTCGAACGCACAGTTCAGATCTGGCGTTTAAAGTTCATCAACGCAAAGGTCGAACTCTGCGTTAAAGTTTCGAACGCACAGTTCAGATCTGGCGTTTAAAGTTCATCAACGCAAAGGTCGAACTCTGCGTTAAAGTTTCGAACGCACAGTTCAGATCTGGCGTTTAAAGTTCATCAACGCAAAGGTCGAACTCTGCGTTAAAGTTTCGAACGCACAGTTCAGATCTGGCGTTTAAAGTTCATCAACGCAAAGGTCGAACTCTGCGTTAAAGTTTCGAACGCACAGTTCAGATCTGGCGTTTAAAGTTCATCAACGCAAAGGTCGAACTCTGCGTTAAAGTTTCGAACGCACAGTTCAGATCTGGCGTTTAAAGTTCATCAACGCAAAGGTCGAACTCTGCGTTAAAGTTTCGAACGCACAGTTCAGATCTGGCGTTTAAAGTTCATCAACGCAAAGGTCGAACTCTGCGTTAAAGTTTCGAACGCACAGTTCAGATCTGGCGTTTAAAGTTCATCAACGCAAAGGTCGAACTCTGCGTTAAAGTTTCGAACGCACAGTTCAGATCTGGCGTTTAAAGTTCATCAACGCAAAGGTCGAACTCTGCGTTAAAGTTTCGAACGCACAGTTCAGATCTGGCGTTTAAAGTTCATCAACGCAAAGGTCGAACTCTGCGTTAAAGTTTCGAACGCACAGTTCAGATCTGGCGTTTAAAGTTCATCAACGCAAAGGTCGAACTCTGCGTTAAAGTTTCGAACGCACAGTTCAGATCTGGCGTTTAAAGTTCATCAACGCAAAGGTCGAACTCTGCGTTAAAGTTTCGAACGCACAGTTCAGATCTGGCGTTTAAAGTTCATCAACGCAAAGGTCGAACTCTGCGTTAAAGTTTCGAACGCACAGTTCAGATCTGGCGTTTAAAGTTCATCAACGCAAAGGTCGAACTCTGCGTTAAAGTTTCGAACGCACAGTTCAGATCTGGCGTTTAAAGTTCATCAACGCAAAGGTCGAACTCTGCGTTAAAGTTTCGAACGCACAGTTCAGATCTGGCGTTTAAAGTTCATCAACGCAAAGGTCGAACTCTGCGTTAAAGTTTCGAACGCACAGTTCAGATCTGGCGTTTAAAGTTCATCAACGCAAAGGTCGAACTCTGCGTTAAAGTTTCGAACGCACAGTTCAGATCTGGCGTTTAAAGTTCATCAACGCAAAGGTCGAACTCTGCGTTAAAGTTTCGAACGCACAGTTCAGATCTGGCGTTTAAAGTTCATCAACGCAAAGGTCGAACTCTGCGTTAAAGTTTCGAACGCACAGTTCAGATCTGGCGTTTAAAGTTCATCAACGCAAAGGTCGAACTCTGCGTTAAAGTTTCGAACGCACAGTTCAGATCTGGCGTTTAAAGTTCATCAACGCAAAGGTCGAACTCTGCGTTAAAGTTTCGAACGCACAGTTCAGATCTGGCGTTTAAAGTTCATCAACGCAAAGGTCGAACTCTGCGTTAAAGTTTCGAACGCACAGTTCAGATCTGGCGTTTAAAGTTCATCAACGCAAAGGTCGAACTCTGCGTTAAAGTTTCGAACGCACAGTTCAGATCTGGCGTTTAAAGTTCATCAACGCAAAGGTCGAACTCTGCGTTAAAGTTTCGAACGCACAGTTCAGATCTGGCGTTTAAAGTTCATCAACGCAAAGGTCGAACTCTGCGTTAAAGTTTCGAACGCACAGTTCAGATCTGGCGTTTAAAGTTCATCAACGCAAAGGTCGAACTCTGCGTTAAAGTTTCGAACGCACAGTTCAGATCTGGCGTTTAAAGTTCATCAACGCAAAGGTCGAACTCTGCGTTAAAGTTTCGAACGCACAGTTCAGATCTGGCGTTTAAAGTTCATCAACGCAAAGGTCGAACTCTGCGTTAAAGTTTCGAACGCACAGTTCAGATCTGGCGTTTAAAGTTCATCAACGCAAAGGTCGAACTCTGCGTTAAAGTTTCGAACGCACAGTTCAGATCTGGCGTTTAAAGTTCATCAACGCAAAGGTCGAACTCTGCGTTAAAGTTTCGAACGCACAGTTCAGATCTGGCGTTTAAAGTTCATCAACGCAAAGGTCGAACTCTGCGTTAAAGTTTCGAACGCACAGTTCAGATCTGGCGTTTAAAGTTCATCAACGCAAAGGTCGAACTCTGCGTTAAAGTTTCGAACGCACAGTTCAGATCTGGCGTTTAAAGTTCATCAACGCAAAGGTCGAACTCTGCGTTAAAGTTTCGAACGCACAGTTCAGATCTGGCGTTTAAAGTTCATCAACGCAAAGGTCGAACTCTGCGTTAAAGTTTCGAACGCACAGTTCAGATCTGGCGTTTAAAGTTCATCAACGCAAAGGTCGAACTCTGCGTTAAAGTTTCGAACGCACAGTTCAGATCTGGCGTTTAAAGTTCATCAACGCAAAGGTCGAACTCTGCGTTAAAGTTTCGAACGCACAGTTCAGATCTGGCGTTTAAAGTTCATCAACGCAAAGGTCGAACTCTGCGTTAAAGTTTCGAACGCACAGTTCAGATCTGGCGTTTAAAGTTCATCAACGCAAAGGTCGAACTCTGCGTTAAAGTTTCGAACGCACAGTTCAGATCTGGCGTTTAAAGTTCATCAACGCAAAGGTCGAACTCTGCGTTAAAGTTTCGAACGCACAGTTCAGATCTGGCGTTTAAAGTTCATCAACGCAAAGGTCGAACTCTGCGTTAAAGTTTCGAACGCACAGTTCAGATCTGGCGTTTAAAGTTCATCAACGCAAAGGTCGAACTCTGCGTTAAAGTTTCGAACGCACAGTTCAGATCTGGCGTTTAAAGTTCATCAACGCAAAGGTCGAACTCTGCGTTAAAGTTTCGAACGCACAGTTCAGATCTGGCGTTTAAAGTTCATCAACGCAAAGGTCGAACTCTGCGTTAAAGTTTCGAACGCACAGTTCAGATCTGGCGTTTAAAGTTCATCAACGCAAAGGTCGAACTCTGCGTTAAAGTTTCGAACGCACAGTTCAGATCTGGCGTTTAAAGTTCATCAACGCAAAGGTCGAACTCTGCGTTAAAGTTTCGAACGCACAGTTCAGATCTGGCGTTTAAAGTTCATCAACGCAAAGGTCGAACTCTGCGTTAAAGTTTCGAACGCACAGTTCAGATCTGGCGTTTAAAGTTCATCAACGCAAAGGTCGAACTCTGCGTTAAAGTTTCGAACGCACAGTTCAGATCTGGCGTTTAAAGTTCATCAACGCAAAGGTCGAACTCTGCGTTAAAGTTTCGAACGCACAGTTCAGATCTGGCGTTTAAAGTTCATCAACGCAAAGGTCGAACTCTGCGTTAAAGTTTCGAACGCACAGTTCAGATCTGGCGTTTAAAGTTCATCAACGCAAAGGTCGAACTCTGCGTTAAAGTTTCGAACGCACAGTTCAGATCTGGCGTTTAAAGTTCATCAACGCAAAGGTCGAACTCTGCGTTAAAGTTTCGAACGCACAGTTCAGATCTGGCGTTTAAAGTTCATCAACGCAAAGGTCGAACTCTGCGTTAAAGTTTCGAACGCACAGTTCAGATCTGGCGTTTAAAGTTCATCAACGCAAAGGTCGAACTCTGCGTTAAAGTTTCGAACGCACAGTTCAGATCTGGCGTTTAAAGTTCATCAACGCAAAGGTCGAACTCTGCGTTAAAGTTTCGAACGCACAGTTCAGATCTGGCGTTTAAAGTTCATCAACGCAAAGGTCGAACTCTGCGTTAAAGTTTCGAACGCACAGTTCAGATCTGGCGTTTAAAGTTCATCAACGCAAAGGTCGAACTCTGCGTTAAAGTTTCGAACGCACAGTTCAGATCTGGCGTTTAAAGTTCATCAACGCAAAGGTCGAACTCTGCGTTAAAGTTTCGAACGCACAGTTCAGATCTGGCGTTTAAAGTTCATCAACGCAAAGGTCGAACTCTGCGTTAAAGTTTCGAACGCACAGTTCAGATCTGGCGTTTAAAGTTCATCAACGCAAAGGTCGAACTCTGCGTTAAAGTTTCGAACGCACAGTTCAGATCTGGCGTTTAAAGTTCATCAACGCAAAGGTCGAACTCTGCGTTAAAGTTTCGAACGCACAGTTCAGATCTGGCGTTTAAAGTTCATCAACGCAAAGGTCGAACTCTGCGTTAAAGTTTCGAACGCACAGTTCAGATCTGGCGTTTAAAGTTCATCAACGCAAAGGTCGAACTCTGCGTTAAAGTTTCGAACGCACAGTTCAGATCTGGCGTTTAAAGTTCATCAACGCAAAGGTCGAACTCTGCGTTAAAGTTTCGAACGCACAGTTCAGATCTGGCGTTTAAAGTTCATCAACGCAAAGGTCGAACTCTGCGTTAAAGTTTCGAACGCACAGTTCAGATCTGGCGTTTAAAGTTCATCAACGCAAAGGTCGAACTCTGCGTTAAAGTTTCGAACGCACAGTTCAGATCTGGCGTTTAAAGTTCATCAACGCAAAGGTCGAACTCTGCGTTAAAGTTTCGAACGCACAGTTCAGATCTGGCGTTTAAAGTTCATCAACGCAAAGGTCGAACTCTGCGTTAAAGTTTCGAACGCACAGTTCAGATCTGGCGTTTAAAGTTCATCAACGCAAAGGTCGAACTCTGCGTTAAAGTTTCGAACGCACAGTTCAGATCTGGCGTTTAAAGTTCATCAACGCAAAGGTCGAACTCTGCGTTAAAGTTTCGAACGCACAGTTCAGATCTGGCGTTTAAAGTTCATCAACGCAAAGGTCGAACTCTGCGTTAAAGTTTCGAACGCACAGTTCAGATCTGGCGTTTAAAGTTCATCAACGCAAAGGTCGAACTCTGCGTTAAAGTTTCGAACGCACAGTTCAGATCTGGCGTTTAAAGTTCATCAACGCAAAGGTCGAACTCTGCGTTAAAGTTTCGAACGCACAGTTCAGATCTGGCGTTTAAAGTTCATCAACGCAAAGGTCGAACTCTGCGTTAAAGTTTCGAACGCACAGTTCAGATCTGGCGTTTAAAGTTCATCAACGCAAAGGTCGAACTCTGCGTTAAAGTTTCGAACGCACAGTTCAGATCTGGCGTTTAAAGTTCATCAACGCAAAGGTCGAACTCTGCGTTAAAGTTTCGAACGCACAGTTCAGATCTGGCGTTTAAAGTTCATCAACGCAAAGGTCGAACTCTGCGTTAAAGTTTCGAACGCACAGTTCAGATCTGGCGTTTAAAGTTCATCAACGCAAAGGTCGAACTCTGCGTTAAAGTTTCGAACGCACAGTTCAGATCTGGCGTTTAAAGTTCATCAACGCAAAGGTCGAACTCTGCGTTAAAGTTTCGAACGCACAGTTCAGATCTGGCGTTTAAAGTTCATCAACGCAAAGGTCGAACTCTGCGTTAAAGTTTCGAACGCACAGTTCAGATCTGGCGTTTAAAGTTCATCAACGCAAAGGTCGAACTCTGCGTTAAAGTTTCGAACGCACAGTTCAGATCTGGCGTTTAAAGTTCATCAACGCAAAGGTCGAACTCTGCGTTAAAGTTTCGAACGCACAGTTCAGATCTGGCGTTTAAAGTTCATCAACGCAAAGGTCGAACTCTGCGTTAAAGTTTCGAACGCACAGTTCAGATCTGGCGTTTAAAGTTCATCAACGCAAAGGTCGAACTCTGCGTTAAAGTTTCGAACGCACAGTTCAGATCTGGCGTTTAAAGTTCATCAACGCAAAGGTCGAACTCTGCGTTAAAGTTTCGAACGCACAGTTCAGATCTGGCGTTTAAAGTTCATCAACGCAAAGGTCGAACTCTGCGTTAAAGTTTCGAACGCACAGTTCAGATCTGGCGTTTAAAGTTCATCAACGCAAAGGTCGAACTCTGCGTTAAAGTTTCGAACGCACAGTTCAGATCTGGCGTTTAAAGTTCATCAACGCAAAGGTCGAACTCTGCGTTAAAGTTTCGAACGCACAGTTCAGATCTGGCGTTTAAAGTTCATCAACTTCTCACTGGGCGACAGAGAGTCTGTCGGTCGACCGGTCCGGTCGACCGAAAAACTCCATCGGTCGACCGCACCGGTCGACCGACGAAGGTCCAGAACTCTTCTTCGTGCTTTTGCTCTCTGCCGGTCGACCGACAAAAATTTCGGTCGACCGACAATATAGCCGTTGCTTTTTAACGGCTCTTTCTCTGAGCTGTTTGCTGGGGTTTTTGGTCATTTCGTTTTGGGGTTTTTGGCTGAGCTTTGAGTGGGTATATATACCCCATTGCTGATGTCTTTTCAACTAAGCTAAGAAGTTTTTAAAGAAGTTTTTAAACAAGGTTTTAAACAAGGGTTTAAGCTTGTTTTTGTTTGGTTTAAGTTTGTTTTGGTTTGCTGTTACAAAGAGGAGTTTACAATCAGCTATTGAAGAGTTCATCTTCAACATTTCATCATCCTCTCTTTGTGTTTATAGAGAAGTTTCCTTAACTCTATTTCCTAGCATTTTTACTATTGAATTTCATATCAATTTCTATTGCTAGTTCTTATTGAGTTAAGTTTTATTGAATCTCATTATTACACACACCCACTTGAGCTTATTGTATTTGCATACATAGTATATTAGGGTTGTGAGAGATTGTAACATTGAGTTGTGCTTAATTGAGTTCTCACCTATTGTAGAGAACAAATTTATATTTGTTACATTGTGAGTGTTGTTAGGTTTTCGGTGAGCTAGAAACCGAGTGTGTAGTGAGGTTTTCGGTGAGCTAGAAACCGAGTGTGAGGAGTGACGTTGATCGGTGAGCGTTGAAAACCGACACTGTGAGGTGTAAACGTTATTCGGGTGAGCGTAGAAAACCCGGTCGTGATAGTGGATTTCTCCCCGGGAGTGGGGAGCGGAGACGTAGGACGGAAGGTCCGAACTCCGTGATCATATCTTGTGTTTGAGTGTGCTTTGGCGTTTATTCATATTTATGTTCATATCTTATATCGCCATTGTCATTAGCTCATTATCTATTTCATCCCCTTGTGTTAGTTTATATATATCCTTGCATATATATTTTATCATATATGATATATCTCATTGTTTACATTGCTTATCCTAGCTCATAATTCTTGTGGTATTTCATACTTGCTAGGATAACTTGTTAATTAATTTTAATTGGCATTTAATCGGATTAGATTAGCATAAGACCCTAATCACCCCCCTCTAGGGTCTAACACGCCTAACACGCGTTGCCGGTTTAGTCTTTCTCCGTAGAAAAAGATATCAGAGTTCGATTCTGGGGTATTCTATCCTGAAACCTAAGCAGGGATAAGTCTGCGCTTAACCCGCGCTGCCGGTTAGTTCTTAACCGTTAAAAAGAACACCCGCCCACATATTCAACATTGTGGCAGATTGTTATTAGTAACACCAAAATCCATGCCTTACACGCATGGGGAATTTCATCCTGAATCCTAAGAAAGGATATGCCGACGCCTAACACACGTCGCCGGTTTAGTCTTTCTCCACAGAAAAAGACACGAGAGTTCGATTCTGGGGTATTCTATCCCGAAGCCTAAGTAGGGATAAGTCAGCGTCTAATACACGTTGCCGGGTAGCCTATTCCCATAACAATGGCGAAGTCTACGTATTCGAAGTCGTAGCAGCGAGTCTCAGAGAATTCACTCTCTTAGCACAACGTTACATGCGGAACGGATTTAGACAATTCGCATGCTAGCCCGACTCAAACGGTAGTCGGTAAAGTCTAATCAAATCCGTTGAAGGCTGGGGGTTAGCCAAAAATCCTAAAGTCAACGCCTAACACGTGTTGCCGGGTAGCCTATTCCTGTAACAAATGGTAAAGCTTATGTATTCAACATCATAGCACAAAGTCTCAGAGAATTCATTCTCTTAGCACAACGTTACATGCAGAACGGATTTAGACAATTCGCATGCTAGCCCGATTCAAACGGTAGTCGGTAAAGGCTTATCAAACCCGTTGAAGGCTGAGGGTTTGCCAAAAATCCTGTGAGTATTATGGTCAATCATTTCAAACGGAATGAGGAATCATAATAAAAATAAAGATAAAAACCAGTTTCACTAAGAAAATCAAATGTCAAAGTTTTCAGCAAATAAAATCATACATCAAACCCATGGCTAAGGATCTGCTGACTAAACTTAGACAGCTTCTCATCATAAGCTTGCCTAAGCTCATCCTGCAATTCAGCTCTGAGGGACTCTTCAGTAAAGTCTTCACAGCAATCTCCTCCGTCTCGACCAGCTTCTTCTTCAAGGATTTCAATTCCTCAGATAAGGCAGTGTGGGCTTGCTGATCCTGTACCTTCGTCATCTGAAGGATACTCAAAGTCTCCTCTTCTTCACGAAGTCCTCTTCGGAACTGTTCTATCTTGGTCTCGCAAGAGGCAATAG
The DNA here is from genome assembly GCF_001876935.1 of Asparagus officinalis. Lineage (NCBI taxonomy): Eukaryota > Viridiplantae > Streptophyta > Magnoliopsida > Asparagales > Asparagaceae > Asparagus > Asparagus officinalis. Next base: position 102,547,661 of record NC_033798.1, on the reverse strand, counting down.
ATAAGTCAAGATCGTCAAGTGAAGATGATCTAACAGTAAGGTTAGCCTCAACTCGGTCTACCCGATCCCGCTGCACCTGAATCTCGAACTCAGCAAAAACTCGAGTATCGCGCTATGTCTGTAAGCGAGTATCCAAATTGGCAGCAATGAATGAAGAGGCACCTGCATCCCAGAACTCACATAACATCTGAAGCTCGTGCTCCAGGCAATCAAGGTCATCAATTATAGCCTTCGCCAGATCCGAATATCCTGCATCCCTTATTGAATTTATTCTAGAATCAAGGAAAGGCTTACATTGGTGAAGGAAAAGTCCGCCGTGGAAGAGTTTGCCAATCATAGTATTCACGAAGGAGAAGAAGGAGCGGAATTCTATACAGATGACGATCTTTTCATGATCGTTGTCTGATAACAACTCCTTCACGAGGACATGAAGCCGAGAAGAAGGCCCTACACAAAAAAGGAGAAATCCGTCAAAAGCCTTAATGAGGAAATAAATGACATTTCTCAGTTGCTTAATTTATACCTCCTTCCCCTTGAGTCACTGGGGGTAGTGGAGGTGTAACCGCTATTGATGTATCAGCTGATGTAGTTGGTCTCACAGCCGGCTCAACAAGATCAGTCTCGACAAATGCTTCTGTCAAACACAAAACGGAATTCTCAGATTCATCACATTATAGCTGCATTAGTCAAAAAATGACTAGTCCTATAATTAACTTGAGAAGAGGCACGTACCTTCAAAAGGACCATCCTCGGGATTCTTAGGGAGTGTAGACTCAGGAAACATATCTTCAGGCATTTGGTCATCAATTTGAGGAGAGCCATACATGAAGTGGAGCATAGGAGTGTCCACGAGCAAACCTTCCTCGTCGAAATCATCAGTCGAAAAATCTGACACAAGAAAATATAAATGTGAAAGAAGAATAAAGAGACTACGACCAATGGAAATGAGTTACCTCCTACGGATGTGTTAGCCTCTCTACTCCTAAGGTCCACGTTTGCCCCCTGCAATTTATCTAAAAGAGCAAGAAGCATATAGACAATTAAGGGAGGCACGAATTCTGAAACGTTCAACTCCTTTGTTTGCCATCTAAAGGGTATATTGTCAATGGTAGATGTACCTGGATTCGCTGAATCGGGTCCTACATTGATAGTCTCCCTAACGTTGGCAGCTTCTGCAGGCTTTCCTACCTGGTGCGGTAAGTCAGGCTCACCAGAAAATACAAAATCATGAGAAGCAGGATCGGGACTCATCTCGCTTTCCCCACACTCTCCTATATAGAGATGGAAAAGCATGAGTCTGAAGTTCTGAATGATCAAGAGGATGGTCTATAGGGTAGATATTACCTCCGTCGCTAGCAGGATCATCACCAGCCAAATCCATCTCAGATGCTTGTGGATCTGCACGCGGCTTGTGGGCTAGTCTCTTCCGCCTAGCAGCTGGAACAACAATCGAAGGTCTCGCCTGGGAAAAAGGATGGAATCTTCATCCTTGTCATCCGTGGCCCCTAAAACATCAAACAATTGTCAAGATTAATAATTCTGGAAGACAGAAGGAAAGGATAGGTAGTTAACCTCGCTCGGAACAGTCCTCGTAATCTTCAAGATCTCCGCCTGAAGCCTCATCAACAGAATTGAAAATGAAAGATCTTCTTTCCCTCTTCGTCAATCCGGCGAGTCTTGCTCTGCGTCCTCTGTGACCGAGCATTTTCCCAAATCACACGAGAATCAGCCTGAGAAGCCTCCTCAGCCACTAACTCTGCAATCGGCTTCACGGGGACGGTTTTGTTAGCTGCTAACAACCACCTGCAGCTTAAGAAGGTGAACTTTAACTAACGCTCAGCACTCGGGAGACTGAACTTAGCACCAGTACAGCCCGTCACGGTCCATAGCCATGCCCGGAGACCGTCCACCAAACCGCCATGAGTCCGAAGCTGCTGACGCGGGTTCCCGACATAAAGCTGATCATAACCAAACTGGTGGGTGAATCGGCAGGGTAGATATGGCTCTATGAAACACTGATTCCTCACCTGGAAAGTCAGATAACCCGGCCTAATGTTCACTAGCCAATTAAAGCAGCCGACATCTAACAACTGTAATAGGGGAACAGAGTGGTCTATGGCATTCTGCACCTACATCATATCAGAACGATGAAGGACGAACCAAGCCATCAAATAAGTGTATGGGAGCTCCACCTTAGAAAGAGGAATCTTAGCCGACGGTGCATCTTCTTTCTGTGTGAAGGTACTAGAAATCTGTCGAAGCCCTCGATGAATGTTAGCCACCATCACCGGAAGAAGCGAAAGTTCCTTTTTGTAGGCAAGCTGAACCGTTGGGTAGAGCACTTCCAATGGCAAAATATCATTGGACTGATATAGGACCACACATTTCTTTAACCAGATAGCGAGGTAACCGACGAGAAGGGTCATCGGCTGAATCGATGCGGTCGCATGACATAAGAATGATTTAAATTTGGTCCCTGCAGGAAAGCCACTATCGGGACTGCTAATGGTATAGGAGTGAGCATCAATCTTCTTGAGCAGACCATTGACCTCTGAAGGAGTAAGTGTTGCCAGCTCACAAATAGCCTCGCCAGAATTGCTCTCTAGATTTCTGAACAAATAACACGTGAACTGCCTCTGGCTCACATGTGACTTAGTCCTCTTCGCAAAAAGCTCAGACCGCGCCAAAGCAATATGGTAGTGACATGTGAGATCCCATAAAGTCTCATAGCGGTCGGGCATGCGGTCCTTTAGCTGACTCAATTCATGGTTGGAGGGAAAGTACTCCTGATATAGCATCTGACCCATGGGCAAACCAGAAATCTTGTACATCTCATGAAGAGCCAAGCTCAACTCTCCATGCCTAGTCAGAAAAGTGTTCGAATCTGAGTTATAGAGCTCGCACAAAGCGAAGAAATGTTTAGCGCTGACGGGTAAACCATACATGGTGGAACGAATGGCTGCATATAGACCACAAGCGTGCAACTCCTCGCTCCATCGGCTTAAGACATACTTGATAATCACATTTTATTACAATTTTATACCCTCATTATCTATTTTATATGAATAAATATGTCATTAATAATTGTTTTTATCTTTAATTGCAGGTTAATGAAGAATAAATTCCAAAAATCCCATCTCTCAACAAAGGCCCTTGAGTAAATGAAATTCAAGAAGCCAAAGTGAAATATTTGATTTTAAAAGCCCAAATGTTCCAAAACATCTCCTCCTATTTTTTTTCTCAAACTTAAAGGCCCAAAGCCCAATCAACTGCAGACTTGGCTGAGATTGGAAATTCATCAATGCACCTTCCATAACCGGACTTAGGCTTGGCTTTTTGATTTTTCAAAATCAAATAATGACCGGATTTGTTTCTTTGCTGCATTGTTAATTTTTCCTCAAATGGAGACCGGACTTTTGATCAATTGAAGTGAATTGGACTGAACTGGTGCTGCAAAGCCTCAATGGGCCGGACTTGTTTAGCTTTTCATTTTCATTTTTTGAAAATCATCAAGGGAAGCTCCAATGGGCCTGATTTCAAGACCGGACTTGGCTAATTGAGAGTTGAAAATCAATTTAATAAGAGTGGGCCGGTTGCTGATTGGACTTGGCTTTTAAATCTTAATTTCTACAGAACTCAAAGTGGCCGGATTTGCTTACATGAATTATGAATGGACTTTGTGCTGCAGAGGGTTGAAAAATTTAATCATGTGAATGGCCGGATATGGACTGCTATGGGCCAGACTTGTTGTTGATTTTATTTTTGGAAAATCAAATGTAATTGGGCTGAAAACCAATGAGCTCAAATGGACCGGACTTGATTGTTCCAACTTGATTTTCATTTATTTTTAAAAATCAATTGGGCCTCCTATGTTTGGGCTAGAGAAGAAGAAAAAAAGCAAATTCAAAGGTGGAGATTGTTGCTTGGGGCTCAAGACAAATCCAATGGCTCATATTCATTGAAGATTACTATAAATAGGGGTAGAGAGTGAGGGGTTAAGGGTGTGAAAATTTTTATAACTCCTTTTGGAGAGGAGGGCTACTCTTAATTGAGAAGGCCTTCTAAAATTGTAACTTTTTGTTGCAATTAATAATAATAATTTTTTCACCACTTTAAATTTTTCTCTTCTTCTCTTTGTTGGATGATGAAGATGAAGATGAAGATGGAGAATTATTTGAAGGTTTGCATTTCTCTTTTATTTCCTTTTTATTGCTTATTAGTGTAGATTTATTTCTATGCTTGTAGTTTAGATTTTATTTTCTTGTTAAATAGCCAAGAGGCTAGAACTCTCTTGCCTTAGATTTATTTTATGCTTATACAGTAGATTTATTTTCGTGCATTTAATTCTTGCAATTTTATTTTGTAGTATAGATTTTACAATTTATTTTGTAGTTAGATTTTAATTTCTTACACTATTCACCTTGAGGCTAGAACCCTCTTGGGTTTAGTTTTCCTTTTTGTTTATTTTTATTTTGTTTGATTCGCCTTTAGGCTAGAACCCTCTAGAGAATCACCCTTTTCTAAGAAGTGGGTTCAATTTTAGATTACCCATATCTATAATTGAATCCACCATCTTTAATTTCTTGCATTTTCTTTTATTCTAGAATTTTGTTCTTCATTCTTGATTTTTTATTTGTTTCTTGATTTTATTCATTTTTTCCTTCTCACCTTATTGATCATACTCATTCTTTTTCAAATCCACTCTCACTTACACTTTGCATCTATTTACACACCATTTTCACTCTCTCAATCACTTCACAATCACATTCACTTATCACTCCTACTTGTCACGCACACAACATAAGAACCGATTTCATATTTTCTCCTACAAAACACCTTCCTCGTGGGATCGATATCTTAAATACTATAACTTGACACGGTTGTGCATTTGCAACCTTTTTGGTACATGTTTATGCCGCAACCAAGTTTTTGGCGCCGTTGCCGGGGAATGTGCTTAAGTAGGTTTTAATTATTTTGGTTCTTTAACTTGTGTGTTTATTGTGAAAGAACTACTTGGAGATTAAAGATCAAGAATTGGAGATTGAGGAATTGGATATTCGCTTGTGGTAAGTCTTCTTCCTTATATTTTCAATTCCACACCTTTAGTTAGTTTCTCACAATTAGTGACAATTAGGATCTTAAAAAAAAAGGATTTTATTTACGTTGACCATAATAAAATTCACCCTTCACTTTGACATTTACTAACAAGATAATAAATTCAAACAAATCCCCCCTTCTCATTTGTTTGATTGTTAACCCTAATTAAAAAAAAGAAAAAGATTTTTTTTCCCATCCTTTTTAGTTGCTTTTAATTCATAAGGTTGCATTTCATATAGTTAGTAGGAATTCACCAAGTGATTTGATCATCTTGATTTGGCACACACTTTAAAATATTTTTAAGGGTAAAACCCCATAATCAAGATAAGGTGGGGGATTTCATCACCATTTCCTTAGCCCAAAAATCACTAATTTCTCACTACACCACCCAAGCCTAATAAAACTCATTAGACGTTTGCCCTAAGGATTCGAGCTCAATAAGGAACAAAGAATCCTTAAGTGAACCGGTTTAAGTTTTCTTGGATTAGTTGGTGTCTAAGGCAAGGTTTAGGGGTTGCGTAAAGCGCTCCGTAAGGAACAAGGTACTTAATTGATCTCTGATCATCCTCTAGTACTATCCTTACCTGACTAACTACCCGGGTAAAACTTTTATCTTTTCACTTTAGGAATTTTTGGTTAGGAGCTAGTCTAGTTGAGTTAGGCTTAACCCTAGAGTTAGAGTGATTGAAAAGTGATTGATTTTGATTTGTTTTAGTTAGGATTTTCCTTTTTCTTCAAAAAAAAAAAAACTAACTTTTATTTTTTCAAAAAAAAAATTATATAAAAAGAAATTGTTTTTGGTTCATGCAAAACGTGGATTAAGGACAATACACATCAACAAATTCATTTTGAACAAATGGCTAATCCACAAGTTTTTCAAAATTTATGTTATCCCAATAGGATTGAAATTTCCAATGAAGTTCGGGAGTTTGAAGAGAGTCCATATCAGTATTCGGTAAATGATCCATTTTTCCAACCTACAATCCAGGTTGGGCAAGTTACACAAACATTGCATGGAATCAGGGAAACCACTCCGAAACTCAAAACTTCACTCCCTCTTTGACCCAACATTTTTCTAGGGAAAACACAGTTCCTTTTAATTCTCATCCACAATTTCAACAACCCAGTCTGTCACATCAAAATCAGTCTCCTCATCATCAAGTTGTAACTCACACTCCTCTTGATACAGATCATGATGAACGTCTCAATATTTTGAAAAAAGGTTTTGAAATCATAATTAAGGCCTCCACACTAGCCATGGATATGTTAACTCAAACATCCTACACGATGAACTCCTTTATGCAATCAACCGAACTCATACTTAACTCTAACACTCAAGCTATAGCTAGATTAGAAACCCACATTGATCAACTAGCTAGTGCCATAAGTGAAGAAGAGGAAGGAGAAATTTTGAGTCAACCCGTGGTCAATCCTAAGGACACTCAAATGAATGCACTACAGTCAGGAAAACAGGTCGATAATCAGGAAAGAACACCTTTAAGCCAAATTCTTGTTCCAATTCATTATTCCCCTGATAATTCAATTCAGGAAAGATCAGAAGAAGAAGAAGAAGAAGAAGAAGAGTGTGATTTGAGTTTTGAGGAAATTTTTGATGAAGAGTTAGAGTTTTTAGAAGAAGCAGATTAGGTCATTGAGAATAATAAAACTGTGTTAAACATTTGCTGCTTTGAATTAAATTTTGAAAAAACTTTCTTGATGAACTAAGATTTTTGGAAAATAAACAACAACCAAATTTTTACACATCAACCATGAATCTTGGGGTTGAGAAAATTGTTAAAGAAAAATTGGTTGTTAGAGAACAAACATTCACAAATCAAGAATCTAAGTCCAATATGCATGACACCAATAATACCTACCTTCCATTGCCACAAAAATCATTGAACACCCCGGAATGCTTAGAATTTCAGCACATTGTTGATTATATCATGTTGAATTTATTTAAAATCCGTGGGAGAATTTTCAGCAATAAGGTAGGATTCAATATAGAACATGAACTCTTCATGTTGAATATTTCATTCTACATTGTTTATTTTGTTTATTTCAGAATAATAAAAAGAATTTATTCTTCTCTCATGTGAGAGTTTCTTGTTCAGTTTTCAAAAAAAAAGGAAAAAAAAAAGAAAAAAAAGAAAGAAGAATAAAATTTTCATCCTCCTCAGACCAAAGGTAATTGCAGATTTTTATCAGCGGACCAAATGTAAGTGCTTCACTTCTTATCTGCTTTACTTTATGCATCATAGAGTTTGCATTGAGGACAATGCAAAATTTAGGTGTGGGGGTGAGAATTAGTTATTTTTTCTCTTTATTTTACATTTTTAGTTACATTTTTCCCCTTTTTCTTTTTAAAAAAATTATAAAAATATCGTCACTTGCCAAATTAATAGAGTTATGTAATAATTGATTTATTTGATAAATTTGAAATTTTCTAATCCTTAGTTGGCTATTTACTTAAGTTCACCTTTTATGATAACTCTAAATAAATTTTTTAAGAAATGATTTTCAAAGTAGTATACTTTACTTAAGCCTTAACTTAGACTTTTATTTAAAATAATGAAATTTTTGCATGCCTAACTTAGAGTTGAAAATAATTTTTCAAAGTATCTTGATTTACATATTTTTCAAAATATATATACATATACCAAAAAAAAAATATAAATTTGCAAAAGAAGAGTGCGAAAAATGGGCACCAAAAAGAAAAAAAAACTCTTTAATTCAAGGTGATTCTATCTTATTAAGTCTAAGCTGACCGAGTAATTAAGTCTAAGGAGTATTTTCATACTTAATGACCTAAGCCCATTTGGGTTGGGATCCATTGGCCCAAAACTCGTTAAATGGTCACTTAGAAAGCCCGTTAAAAAAAAATTAATTAAAAAAACCTAATAAATGTTTTATAGTTGTATATATGATTTTGGAAAATATTTTAAATCAAGCAACTTAAAAATTATTTAAAACAAAGAGTTAGCATGTTCTTTTCAAAACTTTTAAATTAAATTTCTAAGTTTGGCTTGGTTTTGTATTGCTACAATGAGAAGATTTTCTTGAAAATATACCTTAGAGTTATATATAAAAATGTTTTCTTGAGTGATAACTGGCTCCAATTAGATTATCTAAAAGTTATCAAGTGAATTTAGTTATTTACTGACTTCTTTAATTTGGCAAGTTGACCGAATTTTGTGGGTATATTCACTGCAAACCCTCACGAGACTACAACTCGTCCACTAGGGTAACCTAGGGGTTTAAAGGCTTGTTGTATGTGCTAAATACAACCGCGATTCCTGCGAAAGTGAGTTAGGATTTTCTTTTTATTTTCTTTGGTAGAGGACTAGCAAAAGTTTAGGTATGGGGGTATTTGATAATCATATTTTATTACAATTTTATACCCTCATTATCTATTTTATATGAATAAATATACCACTAATAATTGTTTTTATCTTTTAATTGCAGGTTAATGAAGAATAAATCTCAAACTCTCATCTCTCAACAAAAACCCATTGATTAAATGAAGAAATGAAGCAAAGAAGCACATTGGAAAATCAATTTCCAAATTATCCAAAAGCCCAGAATGAAGTCGTGTAGCATGTAGAAGCCGGAGAAAATCAAAAATCCAATATGAAAAGAAATCATATTCAAAATGGTTGGCCACAAAGAAACGACGATATCTCCTAATCCGGAAGGCGGAATTTAACATATAATATATGAAAATCGCCTATCTCGACGAGACGAAGCTATCCGTGAAATCAGAATTTGAAAATAATGGGTATCGATGTCGGCATCGATGTGGGCATTGATGCTGGCATCGATACCTGCATCGATGTCTGCATCTATACCAGATTACTGTAGCGCGCGTCAATGGCTGATTGTGCTTGTCTTGGGGCTCAAGTTTGATCCAATGGCTCTCATTCACTGATGTTTACTATAAATAGGGGTAGAGAGTGAGGGGTTAGAGGTGTGAAAATTTTTGTAACTCCTTTTGGAGAGGAGGGCTACTCTTAATTGAGAAGGCCTTCCAAAATTGTAACTTTTTGTTGCAATTAATAATAATAATTTTTTCACCACTTTAAATTTTTCTCTTCTTCTCTTTGTTGGATGATGAAGATGAAGATGAAGATGGAGAATTATTTGAAGGTTTGCATTTCTTTCTTTTTCTCTTTTATTGCTTATTAGTTTAGATTTATTTCTATGCTTGTAGTTAGATTTTATTTTCTTGTTAAATAGCCAAGAGGCTAGAACCCTCTTGCCTTAGATTTATTTCATGCTTATAGAGTAGATTTATTTTCTTGCATTTAATTCTTGCAATTTTATTTTGTAGTTTAGATTTTGCAATTTATTTTGTAGTTAGATTTTAATTTCTTATACTATTCACCTTGAGGCTAGAACCCTCTTGGGTTTAGTTTTTCTTTTTGTTTATTTTTATTTTGTTTGATTCGCCTTTAGGCTAGAACCCTCTAGGGAATCACCCTTTTCTAAGAAGTGGGTTCAATTGTAGATTACCCATATCTATAATTGAATCCACCATCTTTAATTTCTTGCATTTTCTTTTATTCTAGAATTTTGTTCTTCATTCTTGAATTTTTTATTTGTTTCTTGATTTTATTCATTTTTCCTTCTCACCTTATTGTTCATACTCACTCTCATTTACACTTTGCACCTATTTACACACCACTTTCACTCAAGAAAAAAAAAGAAAAAAAAAGAAAAAAAAAGGAAAAAAAAAGAAAAAAGAAGAAGAATAAAATTTTGTTTTCATCCTCCTCAGACCAAAGGTAATTGCAGATTTTTATCAGCGGACCAAATGTAAGTGCTTCACTTCTTATCTGCTTTACTTTATGCATCATAGAGTTTGCATTGAGGACAATGCAAAATTTAGGTGTGGGGGTGAGAATTAGTTATTTTTTCTCTTTATTTTACATTTTTAGTTACATTTTTCCCTTTTTTTTTCTTTAAAAAAAAATTATAAAAAAATATTATAAAAATATTATCACTTGCCAAATTGATAGAGTTAAGTAATAATTGAGTTATTTGATAAATTTTAAATTTTTTAATCCAAAGTTTGTTATTTACTTAAGTTCACCTTTTATGATAACTCTAAATAAATTTTTTAAGAAATGATTTTCAAAGTAGTATACTTTACTTAAGCCTTAACTTAGACTTTTATTTAAAATAATGAAATTTTTGCATGCCTAACTTAGAGTTGAAAATAATTTTTCAAAGTATCTTGATTTACATATTTTTCAAAATATATATATACATATATAAAAAAATTGCAAAATAAGAGTGCGAAAAATGGGCACAAAAAAAAAACTCTTTAATTCAAGGTGATTCTATCTTATTAAGTCTAAGCTGACCGAGTAATTAAGTCTAAGGAGTATTTCTATACTTAATGACCTAAGCCCATTTGGGTTGGGATCCATTGGCCCAAAACTCGTTAAATGGTCACTTAGAAAGCCCGTTAAAGTAGAAAAAAATCACCAAGGAAGAAAGAGTTAAAAAAAATTAATTAAAAAAACCTAATAAATGTTTTATAGTTGTATATATGATTTTGGAAAATATTTTAAATCAAGCAACTTAAAAATTATTTAAAACAAAGAGTTAGCATGTTCTTTTCAAAACTTTTAAATTAAATTTCTAAGTTTGGCTTGGTTTTGTATTGCTACAATGAGAAGATTTTCTTGAAAATATACCTTAGAGTTATATATAAAAATGTTTTCTTAAGAGATAACTAGCTATAATTAGATTGCTAAAAGTTATCAAGTGAATTTAGTTATTTACTGACTTCTTTAATTTGGCAAGTGGACCGAATTTTGTGGGTATATTCACTGCAAACCCTCACGAGACTACAACTCGTCCACTAGGGTAACCTAGGGGTTTAAAGGCTTGTTGTATGTGCTAAATACAACCGCGATTCCTGCGAAAGTGAGTTAGGATTTTCTTTTTATTTTCTTTGGTAGAGGACTAGCAAAAGTTTAGGTGTGGGGGTAATTGATAATCACATTTTATTACAATTTTATACCCTCATTATCTATTTTATATGAATAAATATGCCATTAATAATTGTTTTTATCTTTAATTGCAGGTTAATGAAGAATAAATCCCAAAAATCCCATCTCTCAACAAAGGCCCTTGAGTAAATGAAATTCAAGAAGCCAAAGTGAAATATTTGATTTTAAAAGCCCAAATGTTCCAAAACATCTCCTCCTATTTTTTTTCTCAAACTTAAAGGCCCAAAGCCCAATCAACTGCAGACTTGGTTGAGATTGGAAATTCATCAATGCACCTTCCATAACCGGACTTAGGCTTGGCTTTTTGATTTTTCAAAATCAAATAATGACCGGATTTGTTTCTTTGCTGCATTGTTAATTTTTCCTCAAATGGAGACCGGACTTTTGATCAATTGAAGTGAATTGGACTGAACTGGTGCTGCAAAGCCTCAATGGGCCGGCCTTGTTTAGCTTTTCATTTTCATTTTTTGAAAATCATCAAGGGAAGCTCCAATGGGCCTGATTTCAAGACCGGACTTGGCTAATTGAGAGTTGAAAATCAATTTAATAAGAGTGGGCCAGTTGCTGATTGGACTTGGCTTTTAAATCGTAATTGCTGCAGAACTCAAAGTGGCCGGATTTGCTTACATGAATTATGAATGGACTTTGTGCTGCAGAGAGTTGAAAATTTTAATCATGTGAATGGCCGGATATGGACTGCTATGGGCCAGACTTGTTGTTGATTTTATTTTTGGAAAATCAAATGTAATTGGGCTGAAAACCAATGAGCTCAAATGGACCGGTTCTCTTTGTTGGATGATGAAGATGAAGATGAAGATGGAGAATTATTTGAAGGTTTGCATTTCTTTTCTTTTTCTCTTTTATTGCTTATTAGTGTAGATTTATTTCTATGCTTGTAGTTTAGATTTTATTTTCTTGTTAAATAGCCAAGAGGCTAGAACCCTCTTGCCTTAGATTTATTTCATGCTTATAGATTAGATTTATTTCATGCTTATAGAGTAGATTTATTTTCTTGCATTTAATTCTTGCAATTTTATTTTGTAGTTTAGATTTTGCACTTTATTTTGTAGTTAGATTTTAATTTCTTATACTATTCACCTTGAGGCTAGAACCCTCTTGGGTTTAGTTTTTCTTTTTGTTTATTTTTATTTTGTTTGATTCGCCTTTAGGCTAGAACCCTCTAGGGAATCACCCTTTTCTAAGAAGTGAGTTCAATTTTAGATTATCCATATCTATAATTGAATCCACCATCTTTAATTTCTTGTATTTTTTTTATTCTAGAATTTTGTTCTTCATTCTTGATTTTTTTTATTTGTTTCTTGATTTTATTCATTTTTTCCTTCTCACCTTATTAATCATACTCATTCTTTTTCAAATCCACTCTCACTTACACTTGCACCTATTCACACACCATTTTCACTCTCTCAATCTCTTCATAATCACATTCACTTATCACTCCTACTTGTCACGCACACAACATAAGAACCGATTTCATATTTTCTCACAAAACACCTTCCTCGTGGGATCGATATCTTAAATACTATAACTTGACACGGTTGTGCACTTGCAACCTTTTTGGTACATGTTTATGCCGCAACCAATACTTCATCATACGAGCCCACCAAAGCTTGTCTAAAGAATGAACTCAGCCATAGAATCTATGGCGCGCCGCAGGAATCTCCTATCCTAAGTCATCGAGACGATTCTTCAAAGTAGAAGCAGAAGCAAGAAACTCGTTACGCGGCGGTGTATCCCGTCCCAATACTCCAGGACGCAATCCAATGATATGACTCCTGCTCGAACCAGGAGCTGCCTGATGAGTAATATAGCTATAGTGAATGCTCTCGTGCTCCTCCGTCAAGCGCCACGACATCTTCCGTGTCACGTCCTGACACCTGAGCTTAGTCAATGAGCGGTGTCGAGGAATCTTAGGCAAATATAGAAAGTCACCGTCATCTTTATGAAACCACTGCTCGGCATCAATAAACACTGCATCAGGATCTCTAACAGAGTCACCGAATAAAAAGTTAGTCTTCCTGAGAGGCTGAACAGATCTGGTATCCTTCACGTAAGGCGCATCAGTAATCAGCTGTCAAAGAACTTGATAGCCACCTTCATTCACCACTTGGACAACCTCTGTCGACGTGCCCGAAGCAAACTGAGGAGTAAGTGGAATAGGTGAAAAATCATCGGAGGTCGAATAATACTCGTCACGACGCCCGTACACTGCATGAGATGAGAACGCTCCAGAAGGATATCCCACTGGAAACGAGCAATTAAGCGTTTGTTAGTCTCAGTTATAAAAGGAAGTTGAACTCATCTTACGAATGGATAAGATAGAGTCACTGCTTTATAAAGGGTGAGACGATTTGGCCACATTGTGCATTCATAAGATAGGGTATATCAACAATATATCCCTGCCTTATAACGCACAATGCAGCTTCAAAGCGCCCCCTTTATTTACTTTGAGATATGGTTTTGACCAAGCAAAACCTATCTTTTAAAGCGTCAATCCTCACCAAGGAGAATCAAGGATCTTCCCAATTGTCTCACCAAGGAGAACAAAATGGGAAAAAAGGATTAATCTACAAATTTTGAAATACGCCAGAAAAGAGCCCACCAGTGTACGAGGGAAGCACGCCATCAGCCGACGCAACAGGGGACTGACCTCTCGGGATATGCGACATGGTGATCTATAAAATAAATCAGGGGATCAGATACAAAAAATTTTAATTAGGGTGACAAACTCTAACCACAAAATTTTACCCCCTCTTTATTGCATTTAAACCCCTCAGATCTCCAAATTCTACCCCCTGAAATATAAGCTCGAGGCATCAAGTCACAACCCTAACCCTCATATGCAATCCTACAAATTCATATACTGAATTAAACATGAAATATGCCAAAATTATGGAGGATTTACTTGAGGAAAAGCTCGAGGATCCAACAAAAATCAGATCTTGAAAGAGGCTCGAACCACGTGCTCGAGGGGCCTGAGAGAAACTTTATATATGGAGATTTTGAAGGATTTTTCAGTCTTAGATCAAAGGGAAAGGTGGATCTTGGACGAATTTTAGGGTTTGAAGGAGTAAGGATGCACGAGGGAAGAGAAAAATCCAAAAGAGGGAGAGGGGGGGGAAAGAGGCTCTTTTATAGTGTTGAACCAGCCTTGAACCGGACCAGGCCAGGTTGAACCAGACCAGACCAGGATAAATCAGTTCAAATGAGGCTGAACCAGACCAGACCAGGCTGAACCAGACCAAACCAGGATGAACTAGCCTGAACCAGGCTGAACCAAGGTAAACCAGTCCTGAACCAGTCTTGAACCAGGTTGAACCAGTTCTGAACCAGTTTGAACCAAATTTGAACCAAAATTCAAATTGGAGCTGAACCGAGTGTCGAAACGACTTCAAATCGACTGACGGTTCAGTCCCTTATTTATTCATTCCTCTTCCATATATTCGGAAGGGTCGGAGGATTTTTTGAGCCTAATTACTGCCTTTTTTGGGTCATTATCAGGCCGGTTCAGCTCATTCTTAGTACTCCAATAAGGTATACGAGTATAAACTATTCCCTATTTTTGTTGAGAAGTTTCTGGAGAGTATTTTTTTAAAAATATTCTTAAGAATAACTCAACAATACTCCAATAAGGTATACGAGTATAAACTATTTCCTATTTTTGTTGAGAAGTTTCTGGAGAGTATTTTTCTAAAAATATTCTTAAGGATAACTCAATAATACTCCGAAAAGTATAAGAGTATAAACTACTTCTCAAGACTCCAGCAGACATACGAGTATAAACTGTGTCAAACGCCGGACACCACGTTGCAAATAAAGACTCAACGCCAACAATCGATGGTCGGTTCTATGTTGAAACAGCAAACACGAGCTAAAGATCAGAAAATCAGGAAGTGACTTCAAGTTCAAAATTCCGACAACGGTCAGACAATAAATGCAGCACCGGAACCCTTGCAGACATTCGACAAAGCACCGAATAGCCTGGAGGATTAAAAGAATCAAGAATAGAAGCCATTCCAAGGTCACGTTACACCGATTGAAGGTTGGGACAATCATATCCAAAGTATTCCAGACTCTTCTATAAAAGAATGAGGCTGAAATACTTTGGAGGGGGTATTTGTAGGCGTATAAATCTGCTTATAGGTCCCTTAACACAGCTCGACACAGTGATTTGACAAACCAACCATCGGGCGATATATCCAAGCAGGATCGTTAGACCACAACACCAAAGTGGATTTACTGCCAAATCAGGATCCGGACTGCCAAATCAGAGTCCAGATCAACAAATCAGAGTTAGGATAAACCGCAAAACCGGAAAACGATGAAACGGCGAACACCTGGGAGAGCTCAGCCAAAACCGAGTCACTCAGGTGGCTCACCGAGCCACCCACTTGGCTGGCTCGGCCAAAGGCTGAGCATCCTAGGTGGCCAGCGAGCCACCTTTTGGTGCTCGGTGGCGAGCCAACCTGCGGCCGACGCCACCCAGATCTCGGTTGAGATGCCTACTAAATAGAGAAGCGAGGGCTCATTTTTAAAGAGGGTTGACTTTTGATAAACTTATAGAGGGAAAACTACTGCGATGCAAGAAGCTAAACCTCGGAGTTTTGGAGCTTTGAAGACTCAGGACTTTCCAGATTTCGTGGTTCTTGGCGATCATCCACGCCAAATAAGGCAGGAGTCGAGAGAGATCAGATCTGAGATCTACACCCGGTCATGCCTCGGATCAAAAATTGTTTTTGATCCGCGAGAAGAGTATGATTTCGCTTGGTCGATTTCGATTACTTAGGGCTATTATTTCCTTGGCGAAATAATCCCCTCGGCTGTTATTTCCTTTGTGAAATAGCACCCGTCATACCGTGTAGATCCGACCGGATCAAGATCGCGCGGTGGTCCACGGATTAACCCCGACGCAGGCAAAGAACCCACACAAGCAAGAGACCGCAAAACAGGATCTTGCGATTTGTTCCGAAAGAAGGAAAATTGTAATCTTTTTTCTTTGTTTGATTTTGTTGTAACCGGATCTTATAAAAAGACCGAATCTTTTGTAACCGATAAACTGTTGCTTAAGGAAACAATGACATTAACAAAGACGATTTTCCCCGTGAACAGAGATAAAGTCCCCCATACGTGTG
Organism: Asparagus officinalis; assembly: GCF_001876935.1. Classification (NCBI taxonomy): domain Eukaryota; kingdom Viridiplantae; phylum Streptophyta; class Magnoliopsida; order Asparagales; family Asparagaceae; genus Asparagus; species Asparagus officinalis. The sequence continues at coordinate 102,531,394 of NC_033798.1, read as the reverse complement.
AGGCATGGATTTTGATGTCCTTTTCACGGTAAAAGACTAACCGGCAACGCGTGTTAGGCGTAAACTTATCTCTAATTAGAGATCGAGATAAAGTTCCCCATGTAAGTAAGGCATGGATTTCAGTGTTATTAATAATAACCTGCCACGATGTTGAATACGTGGACTTTGTCGTTATTTCTTCCTGTGTTACTTGAAACACTGAAAGAAAGTTAGAAATGCCAGAGGTGTAATATTAACTTGGCATGAATTTTCACTTAGAGTGAAATTCAAAAATTTTCTTTATTATCACTAGGATAATTCTAAAAAATAATTAATCAGCTGGGGATTTTATAAAAATTTGCTATTCTTGTTGGAAAATGATTAACAAGTTCATTAGGGGGTTTGACTGTTAGAGGTGTGATGTTAACTTAACAGTATTTTTATGGACTTATCGTTCTGTTGATCAGAGTCGATAAGTGAAAAGTGTTGCGATCGGAGCAACTTTGAGGACCTATCATCCTATTAAAGAGGATTGATAAGTTGATTTTGTCAGAGGTGTGATATTAACATGACAGGAATTTGTGTTGCGATGAGTGTCAGAGGTTTAGTTTAACATGACAGGAATTTGTGTTGCGATGAGAGCAACTTTGTGGACTTATCATCCTATTGACGAGGATTGATAAGTGGGTTGTCAGAGGTATGATGTTAACGTGATAAGATTGTGTTGTGATGGGAGCAACTTTGTGGACTTATCATCCTATTGACGATGATTGATAAGTAGGTTTTGTCAGAGGTTTAGTGTTAACATGACAAGATTGTGTTGCGATGGGAGAAACTTTGTGGACTTATCATCCTATTGACGAGGATTGATAAGTGGGTTTTGTTAGAGGTTTAGTGTTAACATGATAGGAATTTATTGCGATCGGAGCAACTTTGAAGACTTATCATCCTACTGAAAAGGATTGATAAGTGGGTTTTGTTAGAGGTTTAATGTTAACATGACGGAAATTTATTGCGATCGGAACAACTTTGTGGACTTATCATCCAATTGAAGAAGATTGATAAGTGGATTTTGTCAGAGGTTTAGTGTTAACGTGACAGGATTTGTGTACTTGTAATTTGAACAAGATTTTAGGGACTAGCGTCTCACTGGGGAGAATTGCTAAATGAGTTTATCATCAGAAGCGATAAATTTTGATACAAAGATTTTGAAGACTTAGTGTCTTGCTGGGGAAGATTGCGATTTGAGCAATTTTGAGGACCTATCATCCTATTGAAGAGGATTGATAAGTTGATTGTCAGAGGTATATTATTAACGTGATAAATTGGGAGCGATGCCAACTGAATTCATACTTCGTAAGGATGATGATCGTCAGAAGTATAATGTTAATTCGATGATGTGAAAGATTCATTACTCTTAATCCAGTGGATTCCAAGTAACCAACCCCCAGTCTTGATTAAGACTTAGCAGGGGAATGAAAAGAGGTAGACAAGGCACATCACCTAGTGGGGTACTATCCATGAAGTCGGAATAAAGGTACATCACCTGATAGGCTATTATCTGATGAGTTTGACTATCAGAGGTAACTATTAACGTGATAGTTTTATAGACCTGCCATCCTATTGAAGAGGATTGGCAAGTTGATGGACTATCAGAGGTAAATATTAACGTGATAGTTTTGTGGACCTGCCATCCTATTGAAGAGGATTGGTAAGTTGATGGACGATCAGAGGTAAATGTTAACGTGATAGTTTTGGCGGACCCGCCATCCTATTGAAGAGGATTGAAGGGGGAATTTAGAGGAAAAAGGACTATCAGAGGTATATTGTTAACTTGATAGTTTTGGTGGACCTGTCATCCTACTGAAGAGGATTGGTGGGGGAATTTGAAGAAACTGGACTATCAGAGGTAACTGTTAATGTGATAGTTTTGGTGGACCCGCCATCCTATTAAAGAGGATTGGTGGGGGGATTTGGAGGAAAAAGACTATTAGAGGTATATTATTAACTTGATAGTTTTGGTGGACCCGCCATCCTACTGAAGAGGATTGGCAAGTTGATGGACTATCAGAGGTAAATGCTAACATGATAGTTTTGGTGGACCCGTCATCCTATTGAAGAGGATTGGTGGGGGAATTTGGAGAAACTAGACTATCAGAGGTAACTGTTAACGTGATAGTTTTGGTGGACCCGCCATCCTATTAAAGAAGATTGGTGGGAGAATTTGGAGGAAAAGGACTATCAGAGGTATATTATTAACTTGATAGTTTTGGTGGACCCGCCATCCTACTGAAGAGGATTGACAAGTTGATGGACTATCAGAGGTAAATGTTAACGTGATAGTTTTGGTAGACCCGCCATCCTACTTGAAGAGGATTGGTGGGAGAATTTAAAAGAAAACAGACTATCAGAGGTGATTATTAACATGATAGTTTTGGTGGACCCACCATCCTATTGAAGAGGATTGGAGGGGGAATTTGGAGGAAATGGACTATCAGAGGTAACGGTTAACGTGATAGTTTTGGTGGACCCACCATCCTACTTGAAGAGGATTGGTAGGAGAATTTGAAAGAAAACAGACTATCAGAGGTGATCATTAACGTGATAATTTTGGTGGATCCGCCAACTTGATAGTTTTGACAGATTTTGTGGTTGACAGAGGTATTCTATTGAACATGATAACTCAGAGAATTTATTACTCATAATCCAATGAACTACAAATAAACCAACCCCTAGTCTTGAACAAGTGTAGGGGAAAAGGGGTAGACGTGGCACATCGCCTAGTAGGCCACTATCTAACGAGTTTGACTATCAGAGGTAAGTGTTAACGTGATAGTTGTTGGACCCGCCATCCTACTGAAGAGGATTAGCTTCAGTGGCCATGGTATCTTCCTCTTCTGACTGAGAAGATTAGGCTTGGTCTGATTGCTCATGTTGATCCTGCTTACTTTGTTCTTAAGCTTTGATCCTGATAATAATCTTTTGAGCTTGTTCACCTTGAGAGATTAATTGTCTCCAAGAACGGCATTCTGTAACTCCTATTCGGGCTAGGAGGTCGGTCTACAAGTTGTGCCGACAGGTCTCTACTAAGGTAGATTGTGTCATACCTGACGAACACTGGAGAACCATGGTTCGAAACCTTTTGACGAAGGCTTTGACAGACTCTCTCTTCTTCTGCTTAGTGGCGAGAAGGGTATGAATGGAGACTTCTATATCATCTTCAAAGAATCTTGATAGGAAGAGTCTCTCTAGATCCGTCCACTTTTGGATACATCCCATAGACAGTTTCCTGAACCATTCAAAGGCAACTCCCTTAAGGGTGCCAATGAACAATCGAGCCAGTATGGCATCGTTAGATATCACATTTCCAGTCTGTGACTTAAAATGATAGATATGTTGGTTCAGTGATCCCGTGCCATCAAAAGTTTATAGCGTCGGGACCTCAAATTTTAGAGGATAAGGGGCTACATCCCATTCGGCAGGATAGGGCCTGACAACTCCCTCATCTTGGAGCTCGCTTCTGTTAGCAATGACATTGAGACGAGCTTCCAATTCTTTCATTTTGACAGACTGGAGATTCTGCTCGTTCTCCGTCTCTCTTCCTTCATTAGAGGAAGATTCCAGGTTATGAGCTTCTTGGTCAGAAGCCGTGTCATCAACCATTTTCCCCTTCCCTTTGCTTGTGTAAAGTCGGGATGAAGACACTTTTTCTCTCCGGGAAGATTCTTACCTAGGTGGCGAATTTGTCTTCTGAGATTTGGCCTTGTCTGCGACGAGTTGAGTCAACAGGGCCATGAGTTCATTGATGGCCCCCTGCTGAGATTTGAGCATGGCCTCCTGCTCATTAAGTCTCTTCGCGAGATCTTCATGGTTTCCCGTCATATAAGTGGAGCTCTCCTATTCAACAAAAGAGCTTAATGATTGGGACTCTACAATGACTGAGTGTTCATCATCGGAATTGGTTCCTCTGGCTAGCCTCCGATAGTTGACAGGGAGAATGGCTCCTGTTCGCGTCTGAGTGCGTTGGTAGACTCCTTCAAACTCGTTAGCGATTTCTCTGACGGTCGGTGAACGACTTATCTCAGAGTCATCGGAACTAGGACATGAGGTTTTCCCTCTGCTGATCACATTGATAGTGACCCCAAGATATTCGGTCTCTGGAGACTTCTTCCTGTGAGAACGTCATCATTGGTTGGGCAAAGCAACGTTCGTAAATTGGTCGAACACCAACAGTTTGACCGCATATGAGCAGCATTGACATCCCGAGAGGACCGTAGGAATCAGCCGTTCACATTAGAATGAACGAATGATTTGTTGCATCGGTTTTTCTCTCGATATGAACTCTCTCAAATCTATTGTGAAGATTCGAGGAGAATTGCTCACTGATCGTGAGGTTTGAATTGGAACCCCCAGTCCATGATTGGACAGGACTGGCTCTTGGTGAACATGGATCTGGTTGAGATGCCTTGAATCCAAAGACTTCTTATATCCACCCCTCGATCTAATCGCGCTATGTAGAGTATTCATGGGTCTCGCCAGGGGGTCCGGGGGGGGGGATGGAATACCCCCCGACGAGATTCGGGGCAGCGCCCCGAAGCTCCACGGTATACACCAAGTTCGGTATTAAATTTCATCACCCGAACGCATGCCTGAGCTCCAGGTGTTGCTGGTGAAACGCAGTCCCGAGATCTGCTTTTTGGTTCTGAAACGCATACCTGAGAGTTGTGTTCAGTTAATGGAACGCACTCCTGAAGGCTGCATTTTGACTGTACAATGCACCACCGAGGGCTGCATTCAATCTTATTCACACAGAGCCTATGTTTGGGCTCATAGACGCGAGGCTTACATTCTGAAGCAGAAACATAGAGCACCTGGTCGTGTTTAGGCTCACAAACACGAAGCTCGTATTGACTTGAAGATCGGCATTCACGTAGGGATCTCATCCTTCGTCGAGCGACATTCTTCTTGGCCTTTTTCAAGGCTTTTGCAGCGAGGTTGCTGGCGTTGATGGAACTCGTCGCTACAATGGGACTTTTATGACCCAATACCCGCTGTGAAGACGTGAGTATAGAACTTTCAACTCATTGAATGAGTTTAGCCGAAGCCAAGTCCAATCCTTCAGAGGAGGGGCTGTTCGAGCAGTCTTGATCAAATGTGAGGGCCTCCTTGGGTGATTTGGCTACAATTGGAGTAGTTAGACCTTTAGTCTCTTTGGAGACTTTGTGGATCTTGCGCATAGCCTTGTGGCTAAGGGATCCGGAGGAGAGGGCTTCCTTGTACTTGGCTTGATCGAATTCTACGACGAGAGTTTCAACCGTGGTTCCAGTGAGATGAACATTGGATTGCGCCACCACTTCTTCGTCAGAGAAGCTTGTCCCTAGCAGAGTCGCCATCTTTTGTTTGTGGAAAATTTGCAGTAAAAGAAACAAAGGAAAATTGATTTGTATTCCTTTAATCTCGATTACAATTGGATTTCCTGATTACAAAAGAGAAAAGAATAATCTGGATTCTCCCCTTTGTTTAATTCTGGGTTCTTCACGGTGGCGATGAGATGTCTCCCTCGAATGCTCGCGTCGAGTTTGCTTCTCATTGACGATCCGACGTCTTGTTTCACTGGAACATGATCTTCTCCTCACGATTTTGTTAGACCCTAGAGGGGGGGTGATTAGGGTCTTATGCTAATCTAATCCGATTAAATGCCAATTAAAATTAATTAATAAGTTATCCTAGCAAGTATGAAATACCACAAGAATTATGAGCTAGGATAAGCAATGAAAACAATGAGATATATCCTATATGATGAAATATATATATATGCAAGGATATATAAACTAACACAAGGGGTAAACAATATGAACTAGATAGTGGATCATATAAATAATGAGCTATGGACAATGGCGATATAAGATATGAACATAAGTATAAATAAACGCCAAAGCACACTCAAACACAAGATATGATCACGGAGTTCGGACCTTCCGTCCTACGTCTCCGCTCCCCACTCCCGGGGAGAAATCCACTAACACAATCCGGTTTGGAAGCCGGAACTTCTTCTACACAACCGAAAACTCTACAACTCACACTCTTGTAATCACCCTCTACACCCACTAAGGGTGGGCCCTAGCCGTGTCTCCCTCAAGTGCTCGGTTACAACCTCTCCCTAGGCACGTCAACCGACGCCACTCCTCTTGGATTCGACCCCGTCTCTCACCACACACTTCTCTCGGTGTACAAGTGTATTACAAGTGAATCCTCACAATTAGCACAAATATGACAAATGATTGTTCTCAAAACAAGGTGAGAACTCAATTAAGCACAACTCTTAGTCACAAACCCACAACCCCAAATTATACTATGAATGTAAATACAATAAGCTCAAAAGGTTGTGTGTGAACAAAGAGATATAAATCAAAACTAAACTCAATGTAGTTCTAGCTAAATAACAATGATAATCAAATATATAAAAAAGCTAGAAATAGAGTTTAGAAAACTTCTCAATATATCAAAGATGTTCACTCTTTCAAAGACCAAGTCTGAGCTTAAATCTCTAGGAATCACCAAAAACTTCTTAAAAGTATTTTTGAAAGATGAAGACTCTCTCTCTTGCTCAAATCACCAAAAGCTTAAGCCTCTATGCTCTAATTGCCTTGGATCTGCTCTCCCCCTTGGATCTCGTGTATAGGAAGGTATTTATAGCCTCTGGGAGTCAATAATGCAAAATAACTAATGTTAACTTTTTTCTTTAGCATGGCAGTGGACACTGACACAGTCAAAGGAGGCATTTTTTTTCTTTCATAACTGCTCTCACCACCTTTAATTGCCATTATTTCAGTGGTTATGGTCGTGATTTCTGTTTGTAACTGCTCCCTCACGTTCATAAGTGATCCCCAGCAGTTAATAAACCATGTGGGCCTGATGAAACTTAAGAAAACTGTCAAAAATAATGTTTTTAGCTTCTCAGTGTGTGCGGCAGTCGTAACTTCTGCGCATTGCAACGGCAGTTACCACTGCCGTGCACCTCCGAGATAGTTTATGTTGTCTCGGGTATTTTACCTCTAACTTACTCGTTCGATCTCGGAATTAGATGAACCAAGATGTGCTGGAAAGCTAATGAAGAGATCTACATCTTTTATCTTTGAGCTTCTTCAGATTTGGATTTTATCATAGCTTAAACTATCGTGCATTATCGCAGCAGTTACCACTGCCGCGCACCTTCGAGGTAGTTTGCGTTGTCTAGGGTATTTTGGCTCTAACTCCCTCGTCCGATATTGGAATGAGGTGATATAAGATGCGTCGAAAAGCTAGTAAATATTTCTACAAATTCCCATAGGCACAGAACTCTTTTTACTTGTGTGTCACCTTCCACTGCCAGGCCTATGCGTGTTAGTGTACCTTATCGCGCACCTCCGTGGCAGTTTGTGTTGTCTCGGGTATTTTGGCTCTAACTCCCTCGTTCGATATCGGAATGAGGTGATCCAAGATGCGTTGAAAATCTAACGAAGAGCTCTACTACTTCCCATAGGTACAGAACTCTCTTTACTTGCATGTCACCTTCCACTACCGTGTCTATGCGCGTCAGTGTACCTTGTCGCGCACCTCCGAGGCAGTTTGCATTGTCTTAGATATTTTGGCTCTAACTCCCTCGTCTGATATCAGAATGAGGTGATCCAGGATGTGTTGAAAATCTAGAGAAGAGATCTATAACTTCCCATAGGCGCAACACTCTCTTTTCTTGCATGTCACCTTCCACTACTGTGCCTATGCGCGTCAGTGTACCTTATCGCGGGTATTCATGTTGTTCTTCTATGTTGTTTTACTTGTTCCTTTGCTTCTTTTGTCTTTGGATGATCCTTTATGACTTAGATAATGACATTCATTGTCTCCTCTTTGTCTTGAGCTATATTTGGTTATCTATAAGCATTTTTAGACGCCTACAAAGATATTCGGCAATATTGTCGATACTACAGAGATCATGGCCATCTTACTAATGATTGCCAAATCCTCCAAAGGAATATCAAGGACCTGATACAAAGAGGCCTTCTCAGAAAGTTGGTTTCCCTAAGAGATAGGAGGGAAGCTAGCCTAGTAGGAGTTGACAGGAGGTCTCATTCCCGGTCACCTCGCCCTCAACCCTCGTCTAATAGTCTACCCACCAAGCCCAGCCACAATGGGTCATCAACACTATCAGCGACGGTCCCACAATTGTAAGATCATCTAACTACATTCAAAAGAGATATGCTAAGTGAGCATTGTGGATGAATATGTTCAACAAGAAGCCAAGAGCAGAAGAGCACATTTCCTTCAGCGATGCAGACTTGAAGGACCCTAAGACGCCTAATGGTGATCATATTGTCATTATGACTGGGATTGATGACTTCCAAGTCAAGAGGATCATGGTCGAAACAGGGAGCTCGGTTGATGTCTGTATATCAATGTTTTTAACCAGATAGGCATTGACAAGTCTATCTGGTCATGCACTCCAACCGAAGGGATGATCACACTCCCCCTCACGGTCGGGGAGCACCCACGATAGTCCACCATTCAGGTCTAGTTGTAGTGATGGATCTCAAGTCAGTCCACAATGTCATATTGCGCAGAACTACCCTCTATTTCTTGCAAGCCGGCCCCTCCATATCATCAGATGATAAATTTTAACCCCGAAAGGAGTCAGCATTGCTAGAAGCAACCAACGAGAGGCCAAATCCTTCTATCTACTCTCGACAAAGGGAAAGGGAGTGCAAGAGACCATGCCCATCGAAAGGACATACTTCTAGATGGAGAAAGCATTGGAACAAGAGAGGATGAATCCCGCTAAGGAACTTTAGGAGATACCGATCGACCATGAAGGATGAAGAAGGTTAAGATCGGATCCAACCTCATTGAGCATGAACGAGGAGATATGATTGCATTCCTATTGACGAACACTGATGTATTCGCCTAAGGGCGAGAAGATTTTCTAAGGATTCCTCTCGAAGTGATAAGCCATGAGCTCACAGTTGATCGACACACTAATCTGATTTGACATAAGAAGTGGCTACCACTGATGAAGTTGACCGACTCCTAAGAGCCGGATTCATTCAAGAGGGCAATACCCAAAATGGCTATCTAATGTGGTGCTGGTGAAGAAGGCTCTTAACAAGTAGAGGATATGTGTAGACTTCACTAATCTCAACAATGCATGTCCAAAGGATAGCTACCCCACCCTCGGATCGATCAGTTAGTTGACAAAAGCACATGACATGAACTATTAAGCTTCATGGACACCTTCTCTAGCTACAATCAGATCCGTATGGTGGAGCATAACCAAGGGAAGACCTCATTTGTTTCATACCAAGGAACCTATTGCTATAAGGTGATGCCCTTCAGTCTCAATAATACAGATGCCACCTACCAGCAGCTCATCAACAAGATCTTCAAGCCTCAGTTTGGTCGAAATGTGGAAGTTTATGTGGATGACATCCTAGTGAAGTCGAAGCAGACGTCAACCCACATAACTGACCTTGACAAAACCTTCTCCATCCTTCGGTGCCACCACATAAAGTTTAATCCAGCCAAGTGTACTTCTTAGGTTCTGTCAGGAAAGCTCCTCGTGTTCATGATCACCCAAAAAGGCATTAAAATCAACCCTAAGAAGATAGCGGCCATAGAGCAGCTACCCTAGCCCTGCACATTGAAGGACATCCAAATGCTAAATGGGAAGAACAACCCACTTTAGAGCTGGACATTCATAGGGTTAGAGGACCTCTGTCAACCAAACAACTTCTCTTATAACTGTTTGATATCAGCCATCAACATTATCTCTTGGTTGTTAATTATTTTTTTACTAATACTCTATCTGTCTATTACATAGACCATGCCCCATAATATTGATGAAGTAGTTGGATAATACAATGAGACAAGTGATCAAATGGATTTACCTTAACAACTAATGTTTTGGAAGAGGATTGCTCAGATGAATTAAAAATTACATCACGACAATGAGAATAAATATAAAGATCAGAGAGCTATTGACCGAGAAGAGATAGTTTTTCTATCAGCAAAAATGGCTTCTCTGTCTGAAGAAGTGTGAATGTTAAGAGAGGAGTTGAGCAATGCCCAATGCAGAAGTCTCACTGTATATAACAATAGGAGGCCGATGGGACAGGTGTCCAGCACAGCAATGGAGGAGCAAATTTGTACAAGTTAGACCTTTTTTATTACTTTTAATTACAAATTAGTTGTTAAGGTTAGAGATTTGTTGTTAAGGTTAGAGATTAGTTATTAAGGTTATAGATTATTTGTGAAGATTCATCTTGATTGTTAAGTGTATGGATTTGTTGTTAAGGTTGTAGGGTTATTATTTATTTAGATATATGCATTGGTTGTTAAGATAAGAGGGTTGTTATTTAATTGTAGGTTTTTTTCATAATTATAGATTGAAAATGTTAACTAATATATTATTTTGTAGTTTAGTTTCTGTTTATTGACAAATTTATTGTTAGTTTTGTTACAAACTATTTGTTATGGTTACGGATTTGTTGTTAAGGTTACATATATGTTGTTAAGATTATAAATTAGTGGATGTTAAAGTTACAAATTTATTGCTGATGTTACAGAATTGTTATTAAGTTTACGGAATTGTTGTTAAGGTTAGATTTCTTTAGTGTTAAAGTTTTTTTTCATAATGATATTGATAAATGTTAAGTAATATTTTTTTGTTTTTTTACTCAGGCACTCCACACGATGTGGCTGACATTGAGATTGAGAGGGAATTCCCTCCATGAGAGGAATTGCCTCCACTTAACTTTACTAATATTGATACGGAGAGGGAAGGCCCCCGACAAGGAAAAGTCCCTCCAAAAGAGAAGTTCTCTCTAGCTAACATGACTGATATTGATACGGAGAGGGAAGATCCTCCTCGACCAGAGAAAGTCCCTCCACCAGAAGTTAATTTATTTTTTTGAGGATGAAGATATTCCTCTCATTATTAAGATGAATAAGAAAAGTAGGGTTGCAAGGGTGACTTCGAAGTATGTAGTTACCTCTTATACTAAGGGGAAGAAGAAGGCAACCAAAGAAAAATAAATTGTGGGGGAAAATGAAAGAGTAAATGTGGGGGGAAAGGAGAGAATGAAAGTGGGATCTGATGATGATTTTTCACCGGCTGGGCTACAAGGTGGTTCTCGTGCAATTTGGAAAACCTGCATGCCATCAACTATGAGTGAGGAAGAAGAATAGTTTGGGGATGACATATGGATTCCTTTTCCTAAAGGTTTCATCATCAAATTTTATAATCAGCACCCCACATTTTGGCATAATTATAAGGTAGCGTTAGATGTTGCTGCCAAACTGACAGAAGAGAAGAATAAAGTTCTCAATCATTTTATTATTTGCAGGTGCAACAAGTAAGTATTTAGTTCATATTACAATTTTATTGCTTTACTTTTAAGGTTACAGATTTGGTTGTTAAGATTACGGATTTGTTGTTAAGGTTACAATCTGGTTTTTAAGGTTATGGCTTAGTTGTTAAGGCATAACAATCAATCTGTAACCTTAATGACAAATACGCAACCATAACAATAAATCTGTAACCTTCACAACCAAACTGTAACCTTAATAATAAATCGTAACATTCACAACAAATCCATAAACTTAACAACCAGATCATAATCTTAATAACAAATCCATAACCTTAACTACTAAGCTTAAAAACTTCATTGTTAAGGTTATGGTTAGCAACTTAGTTGTTAAGATTATGATTTAGTTATTAAGGTTACAGATTTATTGTTAATATTACGATTTGGTTGTTAAGGTTATGGTATATCAATTGTTTTATTCTTTTTGTAGTTTGATTAAAGTGTACAAATCCTAATGGGCATCTATTGACCGATTGAGCTTATTAACATCTTACGTGGTGGTCGACTTGATGATTCAGTAAGAATAAATTTATTCTTAATAACTATAGTCAAAGTTTTATAATTATTGTTTATTATCTTCTAGGTTACTATTATTTATTTGTTGTTTGTCATCTTTTAGGTTATTGAGGTGCTGACTGAAATAATACATGAATGGTAGAACCTACCTCACAACAAATCATATCACAAAAAATATGGGATGGTCTCTATTTTCTTTTCAGTAAGTATCTATATCTCTGTAGAGGTAGGTCTATTTAATCTATAGTAAACGTGACTGACCAGTCTAATTCTTGATTACAACATATAATACATATAGAAAAAAGAGTACCTGACTACCAAAGTGCATGTGAATGCTTCATCAAAAGTTTCATCGATGAAGGAATTAATGACCTATTAGTTCCCATTGTCCAAAATGATCATTGACATCTCCTAAAATTTGATGTAAAAAATAATGTTACCAAACGCTATGACTCTTTGATAGATCAATCTGGACACTGGGAGCCTGCACTCAACATTGTTAAAGCCTTCAACTATATTAAAGTTGCCTTTGACGAGAAAAAAAGTATACAACATGTTCAATCCAATCAAAGTTCCATGCGAGGAACAAAAGGGATCGTAAGTTTTCTGAAACTGTATCTTTTTCATGTATGGTTGGTTATGACTATAGATTGATTGTTAAGGTTAGAGTTTGGTTGATAACCTAAGTGATTGGTTGTGAATGTTACATATTGGTTATTAATGTTAGAATTAGTTGTGAAGATTATGAATTGGTTGTGAAGGTTACAAGTTGATTATTAACCTTAAGAATTAGTTGTTAAGCTTACAGATTGATTGTTAACCTTAGGGCATGATTGTTAAGCTTAGGGATTTGAGCTTCTTAACGTTTTTAATGGTGTATATTTGTTTATGTCTAGGTATGACTACGAGATTTATGTCTACCTATGTATAAAATCTATTATTAAAGGTAGAAGTATTCTACACCTCACGCCCAAAGGTCAAAATACATAGGTCATACGAGCAAAGCTAGCAGCATATTTACTAATTGAAGGTAGAATAAAGAAAAAAACTCTTGGTGAACTTGATGATGTGACATTGAAAGAAGCTCTGGATCATGAATGTAAATATTTAATTATTGTAGATGTTATGAATGCAAATATTATTATTGTAAATATTTTAGTTGTTGTAAATATTATGAATGTAAATATTTAATTATTTATGGCCTATAAGTAATTTTATTGGGAGTAGTCCATTGGTTGTTATGTTTATACGTTATTTCATAATAGAGCTTAGTTGTTAAAGTTACGGTTAAGCCTTAAACTTATCAATTTAGCCATAACCATAACAACTAAACCGTAACCTTAACAACTAAGGTGTAACCTTAATAACTAAGCCATAACCATAATAACTAAACTCGAGCCTTAACAACTAAACTATAACCTTAACAACTTCGTCGTAACCTTAACAACTAAGCCATAAGCTTAACATTTAAGCCAAAATTGTTGTTTATTATACTTGCTCTGAATGCACAACATTATAATAGTATCATCCAATATATATTTTTAGCTGCTAATACAAAACGCTAGCGTTTAATGGTTAGCAACTAGATAGGATCGTTGCATGTTTGTTGATTGTGACCTTCCATGCGGCATCGGGAGCACTTAATATGATAGGTGTTCACGATCTGTTGTTTATACATCTGGTACATGGTCTTTCACATCTTTTTTTACTAAGGGAAGTCTTTAATCGACGGTCTTTTGGCAGTACGACGCGCTTCTCGTAATCTAGAATAGGAAAAAGGATGGGTTCATAACTTGCTCTGAATGCTTCAACAGTCATCATCCAATCATAATATTGATAAATATCCCGTTCCATCCAAGTAATTGCAGCACAATCGTGCTTACAAGTAATGTGTGTGATATCCCAAGACCTGCATGAACATGTCCGATTCTTCAAATCTACATGTCAAGATTTATTAGATTCAATCTCCAAAATATCTTCTGCCGAATGTTTAATATGCAAGCAGTTTCCATGATGATATTATCACTTAACATTATCTCCACTTCTGGACATAAGTATCCAGACCATTCACAATCATAAGCCTTCTTTCATGCATGTGCTCCATAATTTTCTTTCATATCGTCTTCACTAAAGGTAAGATTCGTGACATTCTTGCCTTTCATATCTAACTGTTGAAGGACCCAGTAACGTTCAAATTAACATGGCTATACCTGAAAGGCACATGAAAAAATTCATAAGTGTGACAAATTAACTTTGACCTTAACAACTAAGACGTAAACATCACAACTAAGTTGTAACCTTAACAACCAAACCATAACTTTAACAACCACTATGTAAACTTGACAACCATTCTTAAAAGTTAAAAACTACATATAAGCTTAACAACTATGCTGTAATCTTAACAATAAAACTGTTATCTTAACAACTAAGTCGTAACCTTAACCACAAAATTGTTTCCTTAACAATTAAGACGTAAACATAACAACTAAGCCGCAACCTTAACAACTAAATCCTAACCTTAACAACCATAATGTAAACTTGAGAACCAATCTCAAAAGTTTAAAACTACATACAACCTTAACAACTATGCTGTAACTTTAACAACAAAACTATGACATTAACAACTAAGCCGTAACCTTAACAATAAGCTGTAATCTTAATAATGAAATTGTCTCCTTAACAACTAAATTGTAACATTAATAACTAAACTATAACCATAACAACTAAACTATAAAATAGTGGCATACGTTATACCAGAGAAATAAGTGTTTGCTCATCTTTCTGGGGAGTAATTCATTGTAGTCACATAAGCTCTTTCATCTATTTAGGTCAATTCTTTTATGTAATCATCTCATTTAGCAATTGCGTACTTATAATTAAGCCACAGTTTATAATAAATCATCCAAGATTTGAGTGACATTTGCTTTGTGACCCAACTCCTTCATCTTTTTTTTTGAAATTCTCGAATATAAATATAGAACACACCTTGAATGGAATGCATTTAGAAAGAATTCCTCGACTGCTGCCCTAATATCCTTTCTGCATCAGAAATTATGACCAGTTGATGTGGAGGATTGTAAGGATTTTCCCCATCATATAGTATGATCCACACTCCTTATGAGAACCATTTCCAATTCTTCTCATTCTCCTGGTCACATACGCAATAAGCGAGAAGAAATATTTCTTGGTTGCCATTATATCCTATGGCACTAAGTAATATACCTCTGTATCAATCTTTAAGGAATGTTTCATCCAAAAACAACAGAGGCCTACATCCAGCAAGAAACCCTTCAATACAAGCATTATAACTTATGAACAAATACCTAAACGTGTCGTCATTATCGTCAATGACAATAGAGCTTCCTGGATTAGTGGCTAGAACCATGGATTCATACATACATAAAATAACAAGTAATAAGGTTAACAACCAACGCATAAAATTAACAATCAACTCTTAATTTTAATAACCAACTCATAAGGTTAATAACTAACTTAAAACCATAACAACTAAGTCATAGCCTTAACAACAATTAGGAAAATTATAATAAGATAAAATTTACCATCTAAGTGAATCATAAGCCTCATCATCATCACCAAACAGGTCCCTCTGTGCTCTCTCTTTGTGTTGCCATGCTTTTTTGGTAATTAATCTTGATGTCGCACTGTGAGAGCAAGTCGTTCTTGATATCAATTGGCTAAAAATATGACCTAACCTTCAAAACAGTTTGTATTTGGCTTGCAATGAACTTGCGTGATGTCCTTGAGTTAACATCATTAGCTCCATGTTGACCACAAGTGTGAATAGCTTCAAATTACTTTATAGTCATAATTAAGGAATTATGGAGTGGGAAAGTAAACAACATCCAAGGGTAATCCAATGTGTCCTTGAATCGGCAATGCACTCTTATACATTTTGGTTCATTATGGTAAAAATCATACTCGAACCTTTTAGCAATTAAGTAGTATTGAAGTTCTAATCTAACTTTAGTAGCACTATCAAATTTATGTCCATTTGCACGTATGGCTGTGTGCCACTCAGTTGAGATGTTGGTTTGGTTGTTAACCATGTCCTTTATCATCATGATCGAGTCACTAGTGGGATTATCATTAGGAATATACTCATCATTACATGGTTGGATAAGCATAGGAACTGTGTATCATGAATTTTCTGTTGGAATAGTCTTGAAAAAGTGAGTAAAAATATTAATTATTATCTGTTTAAAAAGGTTAACAAACAACTCGCAAGGTTAATAACCAACTCGCAAGGTTAATAACCAACTCATAACCTTAACAAACAACTCAAAACTTTAACAACCAACTGAAAAACACATAAAATCTACTAAGCTTAACAACCAACTCGTAACCTTAACAATCAACTCAAAACCTTAACAACCAACTCATAACCTCCACAACCAACTCATAAGATTAACAACCAACTCATAACTATATACTAATATTGACAATCAACTCAAAACCATAACAACAAACTCATAAGATTAACAACCAACTCATAACTATATACTAAGGTTGACAACCAACTCAAAACCATAACATCCAACTTATAACCACCACAACCAACTCATTAGGTTAACAACCAACTCATAACTATCTACTAAGATCTCATAACCTTAACAACAAACTCATAACTTTAACAACCAATGCAAAAGGAAATTAAAATTGAAATACTTACATATTTTCTGGAGAAGTTAGGGTGCTCTGAGAACTTGAGGATTCCCCAGTGGAGATAGCATATAAGTTTATGTCTGTAAATCCATTACGACGATAATATCCGAACATCAATTTCAAGTTCTCATCATATTCAATTGCATAATTGAACTTCTTTTCCCTTTCGGATATAAATTCCGGTGAAAGAGATATCAATGATAGTTTAAGTTTTTGGGATACTTGATACTTCAAGCTAATGATTTCTGTAAACTCATTAATAACTATGAAAACACCGTCACTCTCTTTGTTGCTTTTCATGTTTGTAATCATGCAAATGAGGGATCCATCCATCATTTTGAAGAAAAGTAGTTGAAGAATCAAAGAGAATTTATGGAGGAGAATTAAATGGCCGGAATGGAGTAGTTGAGGGTAAGCAAAGAGGATTTATTAGAGGGAAAGGAGAGAGAGGTAGAAGATGGTTAGAATTGAGAGGGAAATATGAGTTTTCCCCCTCCAAAACCTCTTTCTAACTATCATTAATGCTTACAGTCCTATCTTCTCCGGTGACCGGTTGCTAGAGAGTGTGAGCAAGGGTGTTTTGGGAATTCTTGGGGATGGGGCTAAGGGCAATTGCATTTTGGGGATGAGGGCTTTGAGAAGGT
>NC_033798.1:102513128-102514166 GCF_001876935.1 Asparagus officinalis | reverse complement strand
AATAGATAAAGTTATTTTGGGGGCTAGAAGCAATTTTCCCTTTATTATTTCGTTAGAGATCAACTTTGTCTTTTATTATAAATAAGTAAATCTATTTATAAATTCTAAGTTTAAAAAAAGTAACAACTGAAAATAACTACGTTGGCGAAAAATAAATTGGAGAACTCCAATTTATTTTTCTTCCAAAAGCTATATTCTTATCATGTCTATTCCTATTATGTGTAATGGTTGCTATATTCCTATCATGTGATAGTTATTCAAATTATAAGTGAATGTGTATGGTTCCAAATTTTGGGTTTTGAAATTCTCCTACTTTTTTTCTCAAAATATATTCTCATAAATCTCACCTTCAAAATCCTAAGTATTTGACAATGTTCCTAGAATTTTGACTTCATCTTTCCAAAAAAAGTTTGGGGTTTGACTCCATCTAGAAACGCTATAAGCAGAAAAGTAATGTGACGGTTGATAAGTTAGTGATAACCCCCTTCCAACGAATCTTAAAGTTGAAGAGACTTTCTGATAACCCCTAAATTTAAGGTGGGAGAGGTTTCTGATTCCAACAAATGTTAAAGTTGGAGGGGCTTTCTTTTAACCCCTAAATTTAAGGTGGGACAGATTTATGATATTTTGAAAGATATGAGGATTCAAATAATAATCGTCCAATGTCAAGGAAGTTTTATAAAACTTAGCCAAACCAAAAATTCTATAAGCAGAAAAGAAACGTGACTCCTTACTCGTACTCAAAAAACAACTCTTTGTAAACTACTTGAGGGTTGAAACAAGCAAAACATAAGGCATACCTTGTTGAAAATATAATACCAATTATTTAACTCTGCTAACCAGTTAAAGGATAATTAAGATGTATAAGTATTAGTAATATGATAGACTATTTGAAAACATTAACCCGCAAAAGTTTGAATAGATAATAGTAAGAATCAAAAAGGGTAAAGACAACATTGATCACTTCAAACAATTCACACATCGCAAGCTCAGTAAATGCATACACACATTCAAATTCCACAATTCAAATACATTTTG
>NC_033798.1:102485046-102513118 GCF_001876935.1 Asparagus officinalis | reverse complement strand
TTTCTAGTCTTGCCCACAAATAAGTCCTTGGATTTCATCATGCCGGCTAAGCGACCACTAATTGTAGTGAAGGGTAATTGTAGTACGCCCTCTTTCCTCCCTAAGGAAACAACAGCCATGGGCGGAATAAGCTTATACTTAGCAAGCTTGCTCTCCTTAGCTCCCTTCATCAACAGCTTCAGGTTCTTGGCGACGACCTCTGCATGCTTCTGGGCAAGGAATCCTTGCTTAATTTCCTGTAAGTGAAATGGCATTTGACAATGATTTGATAAATAATTAAGTGACAAGATATCAAAAAATATCACCAGAATTTATTAATATAATGAGGATCGATGGATTAGTTGATGAGGGTGTACTGAGCTCGTCACAAACTCGATCTGTATGAGTCCAAACCCAAGTAGGTAGACAAGAGATAAAACATACAAGATAGGATATAAAAATATGCAATGTGATGAAATTAAGAACAAAAATAGAGTGTGAGGGTAAGTGTGTGTAAGATGGTCAAACGAGCTTAGTTTATATGGAGCAATAAAGACTGAAAGGTGAGCCTTAACGAACTTGAGGTAGAGGTTTTGTAGGGATTGAACGACCTACTTAACCACTGCGGAAGCTAAATCATCTAGAGAGAGGACAACAAGTAATAACGAATACATAGATAAAATAATAAGTAAATCAGACGAGACAACAGATGTACGTGGTTCGGCAAGTTTGCCTATGTCCACGGGAGTCGCACAAATAATTTCTTATTTAACCACAAGAAATTACAAACTTGTAAAAAGAAGATCTCAAACTTGAGATCTCTCAAATAAAATATCGATCACTGTAGAATTGCTACAGTACCACATGTGATTTTTCACTGAGAAAATCACCGTTCAATCTCACTGAGAATCGCCTTTAAAGGATTCTCAAAACACCGCTATCTTGAGAAATAGTCGTCGTCTTAAATCCTCTCAGAATCGCGAGAAGAGCAGCTCACTCAATCTCGTGAATAAGGTTTCCCTTTTATAAGGAAACCCTAGATCAATCAGGCAATCTCCCTCTAGCTAGCTTCCACCCATGCAGGCGAGTCAGGCGGTCCATCATGATCAGGCGACCTTGTGATCACACAGGCAAGCTCGAACCGCCTCTGCAGGTGAGCCCCCTCGCTTCAGGCGAGCTCCTCCTCCTCCCGCAGGTGAGCACATGTGAGCTTCCTCGCCCTTGACGTAGGTCTGTTCTTCTTCAATTCTCCACCTCGTACAACATTTGATACAACCTTAAATTTTGGACAAACACCAGAAGAACACCGCAAACGCCAAACAGGCCAAACCAGCTATACCATTTACTATGGCTGCCTACGTACCCTCTGGCTGGGATCAAGCTAATCATAGTTCTGCATGTTGCCCTCTTGGGAAGATCAACACGGATGATACAAAGCAAGTCCAAGCAATACTGAAACTTGCTATTTGTCACCACCTTGGTCAACATGTCTGTTGGGTTCTCATATGTGTGCACCTTCATGAGAGAAATATCACCTTCCTCTATGACATCTCGTACAAAATGATACCTAACGTCGATATGCTTGGTACGAGCATAGCGAACTTGATTCTTAGCCAAATGAATCATATTTTGACTATGACACCACAACTTCATGCAATCGTGCTTAATCCCCAAATCATCTAGTAGACCCCACAACCACAATACTTTTTTCACTCCCTCTGTTATGGCTATGTACTCAACCTCTATAGTAGAAAGTGTCACTGCAGCCTGTAACATCGATCGCCAACTAACTGGAGCACCATGTATTCTGAATACATAACCAGTAGTAGATCATCGTCTATCTAGATCACCCGTATAATCTGAGTCCATCAATCTGATATGTATCTCCACCAAAACACAGACTCATATCAGTAGTACCCTTCAAGTACCTCAGGACTCATTTCACTGCTTCCCAATGTGCCTTTCCTAGATTCGCCATGAACCTACTGACAACACTAACTACTTGTAGAATATCTGAACGTGTACACACCATTGCGTACATCAAACTGCCAACTACACTAGCATAAGGTACACGCTCCATGTGTGTCTTCTCTTCCGCTGTAGTGGGAAATTATTTACCTGAGATCCTGAAGTGTGGAGTCAATGGAGTCACCACCGACTGATCACTTTGCATCCCAAACCTCGCGATAACCTGCTTAATGTAGCCTTTCTGACTCAAGAACAATCGTCGAGTTGCCCGCTCTCTTCTAATCTCTATTCCCAGTATTTTCTTACCAGCGCCCATGTCCTTCATCTCAAACTCTTTACCAAGTTAAGATTTTACCTTATCTATCTCCATATTGCTTCTCGAAGCAATAAACATGTCATTCATATACAAAAGAATATAGATATAATTACCTCCATAAAGCTTCCGAATATAGACACAACAGTCATAATCACTTCTGGAGAACCCGTGCTTTAGCATAAAGAAGTCAAATCGCTTGTACCACTACCGAGGAGATTGTTTCAATCTATAAAATGATTTCCTCAAGCGACATACATAATTCTCCTTATCCTCAACCTTGTAACCCTCAGGCTGATGCATATAAATTTCTTCATCCAAGTCTTCATGTAAGAAGGCTGTTTTGACATCGAGTTATTCCAACTCAAGGTCACCATGAGCAACAGTACTCAATAGCACCCGAATAGAAGTGTGTTTCACCATTAGAAAAAAAAATCTCATTGTAATCCACACCCTCTCTTTGTGTAAACGCCTTAGCCACTAGTCTAACCTTGTAACTTGTACCACCGAGCTCGAAGGATCCTCCTTTCTCTTATACACCACTTACAACCTATAGCTTTCTTCTCTACGGGTAATGGGACCACCTCACTTGTTTGGTTCTTCTAGAGAGATTCCATCTCTTCCTCCATCGCAACCAACCAACTCTCACTATCCCTGTCCTGAATAGCTTCTTTGAAGGTGGTCGGCTCATCATCCTCCACCGAGAGTGCATACTCAACTAAATTTACTCGTCCATAGTGCTTTAGAGGTTGATCTGACCCCAGCTTCTGAACCTGCTTGTGTGCCCGCCTTGGCCTAGTGAAAGCCAAACTATCTTCAAGCTGTTGTTGTAGTGTTTGTACATTTTCTTGTTGAACCTCCTCCTGTTCAAGCTCATCATCTTCATGATCCTTCTCTTGAATATAACTAGAACTTGGTTGGTCTTTAGGTTCTATTTCAATCACCTAGGACTTAGAGGTCCCAACAGTCCTAACACCACCGTTCTTGGATGCCCTGGCAATCATGGATTTCTCATCAAAGGTAACCGTAGGCTGTCTAAAAATCACTGCAGAGAGCTGATCCTCATCAAACACCGATGATGGAAGTTACAATCTGACGACTTTTAGAAGGCTATAATTTGAAGACTTTTACGTAGATCGATGAAGGTTACAATCTGACGATATTCACAACAACTGATGAAAGCTCTAATTAACAACCTTCACAATCAACATCGGGAGTTACAATCTGACGACTCTCATATAACTGATGAAAGCTCTAATTAACAACCTTCACAATCAACATCGGGAGTTACAATCTGACGACTCTCATATATCAAAGAG
The DNA here is from genome assembly GCF_001876935.1 of Asparagus officinalis. NCBI lineage: Eukaryota > Viridiplantae > Streptophyta > Magnoliopsida > Asparagales > Asparagaceae > Asparagus > Asparagus officinalis. Next base: position 102,509,539 of record NC_033798.1, on the reverse strand, counting down.
CTAAAGCAAAGTTACAATCTGACGACTCTCATATATCAAAGAGCTAAAGCAAAGATTACAAAACGACGATATTTGCAACGTTCTGACAGAAAGAGACTACAAATCAACGGTCTCTTCAAACTAAGACATGGAAGTCCTCCCCGTGTACCATCATCAAGACGCAACACCAATTCGACCGCGGACGCAGGTCAAACCTGGCTGCAAACGCAGCTCACATTCAGCTCCAAACGCTACAAACGCAGCTCAGATCCAGCTGCCAACGCAGCTCATGTTCGGCTGTAAACGCAGTCTCCGAAAGCTGCCAACGCAGCTTTCATCCGTTGCCAAGGGCAGCTTTCATCCGTTGCCAAACGCAGCTTCTAACAAACAGCCAAATGAGCTTTCAGCCGCTGCGTCCGAGCTTTCAGACACTGCGTTCAAGCTTCCAGACACTGCGTTTGAACGCAGAATTCACACCAGAACGCGGATTTTGTGTTTGACTCGTTCAAACACGAGCTGAACAGTTTCAAAACCGTTTCCCACGATCTGGGGGGATCACAACTCCATGCAGGAGTGATTTAAGGGGCGGTTACACCCCATTAGCCCCACTTAGGAGCGAATTAAGAGGGCAGTTATACCTCTTAATCCCTTATAAATAACTAAGAAATCATCTTAGTTCGGACTGGATCTTTCATCCTTCTTTTTGGCAGCAAAGAAGTGATCTTTGAGGGGGAATTGCTGGAGCTTTGGAGATCAGCAACATGAGATTTCTTCATCCTTGGCTTATAGACCGATTTCGGTTAAATCAACTATTTCATAGAGTTTCAAACTCTTTAAGAGTTCTCCACAACGTCAAATCGTGAGGAGAAGGCCACGTTCCAGTGAATCAAGATGTTCGGATCGTCAACGGAGAGCAAACTCGACGCGAGCATTCGAGGGAGGCACTCCATCGCCACCGTGAAGAACCCAAAATTAAACAAAGGGGAGAATCCAGATCATTCTCCTCTCTTTTGTAACCAGGAAATCCAATTGTAATTAAGATCGAGAGAATACAAATCAAATTTCTTTTATTTTCTTTACTTCATATTTTCCACCAAACAAAAGATGGCGACTCTGCTGGGGACTAGCTTCTCTGACGAAGAGGTGGTGGCGCAATCCGACGTCATGCTCATTGGAATGACCGTTGAAACTCTGATCATCGAGTTTGATCAAGCCAAGTTTGAGGAGGCCCTCTCCTCCGGATCCCTTAGCCTCAAGGCTATGCGCAAGATCCGCAAAGTCTTCAAGGAGACTAAAGCTCTAATTGTGACCGACTCGTTGAAGGACTGTCTCCCTTGGGTGTTGCACTATTCATACAGTCCCCTCTCTGAAGGAGAGGACTTAGCTTCGGCACAACTCCAAAAAATCTGATCCTCCAATCAACGCGAGCTCCGCATTTTTGAGCCTCAACACGAGCTCTGCATAAGCCAAGCTAAACGTAGCCCTCAGGACTGCGTTTCACCAGCAACACCTGGAGCTCAGGCATACGTTCCGGTGATGAAATTCAATACAGAACTGGTGTATACCGTGGAGCTTCGGGGCGCTGCCCCGAACCCCGCCGGGGGGTCGTCCACTCCCATTTCTTTTACTGCAAATTTTCCACAGATACTCTGCGTAGCGCGATTAGATCAAGGGGCGGATATAAGAAGTTCATGGATTCAAGGCATCCCGACCAAATCCATGTTCACCAAGAGCTAGTCCTGTCCAATCATAGACTGGGGGTTCCAATTCAAACCTCACGATCAGTGAGTAATTCTTCTCGAGTCTTTGCAACAGATTTGAGAGAGTTCATATCGAGAGAAAGACCGATGCAACAAGTCATTCGTTCATTCCAATGTGAACGGTTGATTCCTACGGTCCTCTCGGGATGTCAATGTTGTTCATATGCGGCCAAACAATTGGTGTTCGACCAATTAACGCATGTTGCCTTGCCTAACCAACGACGACGTTCGCACAAGAAGCAGACTTCAGATGATGAATACCTTGAAGTTACTTCCAACATGATCGGCAGAGGGAGATCATCAGTTCCTAGTTCCGATGAGTCAGAGAACGATCAGTCTTCTGGCTTGAAAGACTTCCTGAATAGGTTCGATGGAGTTTATCAACATACTCGGACTCGAACGGGAGCCATTCCTCCTGTCAACTATCGGATATTAGCCAGAGGAATCAATTCCGATGATGAACACTCAGCCATTGCAGAGTCCCAATCATCAAGCTCTTTTGTTGAACATGAGAGCTCCGCTTATATGACGGGAAACCATGAAGATCTCGCGAAGAGACTTGATGAGCAGGAGGCCATGCTCAAATCTCAGCAGGAGGCCATCAATGAACTCTTAGCCTTGTTGACTCAAATCGTCGCAGACAAGGCCAAATCTCAGAAGACAGATTCACCACCTAGGCAAGAATTCTCCCGGAGAGGAAAAACGTCTTCATCCCGACCTCACACAAGCAAAGGGAAGGAAAAAATGGTTAATGACACGACTTCTGACCAAGAAGCCCATAACCTGAAATCTTCCTCCGATGAAGGAAGAGAGACGGAGAGTGAGCAGAATCTCCAGTCTGCTAAAATAGAAGAATTGGAAGCCCGCCTAAATGTCATTGCTAATAGAAGTGAGCTTCAAGACGAGGGAGTTGTCAGACCCTATCCTGCCGAATGGGATGCAGCCCTTATCCTCTAAAATTCGAAGTCCCGACGCTACAAACTTTTGACGGCACGGGATCACCGAACCAACATATCTATTATTTTAAGTCACAGACTGGGAATGTGATATTAAACGACTCCATACTGGCTCGATTGTTCATTAGCACCCTCAAGGGAGTTGCATTTGAATGGTTCAAAAAACTACCTACGGGATGTATCCAAAAGTGGGCGGATCTAGAGAGACTTTTCCTGTCAAGATTCTTTAAAGATGATACAGAAGTCTCTATCCATACCCTTCTCGCTGCTAAGCAGAAAAAGAGGGAGTCCGTCAAAGCCTTCGTCAAAAGGTTTCGAAACATGGCTCTGCGATGTCCGATAGGTATGACACAGTCTACCTTAGTGGAGACTTGTCGACATAACTTGCATACCGACCTTCTAGCACAAATGAAGGTTACGGAATGCCGTTCCTGGAGATAACTAATCTCTCAAGGCGAACAGGCTCAAAAGATTATTGCTAGGATCAAAGTTGAAGAACAAAATAAGCAGGATCAACCTGAGCAATCAGACCAAGCCCAATCTTCTCAGTTAGAAGAGGAAGGTATTACAGCCACTGAAGCTAATCCTCTTCAGTAAGATGGCAGGTCCAACAACTATCAAGTTAATAGTTACCTCTCATAGTCAAATTTTTTAGCTAGTGGCCCACTAGGCGATGTGCCATGTCTACCTTTCCCCCCTGCATTTGTTCAAGACTGGGGGTTGGTTTATTCGTAGTTCATTCGATTATGAGTAATAAATTTTCTGAGTTGTCATGTTCAATAGAATACCTCTGTCAACCATAAAATCCACCAAAACTATCACGTTAATGATCACCTCTGATAGTCCATTTTCTTCAAATTCTCCCACCAATCCTCTTCAAATAGGATGGCGGGTACCAAAACTATCACGTTAATGATCATCTCTGATAGTCCATTCCCTCCAAATGCTCCTACTAATCCTCTTCAGTAGGATGGCGGGTCTATCAAAACTGTCACGTTAACAGTTATCTCTGATAGTCAAACTCGTAAAATAGTAGCTTATTAGGTGATGGGCCTCTATTCCGACTTGATGGATAGTAGCCCACAAGGTAATCTGTCATGTCTACCCCTCTTTTTCTTCCCCTGCTAAGTCTTAACCAAGACTGGGGGTTGGTTACTTAGAATCCATTGGATTAAGAGTAACGAATATTTCACATCGTCGAGTTAACATTATACTTCTGACGATCATCACCCCCGTAGAGTATGAATGCAGCTTGCATCACTCCTAATTTGTCACGTTAACAATACACCTCTGACAATCAACTTATCAATCCTCTCCAATAGGATGATAGGTCCTCAAAATTGCTCAAATCGCAATCTTTCCCAGCAAGACACTAAGTCTTCAAACAATAGGATGATAGGTCCTCAAAATTGCTCAAATCGCAATCTTTCCCAGCAAGACACTAAGTCTTCAAACCTTATTCAAATTACAAGTACCAAAATTCATCGCTTCTGGTGATAAACTCACCTAGCAAGTTTCCCCAGTGAGACGCTAATTCCCAAAATCTTATGCAAATCACAAGTACACATTCTCATATCACGTTAACACTAAACCTCTGACAATTCACTTATCAATCCTCATCAATAGGATGATAAGTCCACAAAGTTGCTCCGATCGCAACATTCTCCTATCACGTTAACACTAAACCTCTGACAATTCACTTATCAATCCTCGTCAATAGGATGATAAGTCCACAAAGTTGCTTCGATCATAACATTCTCTTGTCACGTTAACATCATACCTCTGACAATCCACTTATCAATCCTCTTCAATAGGATGATAAGTCCATAAAATTTCTCCGATCGCGACATTCTCTTGTCACGTTAATATCAAACACCTCTGACAAAATTAACTTATCAATCCTCTTCAATAGGATGATAAGTCCTCAAAGTTGCTCCGATCGTAACAAATTCCCGTCATGTTAACACCAAACCTCTGACAATCCACTTATCAATCCTCTTTAATAGGATGATAAGTCCACAAAGTTGCTCCGATCGTAACATTCTCTTGTCACGTTAATATCAAACACCTCTGACAAAATCAACTTATCGACTCTCGTTAATAGAGCGATAGGTCCTCAAAGTTGCTCCGATCGCAACACTTTTCACTTATCGACTCTCGTCAACAGAGCGATAGGTCCTCAAAGTTGATCCGATCATAATACTTTTCACTTATCGACTCTCGTCAACAGAGCGATAGGTCCATAAAAATACTGTTAGGTTAACATCACACCTCTAATAGTCAAACCCCCTAATGAACTTGTTAATCCTTTTTTAACAAGAATAGCAAGTGTTTATTATAAAATCCCTAGCGGATTAAATATTTTCTGGAATTATCCTAGTGATAATAAAGAAAATTTCTGAATTTTACTCTAAGTAAAAATTCATGCCAAATTAATATTATATATCTGGCGCTTCCAACTTTCTTTCAGTGTTTCAAGTAACACAGGAAGAAATAATGACAAATTCTATGTATTCAAAATCATAGCATCAAGTCTAAGAGAGTTCATTCTCTTAGTACAACGTTACATGTGAAACAGATTCAAATAATTCAAATGCTAGCCCGACTCAAACGGTAGTCGGTAAACACTTATCAAATCCGTTGATGGCTGAAGATTTGCCAAAAATCCTATGAATGTTTATGAGCCCATCAGCTGAATGGAGGTGAGCCGTGACGTGACGTTTGATAGCTTCTGCTCATGAGTAGCTTGTACCGTTGCTACAGTTTCTATTTGAAGCTCATCATCACACAGGTCCTGCGTGGAAAATCTCTTCAACCAAGATGCCTTCGAAGCGGGTGCAAATAACAACTCCTTATGACAAGGAATCAACAGCTCCAAGATCAGAGTTAAGATCCAAAGTATTCCGAAAATTCGTCCTAGTCAACCGACAAGGAATCAACAGCTCCAAGATCAGAGTTAAGATCCAAAGTATTCCGAAAATTCGTCCTAGTCAACCGTGAACTTTCGAAAACTTAAATTCGTCCTAGTCAACCGTGAACTTTCGAAAACTTTGGAGGGGGTTCTGTAGGCTGTCTAAAAATCACTGCAGAGAGCTGATCCCCATCAAACACCGATGATGGAAGTTATAATCTGACGACTTTTAGAAGGCTATAATTTGAAGACTTTTACGTAGATCGATGAAGGTTACAATCTAACGATCTTCACAACAACTGATGAAAGCTCTAATCAACAACCTTCACAATCAACATCGGGATTTACAATCTGACGACTCTCATATATCAAAGAGCTAAAGCAAAGATTACAAAACGACGATATTTGCAACGCTCTGACAGAAAGAGACTACAAATCAACGGTCTCATAAGAAGTTCATGGATTCAAGGTATCTAAACCAGATTCATGTCCACTAAGAACCAGTCCTGTCCAATCATAGACTGGGGGTTTTAGTTCAAACCTCACGATCAGTGAGTAATTCTCCTCGAATCTTTACAACAGATTTGAGAGAGTTCATATCGAGAGAAAGACCGATGCAACAAATTATTCGTTCATTCCAATGTGAACGACTGATCCCTACGGTCCTCTCGGGATGCCAATGCTACTCATATGCGGCCAAACCGTCGATATTCAACCGACCAACGAACGTTGTTTTGCCTAACCAACGACGACGTTCGCACAAGAAGAAGTCTCCAGAGACCGAATATCCTGAGGTCACTATCAATATGATCGGTAGAGGGAAAGCCTCCGGTCCTAGCTCCGATGACTCTGAGACAAGTCGTTCACTGACCGTTAGAGAAATCGCTAATGAGTTTGAATGGGTCTACCGATACACCCGGACTCGAACAGGAGCCATTCCTCCTATCAACTATCAGAGTTTAGCTAGAGGAACCAATTCCGATGATGAACACTCAGCCATTGCAGAGTCCCAATCATCAAGCTCTTTTGTTGAACATGAGAGCTCCGCTTATATGACGGAAAACCATGAAGATCTCGCAAAGAGACTTGATGAGCAGGAGGCCATGCTCAAATCTCAGCAAGAGGCCATCAATGAACTCATGGCCCTGTTGACTCAAATCGTCACAGACAAGGCCAAATCTCAGAAGACAGATTCGCCACCCAGGCAAAAATCTTCCCGAAGAGGAAGAACGTCTTCATCCCGACTTCACACAAGCAAAGGGAAGGAAAAAGCGGTTGATGACGCTGCTTCTGACCAAGAAGCCCACAACCTGAAATCTTCCTCTGATGAAGAAAGAGAGACGGAGAACGAGCAGAATCTCCAGTCTGCCAAAATGAAAGAATTAGAAGGCCGCCTTAATACCATTGCTGACAGAAGTGAGCTCCAAGATGAGGGAGTTGTCAAGCCCTATCCTGCCGAATGAGATACAGACCCTTATCCTCCAAAATTTAAGGTCCCGACGCTACAAACTTTTGACGGTACGGGATCACCGAATCAACATATCTATCATTTCAAGTCACAGACTGGGAATGTGATATCAAACGATGTCATACTGGCTCGATTGTTTATTGGCACCCTCAAGGGAGTTGCCTTTGAATGGTTCAGAAAACTGCCTGCCAGATGTATCCGAAAGTGGGCAGATCTAGAGAGACTCTTCCTGTTAAGATTCTTTGAAGAGGATACAGAAGTCTCCATTCATACCCTTCTCGCCACTAAGCAGAAGAGGAGGGAGTCCGTCAAAGCCTTCGTCAAGAGGTTCCGAAGCATGGCTCTACGATGTCCGACAGGTATGACACAGTCTACCTTAGTGGAGACATGTCGACACAACTTACAGACCGACCTTCAAGCACAAATAAGGGTTGCAGAATGCCGTTCCTGGAGACAACTAATTTCTCAAGGCGAACAGGCTCAAAAAATTATTGACAGGATCAAAGCTGAAGAACAAAGTAGGTAGGATCAACCTGAGCGATCGGACCAAGCCCAATCTTCTCCTGAGCAATCGGACCAAGCTCACTCTTCCCAGTCAAACCGGAAGATACGACGACCGCTGAAGCCAATCCTTTCCAGTAGGATGGCGGGTCCAACAACTATCACGTTAACAGTTATCTCTGATAGTCAAACTCGTTAGATAATGGCTCACTAGGCGATGTGTCATATCTTCTCTTTTCCCCCTTTTTGCACTTGTTCAAGACTGGGGGTTGGTTGATTGGTAGTTCATTGGATTATGAGTAATAAATTTTTTGAGTTGTTATGTTTAATAGAATACCTCTGTCAACCACAAAATCTATCAAAACTATCACGTTAATGATTACCTATGATAGTCCATTCCCTCCAAATTCTCTTGTCAATCCTCTTCAAGTAGGATGGCGGGTCCACAAAAAACTATCACGTTAACAGTTACCTCTGATAGTCAAACTCATCAGATAATGGCCTACCTGGTGATGTGATTCTATTCCGACTTCATGGATAGTGCCTCACTAGGCGATGTGCCTTGTCTACCTCTTTTTATTCCCATGTTAAGTCTTAATCAAGACTGGGGGTTAATTACTTGGAATCCACTGGATTAAGAGTAACGAATCTTTCACATCGTCGAGTTAATATTACACTTTTGACGATCATCATCCCCACAGAGTATGCATTCAACTCGCATTACTCCTAATTTGTCACGTTAACAATATACACCTCTGACAATCAACTTATCAATCCTTACTAATAGGATGATAGGTCCTCAAAATTGTGCAAATCGCAATCTTAAAATCTTATTCAAATCACAAGCATCAAAATTCATCACTTCTGATGATAAACTCACCTAGCAAGTTTCCCCAACGAGACGCTAATTCCCAAAATCTTGTGCAAGTCACAAGTACACATTCCTGTCACGTTAACATCATACCTCTGACAACCCACTTATCAATTCTCTTCAATAGGATGATAAGTCCACGAAGTTGCTCCGATCGCAACACATTCCTGTCACGTTAACATTATACATCTGACAACCCACTTATCAATCCTCTACAATAGGATGATAAGTCCACAAAGTTGCTCCGATCGCAACACATTCCTGTCACGTTAACATCATACCTCTGACAACCCACTTATCAATCCTCTTCAATAGGATGATAAGTCCACAAAGTTGCTTCGATCGTAACACATTCCTGTCACGTTAACATTATACCTCTGACAATTCACTTATCAATCCTCGTCAATAGGATGATAAGTCTCCAAAGTTGCTTCAATCGCAATACAAATTTTCGTCATGTTAACACCAAACCTCTGACAATCCACTTATCGACTGTCGTCAAAAGAACGATAGGTCCTCAAAATTGCCATGATCGTAATATTCTTCTTGTCATGTTAATATCACACATCTGACAAAATTCACTTATCGACTCTCCTTAATAGAGCGATAGGTCCATAAATTTTAGTCAAGTTAACATCACACCTCTGACGATCAAACCAACTTATCGACTCTCTTCAATAGAGCGATAGGCCCATAAAATACTGTTAGGTTAACATCACACCTCTAACAGTCAAACCCCCCAATAAACTTGTTAATCATTTTTCAACAAGAATAGCAATTTTTCATTATAAAATCCCCAGCGAATTAAAAATTTTCTAGAATTATCCTAGTGATAACAAAGAAAATTTTCGAATTTCACTCTATGTGAAAATTCATGCCAAGTTAATACTACACCTCTGGCGTTTTTAATTTTCTTTCAGTGTTTCAAGTAAAAATATAACACAGGAAGAAATAGTGACAAAGCCTACGTATTCAACATCGTAGCAGGTTGTTATTAATAACGCCGAAATTCATGCCTTACACGCATGGGGAACTTTATCCCAAATCCTAAGTAGGGATAAGCCTAGGCCTAACACGCGTTGCCGGTTAGTCTTTTTCCGTAAAAATGACAAAGTCTATATATTCAAAATCATAGCATCAAGTCTAAGAGGGTTCATTCTCTTAGCACAACGTTACATGTGAAACGGATTCAAATAATTCACATGCTAGCCCGACTCAAACGGTAGTCGGTAAAGGCTTATCAAATCCGTTGATGGCTGAGGGTTTGCCAAAAATCCTATGCATGTTCGTAGGTCCATTAGCTTAATGGATGTGAGCCGAGACTTGAAACAGATGAGCTAAAGATAAGTCTCAAAGACTTAGTCAAAAATACACGGAAGCCACTTTCATGTCTTAAGTCAAAACGCTAAGGTCAGACTCGCGATGCAAAAACCGAACATCGATGTCACACCCGTGTTCCAAATTCAACATGCAAGGGTGAGACCCGCGTCTCAAGTTCAAAATGCAGGGATACACTCCAACATTCCAGAAGCAGGATTATGGCGCATACCTTCACACAGGTCCTACATGGCAAATCCCTTCAACCAAGATACCTTCGAAGCGAGTGCAGAGAACGACTCCTTTACAACAAGGAATCAACAGCTCCAGGATCAGAGTTGAGATCCAAAGTATTCCGAAAATTCGTCTCAGTCAACCGTGAACTTTCGAAAACTTTGGAGGGGGTTCTGTAGGCTGTCTAAAAATCACAATAGATAGCTTATCCCCCATCAAACACCTATGATGAAAGTTACAATCTGACGACTTTCAGAAGGCTACAATTTGAAGACTTTCACGTAGATCGCTGAAGGTTACAATCTGACAACCTTCACGACAACCGATGAGAGCTCTAGTTCAACAGCATTCACAATCAACATCGGGAGTTACAATCTGACGACTCTTATATTCTCAAGGAGCCAAGACGAAGATTACAAGACAATGATCTTTGCAAATGCTATGACAAAAGAGATTACTTGTTGATAATTTCTCCAAAGCAAGACGCGGAACTCATCACCGCGCTCTAAGACCAAAACGCGGAGGTCCTCCCCGTGTATCAACACCAAAACGCGGAGGTCCTCCCCGTGTGTCAACAGTAAAACACGAGGGTCGAACCCACGTTACAACATCAAAACGCTAGAGTCGAACCCACGTTATAACAGGACCCGCGTTACAACATCAAAACGCTGGAGTCGGACCCGCGTTACAACATTAAAACGCTGGGGTCGGACCCGCGTTTTTCAATGCCCAGCGGGTACCCAACTTCGCGTCTCCAGTCTAAAATGTGGAGTTAGGATCCTGAACGCCAACGTGGGCGTTTGACTCGTTCAAACACGAGCTGAACGGTTGTAGGAACCGTTTTCCCTAGGGGTGGGCAAAAACCGAAACAAACTGGTTCAACCGAAAAAACCGTCCGAAAAAATGGATCGGTTAACCGAACCGAATTATATGGATGAGAAGAAGTCTCTAAACTGCCCGAACCGAATTAAACCGGTTTGGATCCGGTTTGAACCCCTGAACCGCCCAAAAAAAACCGAACCGAATTCTTAAACAAAAAGTAGCTGCGAGCCTTGGGTGTGAAGAAAATTTATGGCTGAATGTTTAGCATTTAAGAATTGTGGGGTGGAGTTTATACTAACATATATTTGAGTACGCTGATATAGTTAAGTGAGATTTCCGTAAATCAATACAAGATGTTGAGGTTGAAGGATAAATTTAGTGTTTTGGTCAAATTTCAGTGATAACATGAATACAGCTTGCTGGTGCTGGATATCAAATTAACCTATAGTATAGGCTGTCAAGGATATAAGATAATTCTTGATGAGAAAAAGGCAGCTAAAAATTAACGAAAATCATCAAAAGGTGTGTGTGCCTGCCAAACATTGTTCTTTCTCTAAAAAAGGCTACATAATTACATGGTCCTCCTAGTGTATTAAGCTAGTTATATTCAGATCATACAATTTGATTAAGTGGCTTAGTACAGTTTTGATTGTTTCTTTTCAGTTTTGATTGCTTCTTTTCAGTTTTGGATATAACTAAAACTTACCCAGATTTTTGTGAAATGGAGTTAATTCGGTTCAAAACCGAAACCGAACCGAACCGAACCGAATTTCGGTTGGGCCGAATATTCGGATGAAGGGAAAAAATCTGGATCTGGCCTTAATTCCCTATAAATATGGGTAAACTCAATTGAGTTCAGGCTGGTATTTTTTGGGTCTGAGAGTTGGCAGCGGTCTGTTGGAACTTCTTGGCAGCAAAGGGGGAGATCTTGGAGCATCATAGATTGAGAGATCGGCATTCATCCTTTGGAGCATTCCTTGAAGCCTTCGGCCTTGGCTTGAGAACCGATTCTCGGTTCAAATCAACTCTTTTTCAAGAGTTCAAACTCGTTCAGAGTTATCAACTCATTCAGAGTTCTAAAACTTACCACGCAAGTTCTCCACAACGTCAAATCGTGAGGAGAAGACATCATTCCAGTGAATCAAGATATTCGGATCGTCAACGGAGAGCAAATTCAACGCAAGCATTCGAAGGAGGCACTCCATCACTACCGTGAAGAACCCAGTTTTAAACAAAGGGGAGAATCAAATTCGTTCTCCTCTCTTTTGTAATCAAATTGTAACCAGGATCGAAGGAATACAAGTCAAGTTTATTTCATTCTCTTTATTGCAATTTTTTCCAACATACAGTCATGAATGTACTTTCTAATTTTGACCACACGCCCACAGCTGTTTCCTCTCCATCCACCAAGAAAGCAACATCCCTCTCAAGGTATAGGATAATCGACGCTCGTGCTTCGAGATCTAACTCTTCCTAATCCTCATCTGACTTATCTTTGTGCTTCTTTTCTCTTCCTGTCAACGCCTTATGTAATTTCTGCGAAATCAGCGAATTTTTCATCTACATCCTCCAATAGGAAAAATCATTCTTCCCATTAAATTTCTCGATCTCATACTTTCCAACTTTAACTGTTTTACTAGTAGACGCTATTCTCCGCTTGTATTAGTAAATCCGTTTCTCTTAGGAATTTCAACAAACACATTGTGTTCACCACACAATAATCAAGAACCACCTCAGATTAGAAGTTTTACCACCACCAATTTGAATAAAGGGCTTTGATACCAATTGTAGAGATTAACGACCCACTTAACCGCTGCGGAAGCTAAATCACCCAAATAGAGAACAACAAGCAATAACGAATACACAGATAAAACAATAAGTAAATCAGACGAGACAATAGATTTACGTGGTTCAGCAAGTTTGTCTACGTCCACGGGAGCCGCACAAATAATTTCTTATTTAACCACAAGAAATTACAAAACTTGCAAAGAGAAGATCTCAAACTTGAGATCTCTCAAACAAAATATCGATCACTGTAGAATTACTACAGTGCCACGTGTGATTTTTCACTGAGAAAATCACCACTCAATCTCACTGAGAATCGCCTTTAAAGGCTTCTCAAAACACCGCTCTCTTGAGAAATAGCCGCCGCCTTAAATCCTCTCAAAATCGCGAGATGAGCAGCTCACTCAATCTCGTGAATAGGGTTTTCCTTTTATAGGGAAACCCTAGATCAATCAGGCGAGCTCCCTCCAGCTGGCTTCCACCCACGCAAGCGAGTCAGGCGGTCCATCACGAGCAGGCGAGCTTGAACCGCCTCGCCCGCAGGCGAGCTCCCTCGCTTCAGGCGAGCTCCTCCTCCTCCCGCAGGCGAGCTTCCTCGCCCTCGACACAGGTCCGTTCTTCTTCAGGTTTAAATTAAGAAGTGTTACAATTTGTGCCTCGAATTCAAGTTTAGGAAGTCAGTTCTGTTTGTGGTGCCTAGTTGAATACGGATTCTTGTAATTTCTTATTGTAGGAAGAACTCTATCTGTGATTTTCTAGTTCAACAAGGATTTAATTATGACATCTAGTTCAACTAGGATTTGTTTGTAATTACTAATTAAATTAACCTGTTTAGGAAAATAAGTGTCTTTTATATTTTGGAAAATAAAAGATCACATTCACTGTCGACAAAAATAAAAGTTAAACCTACTTACAGGAACATCAGTGATGTCTCCAATGGCAAATACATTGCCGCGGCCTCTGACCCTCAAATTCTCATCAACCGTCAGCTGTCCTTTCTCATTTACGCAATCCTTTAAGATGGACTCTTGGAGCCAGGAGGAGCTCAATGGCTTTCCAACACAAACAAAATGGCTATCAGCTGTAATCTTTTCTCCACCTGATGTTGTATAAACCTTCTCGTCGTCCGAAATGGAGTTGAGATCAACGGACTGACCCAAGAGAACCTCCACTTTCTTGGATTTCAACCAGCCTAGAGTTTTGCTGGCAGCTTTCGGTCCTATGAATTTCAACAATCTCGGTCCTCTGTGAACCAGAGTCACCTTCTTTTCTGGATAGTCCACAGCAATCTCTCCAGCCAGTTCAACACCACTTCGACCTCCTCCAAAAATTAAGATGGAGCTTGATGCCTTTATCTTCACATTTTCTGAATGCAAAGATTAATACCAATAAGAGAATATTACTGTACTCATTTGATAAAAAGTAAAAGGTCGTTACAGGTAATTGGCTGGTTTAGGCTGGGTAATGGAGAAGATAATGAAATGGTGGAGAGAATGATACTTGTTAGGATTGTGTCTTTGATTCTTTGTATAACTTCATGAGAATTAGATAGGGTTAGAAATCTATCATGATTAGAAGATTGGGCCTTATCATGATTAGTAGTTTGACTCCTATTCTAATTAGGAAGTTAGGCTAGATATAGAGTTTTGGTTTCTATATATATATTCTTCTATTGTTGGAGGAAAAAACCAAGCAGAGAAGATAGAGTCAATATTCTTATAATCTAGGGTTAGCAGAGGGCGTAGCCTGATTCAAGAATATTATGCGAGAGACGAGAGTTTTCGTAGTCTTTGTCCGTGCAAAAGATTACATCATTAGGAGAGGGTTTCGCAGTCTTTGTCTGTTCAAAAGATTGTAAGGAGATCGATGGCTTTGGAGAGACTATGAGAGTTAATTATGTATGTGAGGTTGAGAGATTGAGAGACGAGAGTTGAGTGGTTCCTCTTGTAGTTCTCCCTGATACATAGTGGATTTCTCGTGTTGTTGCCCGTGAACGTAGGTCGAAGTTGGTCGACCGAACCACGTAAATCTCGGTGTTCTTTCTTCTTGATTACGGTTATTTTATATTTTGTTGATTGTGGGTTGGCTTCCGATCGAGTTGGTAGTTCGCGGGGAGACTAAAATTCCTCCCCAACAAAACTAATATATGTTTTCTTCTATTAATATCATTTCTTAGTTAGCAGGCCAGTGCTAATAATAACCAGTACATAAAAACAACAATTAATATAATTTCTTCAATTTGACATATATACCTCGCTGGAATTGTTGGAGCCTATCCTTCCTGATTGCAGGAGAAGCCTCTGTGTAGCCTGTGGCTATGACGAGGTAGTCGTAGACAATTTTTTGGCCGTCTTCCGTCAAGACTTCTTCGTCTGTAATGTTGATTGCTGAGGACGTTATAAGTCTCCCACTCACAAGGTAGTCAGTGTGTTTAATCAGTGCTCTCTCGGAAAATGATGGCTCCACCTTAGATCTCAAATTCGCCCAGGGTATCTCAAAATATTCCTTCCTTCAGTCGAAGCAAAAGAAAGAAGTGAACAGGCCGACTTCCATAGAGACCAAGCGCGAAAATACGTTTCAATCATCTTTTACCACATTTGCGCATTTTACAACGAGAAAAGACAATTACCATGGAATATTAACTCCAACAAATTAGCTTGAACCTTTTTTTTTATTATATATAAGGCTTGAACTTTCAATCTCTTGAAGTACTTGGATTTAGGCATTCACAAAGCACTCGCACCGTTACCACTGAACTCAACAAAATAATGTGAAAATTTACCAGAACATTGGAGTTTATACATCAGAAGTTTCGCTATTTCAAACGAGTTCGCTTTCCTTGACATCGAAATTGGTCGCGGTAATTAAGAAAACTTACCGTTCTCGTGTGATATTTATGGGTTTTTTTGCATATATGCCCCCAAGTCATCTCGCTTTGCAAAATCCCCCCAAATCCCGCCACATTGAGTTAAATACCTTTCTCAATACAAGGAACATCATCTACCATGAGAGATTTAAAGGTAAATTAGCAAATATTAGATTTATGAAAAGTTGCAAATAGGGATGATTCTGGGGTATATATGCAACAAAAAAGACCTATATTTACTAACAGAGTACTCCATGATCAGACAACAGTCACAACACCCATGACTATTTCGCCACTTGATCCGTAAATCATGTATTTTGCTAAACCTAATCCCACGTATCCCCTAAACGCCCCCCCACCCCACCACCACCACCAAATAAAACAAACCAAATAATAATAATAATAATAATAGAAACCTAAATTCAGTTCAGACCCATTTAACTTAAATCAATTCACACCCTCCAACCCATTTAAAAAACCCCAAAACTCGTTTAAAAATATTTCTCACCTTGAGCCTATGGAACCGAGAAAGTATCTTGTGGGAACAGTCCACGGTATTAAATGTACACTCAAAAGATGTCAAATCATTGAATCTGTGCACGGATCTAGAAATCTATTGATCAAAAGGTTAGTATTCATTTGGTACACATTTAATGTCATGAACCCGGATGCACTTGATACTTTTTCCATGAAACCAACGCCTAGTTCCTCCATGAAAGCTAAAAGTCGGTGAGGGATTTATTTCATGAGGATATTTTGGTAATTCTTCGTCTCTAATTGACCAATAACCCAAGCAACATTAACAATTTAGATAAGAAATTATAATAGAAAAAAACTAATTTCAAAACTCTCAAAGGATTCGGGAGACTAATTTCAAAAAGTGAAGATTCGAGGGACTAATTCAAAACATCAAAGATTGGAACTACTATCGAAAAAAAAAGGAAAAGAGAAGACATCAATACCGGTCAATGAGGACCAAATCCGCGACGAATTGCAAAGCCTTGGCCAGGCCAGAGCCAGCGACTCCACCGCCAACAACCACTACCCTCTTAGTTGGGCTCTCTTCCATGGTGCAGGGGTATTCAGGGAAGCACTTTTGGTAGTAACAGTGGTAGGGGATGAAGGCCTCAATGCTAATATATATCTGTATCTCTTCTATTACACTCTATATTAATTAGTCCAAGACTATTATTTGGAAAATAATATTTATGTCATCTACTACTAAGTAATCAGGTAGTGGAAATATTATAAGAGTTTGTTGGGATTTTTATCGATCTTTTTCATGGTTACCCTTCACCTTAACTTTGAAGTACTACAACATTTTAGGGTGTTTTTGGACTTATACAAATGAGCTCAATTGATCAATAATCTGACTTCTTGTAAACAAAAGAAAACAATTGGCTGCGTCTGCTATCGGTTGAGGCCCCGGGTGAATGAGGAGCTCAATAATTTGAAAGAATAATATTATGCTTACAGATCGTTCGCTTTCTTCGCTGAAGCCGCGTTCGTCGGTATTAATAATTCGCTCTAGTTGACTCTCATGTGGTGCTTTGCATGAAGATAAAACGGCAAATGCTTTTTTTTTTATTTTACAACAATCATTTATCCTTAAAACTTGGCAGGGTTAGTTGCGAAGAGACCTATGTAGTATCACCCTATTGCAAATAGATCCCTTAGTAATTTCTATTTATAGCAAATAGACCCTCTATAATATCAAGCTGGTCGACGCACCTCGTGATCCAAATCCGAGACGAAAGGTGTTTCTAACCCGAGTTCTACTAGATGCTTGACTTCGAAATGAAAGATGTTCTCCACTCGGACACAACACAAGGTGTCTTCAACAGAGGAACATCGTGACAAGTGACATCAAGAGTCGCACTGCATTTAATGAATGTACAATCAGCGTTTTGCACTTCACCGCCCAGTCGCCATTAAACAATTAATGCGGCATCAGTCGTAAAGACCTTTTGAGCCAGAGTATTCAAAGCTCCTTGGACACGCCATTACTCCAACAATCTCATCAAAGTTAAGGACGACTCGGCCAATTAGCTGTTCGCGCGTGTAAAGTAGGATCTGAGCCAATACTGCACACACTCAGCTGAAATTACCTATGTGCTCCTAGTAAACCCTCTATAAATAATGATGATTTCCACTAAATCAAGGTATGCAATTTTATGCATAAAAGGCAACATTATTATACATTATTTTTCTCTCCAGGTCAACTAGAAATAGTCATTGACTTGAGCATCGGAGGGCACACCGGAGAAAATAACCTCTGGTGCCTCTAACCTCTGTTATATGTGTAGTGATGAAAAATTCAAAGATCCAAATCGAGACAATCAACCATCGAAGGCGATTAAGTGACCCAAAAAATTAAGTTTAACCCTCCTAAATCTTGTGATAACTTCGAGAAGTAAACAATTTTGGAGCCCACCATGGGGCCTCTTTCTCTTATTTTGAAGACATGTTTGATCTCTAGTTTTTGGACCTCGGAACTAGAAGTTGCCACCATTGCTCAATGCTACAGCAGCAAAAGAGTTCTGCCAAAAGACAAATGGAGAATAGAGCTAAATAAACATTGGGGTTGCCACAAGGAGTAAAACACTTTGGAGAATGCCTCCGCAAAATGTAATTAAATTATAAAGACCATAAAGTGTAAAACATTTTGGAGAATTCATTCACAAAATGTAATTAAATTATGAAGACATTTTTGTAAATAAGAAATACCTTGCATGATGTACTAACCTGCATGTAGCTCTTGCTACTCGATCTTCATCGACTCGGCAATGAAGACCAAAAGTCCTTTGTGTCTTTTGTGTGTATAACCAAGGTGCATACCAAGTCTTTCGTGTCATTCTCATGAATAAATCTAAGGCACGAAGTTTTTGTCACTCAATATTTATCGACTCGGCAATAAAGACCAAAAGCCCTTGTATCAATAAAATCAAGGTATGTACTAAGCTATTGGTATCAATCTCAGGAATAAAATCAAGGTAAGAAACTCTTGCCCCTCAATCTTCATCAGCTCGACAATGAAGACCAAAAGCCCTTGCTATCTTTTCAGAGTAAAACTAAGTTACGTACCAAGCCCCTGGTATCATTCTCTTGAATAAAATCAAGGCACGAAGCTCTTGCCTCTCGATCTTCATCGACTCGACAATGAAGACCAAAAGCCCTTGGTGCCTTTTCAGATTAAAACTAAGACGCATACCAAGCCCTTGATATCGTTCTCACTAATAAAGGCAAGGCATGAAGCTATTGTCACTCAATCTTCATCAACTTGACAATGAAGACCAAAAGCTCTTTGTGGATTTTCAGGATAAAACCAAGGCATATATCAAGCCCTTGGTATCGTTCTCACGAATAAACCTAAGACACAAAGCTCTTGCCATTTGATCTCCATCGCCTCGATAATGAAGACCAAAAGCCCTTGGTATATTTTCAAAGTAAAACCAAGGCACGTACTAAGCTCTTAGTATCGTTCTCAAGAATAAAACCAATACATGAATACATGAAGCTCTTGCCACTCGATCTTCATCGACTCAGCAACAAAGACCAAAGTCTTTAGTATCAATTTTCAAGAGTAAACCAAGGTACAACAGGAAGCCCCCATGACTCGATCTTTAGTGATTCATCGGGCCTTCACATGCCCTTGGAATCAATTTTCAAAATTAGACCAAAGGCATAACTAGAGGATGTGATGGGTAGCCTCCAACAAACTTTAGGCGCACAATACCAAGGAATCACTCGGCCTTAACTGATGTACCTAGAAGACAAGAAGACTCGCAATCCGATCCTCACCACCTCATTAAAAAATATCCCAAAAATCAAAAACACACATGAGAAATTAATCATAAACTAAGTGTAAAAAAAGAAAACAAACGAGATATCAAAACAGAAGTCATTTCATTCATTTAAAAAATGTTATAGGATTTTCTGGCAAAAGACTCGACACAAAAATCGCATCCTCCTCAAGGAACCATGTTAGAAGCATAAGCCAGACGTGAATCCAAGGTGGGCACATCTGATGGGGGAGGGGGAGTCAGGCTTCTCAGATGAAGAAGACGAGTCGACGTCGTCAATGAGGCCCTTGTCAGTGTCTTTGTCAGTAGCCTTCTCCTCTCCCTCTTCATTAGCAACTTCTTTATATTTTTGCACTATCCCTAGCCCACCTTACACCTCAAGCATCCTTAGGGCATTGAGATAGTTGGCCACTTGGGAAGAATACTTGAAGACGTCTTCTTTTAGCAGAAGCTTAGGAGGAAGCTGACCCTTCAGATAATCAAAACCCGCCTTACAATCGAGGGCCACTTTGACCTTGCCTAGGTAACTGCTATAATATTTCTCAATTATCGTAGCCACAAAGGCTTTCAACTCCAGATAGGCTATCTCAAGCTCTTGAAATTAGGTTTAGTGAGAGTCAAGTTGCCACTCGACCTCAGCAGTCGCGCGAGTATCCTGATAGAGGATCCTCTGACGAACCACCTCCTCATTCAATTTAGCCCGTAGCTCTTATGCCTCGGTCCGAGCAACACGAGCCCTCTTGAAGGCGTCCTCCTCCTTCTTCTTCTCATCTAGGACTTTTGACTTGAGATATGTCAGCCTTTCTCAACTAGTCTCATGTCCTGATGAGCATGGTCAATATCCTCCTTGAGGCCCCTCACCTCCTCCTGGGCCTATTTTAGCTAAGCCTCGCGTCATTAGATACCAGTTATGGCTGCCTTTAGCTCCTCATTTTTGTGGGCTAGCTCTCGCTCCTTCACAACCTAGCCTAGCTTAAACTCATCAAGCTTGTGACCTTTAGTAGCAGCTGTCAGTTCAGCCGCATCATGAGCTTGCTGTTTGCGTCAAAAGTTAGTTTTGTCATGGAATTCATTATATCTTCGGTCGATTATCAATAAATCAAAAAGGAGATAGCCTTGTTTATAAACTTCTTACACAACAAAATAAAAAACTTACAAACTCTTGAGAAACAAACGCAGGATCGTTTGTTTGGATCACTGCTTGCGTGGGTCTTTGGCTGTCCGAGCGTGCGTTAAGCCGCGTGGACCACCCAAATCACAGGTTCTGACGAATCGTGAGGGGGTGTATGATTGCTGACTTTCGATTTATCAAGTGGAACTTGGAACGATATCTTATCAAGGTAAAGATAAGTCGTTCTTCTTAAATCAAGTCAAAGCCTGGAATTATCAAGGGAGTTGCCAGAAGCTCGAGTACTCTGGCCCTCGCTCTGCTTCTGAATTCAGCCTATGGATGCTCTCTGATTCAACCTTGGATCTCTGCTGGAGCCCCCCCTTCAAAAGATGTCAGGGGCTGTATTTATAGCCCCATGGGAAACACTGTTCGGAAACAACAGTCTCGCGAGACGCATTTGCTGTCTCGGCTGTCGAGACAGATTTGCTGTCCGACGGCAGAGACGAGTGTATTCGCTGTCTCCGTCCCCAGATAGTAAATGCTGTCTCGGACAACCATTAACCGTGCAGGCATGTTTGTATTTTAACTGCCTTCCCACTTTTCAGAACTCCGTTATTTTGGCAGTATCAACGTGTTCTCGCCCACACGACTTTCCCACGTTCTGTGAACAGTTATGCCACGTGGTATGGCGACAGTATACAAAGGCGGTTTTGACCAGTCTGAAAGCTGTCTCACGCGCAGAAGTTATAATTCTGATCTCGCACGGTCGAGACAGTAAAGGACTGTCTCGCGTGGGCGAGACTAATTAAGACTGTCTCCGTCGCGCGAGACAGTAAAAGTCTGTCTCGCCGAGCGATGACATAAAGACTGTCTGCGTGGGCGAACGTAAAACGCTGTCTCCGCAGCGACGACAAAAAAAACTGTCTCGCAGGCGAGACAGTAAAATCTGTCTCGCCAGCGAGACATTAAAGACTGTTCTCGCACGGCGAACAGGCAAGTCGTCTCACGTCGGAAGCCCATATTTGTGTCTTCTGCCTTTTGAGCTTTATTCGGAATATCTCTCAGCATTTTTACGCCTACAGATACCCTCCCAAAAGTATTCAGACTCAAGTCTTGATATAGAGGATTCTGGGTGCTTTGGATAAGATAGTCTGACTTACGAATCCTTCAATGCTTGGTTGAGTAGATCGTGTAGAAGGAACCCGTAGCGGTGCTTCAACTTTGCAATCTTTTGTCTCTCAATCGTACTTCAGTCTTGTAGAAAGCTAAGATTAACCAGATTCGCGTTTAGTCGCTTAACTGTTGTCGAGATCTTGAATTGAAGCTGGAATTTTTGTTGTCAAATCAGCTCCATAAGAACACAATAGCTTAAACTCGGTAACCCATTTGGGGTAGCCAGTTATTCTTAGAATATTTTAAGTGTATCTCCAAACTTCCTTTGAGGGTACGAGACAGTTTTAGAGTCTTTTACCTTTTGGGAGATATTCAGGTTATTCTTAAGAATATCTGGTCATATTCTCAGAAACTTCCCTGTATTGAGAATTAGGGAAACAGTTCTAGATCGCCTATTGAATAATTATGGTCTCTTTTGTAGTAGAGAGAACCTATGATGAGAGAAGAATTTTATATTCTATCTCCTAGGATCTCTTTTTTGTTGTAGACATGAACCCAGATCGGAGTAGGAAGATTTTTATATCTATCTCCTGTCCTTGATTTGTTCAGAGTAAACCCGAATCGGAGAGGAAGAATTTATATCCTATCTTCTGTCTCTTGTTTGTGCGTTTAGAGTAAACACGTGAATCGGAAGGAAATTATATTCTATCCTTACAAAGAATTTTAAGTGGGATTTCATTCAGAGAATCTGAATAAGGTTGATGAATTAAATGGAAGCATCCTAACTTTTACTAGTTACTTGCGCAAATCGAAAGTGACGAACTCTTGTTCATGGAAGCGAATCGAGGGGATTTAGCTTTGTCTAAACTGTATTAAAGGTTTGACCAAAATGGGAATTTTGAGCGATCCTAACCGTTAAAGTTTGATCGTTCAATTGTGGACCTCCATTCGCTGAACAAATCGACGAGGGATTTGACTTTGTCCTAACTGTTCAAGTGACCAATATAGGAATTTGAGACGTATCTAACTTTTAAATTGATCGTTAATGTGACCTCTCGTTCATGACGAATCGAGAGGGATTTGAGCTTTGTTACCTAACTGTTAAAGTTTGACCAAGATGCGGAATTTGAGACACCTACTGTTTAAGGTTATCGTCTCAATTTGGGACCTCTCGCTTCATGGAACAATCGAGAGGATTTCTGGCTTTGGTCTAAAACTGTTTTAAAGATTTGAACAAGAATGCGAATTTGAGACGGATCCTATACTGATTTATAATTTTGATCGTTCAATTGTTGAGCCTCTCAGGTTCATAAACGCAATCTTGTTGGTAGAGATGAACCCGATGATGGAGAGGAAGAATTTTATATTCTATCTCCTGGTCTCTTGTTTGTTGGTAGAGATGAACCCGATGATGGAGAGGAAGAATTTTATATTCTATCTCCTGGTCTCTTGTTTGTTGGTAGAGATGAACCCGATGATGGAGAGGAAGAATTTTATATTCTATCTCCTGGTCTCTTGTTTGTTGGTAGAGATAAACCCGATGATGGAGAGGAAGAATTTTATATTCTATCTCCTGGTCTCTTGTTTGTTGGTAGAGATAAACCCGGAATCGGAGAGGAAGAATTTTATATTCTATCTCCTGGTCTCTTGTTTGTTGGTAGAGATAAACCCGATGATGGAGAGGAAGAATTTTATATTCTATCTCCTGGTCTCTTGTTTGTTGGTAGAGATAAACCCGGAATCGGAGAGGAAGAATTTTATATTCTATCTCCTGGTACAAAGGAAATTTGAAGTGGGATTTCTATTCAGAGAATCTGAATAAGGTTTGATCAATTGAGATTGGAAGCAATCCTAACTTTTATAGGTTTGATTGCGCAAATCGAAGGTGGACCTCTTGTTCATGGAAGGAATCAAGAGGGGATTTTGTCTTTGGTCCTAACTGTTTAAAGGTTTGATCAAGATGGAAATTTGAGACGATCCTAACTGTTTAAATGTTTGATCGTTCAATTTGTGGACCTCTCGTTCATGGAACGAATCGAGAGGGGATTTTGGCTTTGGTCCTAACTGTTTAAAGGTTTGACCAAGATAGGAATTTAAGACGATCCTAACTGTTTAAAGGTTTGATCGTTCAATTTGTGGACCTCTCGTTCATGAAACGAATCGAGAGGGGATTTTGGCTTTGGTCCTAACTGTTTAAAGGTTTGACCAAGATGGGAATTTGAGACGATCCTAACTGTTTAAAGGTTTGATCGTTCAATTTGAGTGGACCTCACGTTCATGAAAGGAATCGAGAGAGGATTTTGGCTTTGGTCCTAACTGTTTAAAGGTTTGACCAAGATGGGAATTTGAGACGATCCTAACTGTTTAAAGGTTTGATCGTTCAATTTGTGGACCTCTCGTTCATGGAACGAATCGAGAGGGGATTTTGGCTTTGGTCCTAACTGTTTAAAGGTTTGACCAAGATGGGTATATAAATCATCCACCCCCAGTTTCCTTTGCGAAACCGGGTTTAACATTGTACTCAGTTGGATAATCGAGAAGCAGTTTATACTCATATGCTCTTTGGAGTGTGGGGAAACAGTTTATACTCGTGTACCCACTGGAGTTAAGGAGAACAGTTTATACTCGTGTATCCAATGGAGTTAGAGTCATCTTTACTTGGCTTGTTTCGCCGTTATGACGCCAGAGTCAATTAGGGCTTGGATCTTGTTTTTGAGTCCAAAGCAAATCTCGGTGGGATGAAGAACCCTTCTGTGGTACGCACAGTAATTTGGATCCGTAATCCTCTTAGCTCCATCCTGATCTTTAATAGGTGGTAGCTCGATTTTGTCATTAGCGAGGAGGTATTCCAATATGGCTGGAGCTTCATCATCTTCGAAAGAATACTCCTTTTGGAACCTCGGATCGAGAGTTGCGTTCACAGGAATTGTGGATGTCGTCGGTTGACCTCTCTCAACTTTCTTTCTTTTAAGAAAGTGTTCAGCTTGTTCACCACG
>NC_033798.1:102426406-102484901 GCF_001876935.1 Asparagus officinalis | reverse complement strand
AAAAGGATTCCGATTGACACTTCGGTGTCATCATCGAAGAAATTGCTGAGGAACAAATTTTCCATGTCATCCCAACAATTGATGCTCCCTGGCTTGAGCCGTCGGTACCAATCGAAGGCGGGCCCGCGAAGGGTGCCAACGAATGACCGGACCATTAAAGCATCGTTTCCAGAGATCATGCCCAAATGAGACTTGAAATAAATCAAGTGCTGAATTGGCGAACTCCTACCCTCAAACGGTGTGAAGTTAACCGGATTGAATTTGGCCGGGTATGGTATTGAATCCCATTCTCTTGGATAGGGACATGGAATACCCGTCTTCTTAACTTCTTGAGCCGTCATCAAAGCGTTGATTTTGTTTTCAAGCTCTTTTATTTTCCCTTTATCGTCTATGTCTTCGTTCGAAGGACGTTGAGTTGAATGAGTTAGACCACCCCCTTCAAAAGGTGCCATCGAACCACCCCCAATATCGTTATTGGGAGGATGTGCTAAACCACCCCCAGCGTTATTATCATTAGGAGATGTATAATAATGACTTCATCCACTTCTGGATCACTGTCATCCACACCATTCTGAGTGTGGCGGCTGGATTCAGCTCGCTGACTGGACTCAGGAGGTTGAGGTTGTTGAGTTAGCAACTCTCTCATTTGTTGAATAGCTAACTTCATCTCTATCTTCATCTCATCTCTAATTTCTTCACGTTGCTTCGTTAGAGCTTCCTGAAGCATTTGAGCAAATTGATCAGAGGTGATCGTGAGTACTTCTCTGGTTTGTCCCGTGCTAGACATTGTATCATCAGAAGCAATGGCTGAACAAGTGTCTGAGAATTCATCCTCCGAGGACATTCCTTCTTGCATTCTCTTGTAATTTCTGCGTCTGATGGCTCCTAATTGGAGTCGAGACATCCTTTGAGCAATTCTTGGATTGACTCTTCCTCTCGGGGAAAAGTCAGGATTTGAGTCACTTGAATGCCGCTTAGACTTTCTTTTATCAGCCACGTTGATGGTGACTTCAGGGAATTCATCATCTTGGGCAGCTGATTTTCTTTTGCGGAAATATCTCGGTTTAGGCTTAGACAATACAGAGACTCTTCGTGGGATGGCTTCTCGTTTGAAACAGTCACATTCTGATAATACTGCTTTAACGAGTCGCACACAGGAACAACGAGAGTTTATTTCTCGAATAACTCTCTTTAGAAAATTATTCACAACCCCAACTTGATAATACGATTCATCGGTATGATTGCCAAAAAATCGTATCGTCTGTTGGCATGACCTCCCAGGTATGACGATATCATTTGGTGAATGCGTCTTCTTCTGGGGGTGTAAAACCTTGTTGGCATTCTCAGGACAATTTATTTTTGTCTTTGAGCGATCCAAGATTATGTCGGGAGTCGCACGTCTAAAACCACCCCCTTGCGGGTATGGAGTCTTAACGGGCTCCGAATACTGATTTTGCATAAGTCCAGACTTTGGAATCCAAACTTGGCAGAGTTTCGGTGGTTCTTTGGCCACCGTTTCCTTCTTCCTTTCTCGTCTTTGTTATGAAAGAGCACGGGCATAAGCAGCGTTTGCACAATGCTTTTGTATACTTTCTTTGAGGGTTGAGCGAGCCCTCTTGACTAAAGTCCATTCATCCGTCGTTAGTTTAGCAGAGATATGAGTAATTGGTTGTTGAGACAACTGAACCACTCGATGTCTCATCGACTCTAGGTCCGCGTGGTAACGAACCCCGTCGGTTTGTTCCAAGGCTTTAGCCATTTGGCGAGCACGGCGTTGGCGTTGTCTCTGACGAGCTCTTTTCGTCAATGCCGGTGGGCTTTGATTCGATGACTCTTTAACTAGATAAGAGTCATTGTGAGCAGAGGTGTTGCGAGTAAAATCCTTAGCAACAATCCGGAGAGAGTCTTCATTTTGTGCCTTCTTTGGCATGTAGGTCTTCCTCAATATTGAGATCCTCTTGTATTTACGAGACAATGAAGATCTTGAAGAGGATGATGAGAGATATTCCTCAAACTTGGTTTGGTCGAATTCGTATTCGACCATGGATTCAACTGGAATCTTGATCGGCTGCGACACGACGGTCTCGGCAGCGAGACCGTTGGCTCCCACTGTGGTCGCCAGCTTGTTTGCGTCAAAAGTTGGTTTTGTCATGGAATTCATTATATCTTCAGTCGATTACAATAAATTCAAAAAAAGAGATGGTCTTTTTATAAGACCTCTTTTACACAACAAAATGAAAATTACAACTCTTGGGAAACAAACGCAGGATCGTTGTTTGGATCACTGCTTGCGTGGGATCTTTGCCTGTGCCGGGGGTGCGTTAGCCCGTGGACCACCAAATTACAGATTCTGATCGAATCGTGAGGGGTTTATGATTCTGACTTCGTTTATCGAAGTGAGAACTTGAAACGATATCTTATCAAGGTAAGATAGTCGTTCTTCTTGAAATCAAGTCAAAGCCTGAATATCAAGGAGTTGCCAGAAGCTCGAGTACTCTGCCCTCTCTGCTCTGGAATCAGCCTATGGATGCTCTCTGATCAACCTTGGATCTCTGCTGGAAGCCCCCCCTTCAAAATGGCATTCAGGGGGTATTTATAGCCCATGGGAACACTTGGCGGAAAACAGTCTCGCGAGACAGCATTTGCTGTCTCGGCTGTCGAGACAGTATTTGCTGTCTCGGCGGGCGAGACAGTGTTCTGGGCGAGACAGTGTTTGCTGTCTCGGCGGGCGAGACAGTAAATGCTGTCTCGGAAATAGTAACCGTCAGGCAGTTTTTGTTTTAACTGCCTTCCCACGTTTCAAACTCCGTTATTTTGGCAGTTATCAACGTGATTCTCGCCCACGACGTTTCCCACGTTCTTGAACAGTTAGTGGCCACGTGTAGGGGAGTTACAAAGACGGTTTTGACCATCTGAAAGCTGTCTCACGTGCGAGACAGTAAATTCTGTCTCGCACGGTGAGACAGTAAAGACTGTCTCGCACGGCGAGACAGTCAAGTCTGTCTCACGTGCGAGACAGCCCATACTTGTGTTCTTCTGCCTTTTTGAGCTGTATTCGGATATCTCTCAGCATTTTTTGACGCCTACACTTGCCTCTAAGAGTCCAACTCATTCTGGAGCTTGAAGAAGAGCTCCTGATATATTTCAAGTTATTAAAATGACTCAAACTCCAAGCCCCTAGGTGAAATAGCTCCAGAGGGTGTAATGAAGACTGGCGTCAGGAATCTCACTAAGCAAAGCCTCATCAACCAGAAGAAAGTGTTGCTCCACCACCTTGTCCTAGTTGACTTAGGACTCCAGAACATACCCACTAGCATCTATTCGGTGCTTTGGGATGAAAAGGCGCTCTTTTGACTCCCTCTCATAGAGAGGACGAGATTTAGGACCCATCAAAATGACATGTATCCCCTCCTAAGTGTGTGGAGGGAGTTCACCGATACGATGGGAAAAAGGTCGCTCATACCGACCCTCATGAATAGTGGTTAAGAGTCCCCTTGGCCCCAAAGCTATCCGTACGTAAGCCTCAGCAATTAGATCATCAATAGCAGGGGCCTTCTTAGGTCTCCTGAACGACCTAAGCCTCTCTCTCGGTTCGGTCGATGCCTCCTCCCATCTGGTCGACACCTCTTCAGTAGCAGCCACAGGTGGAGCCTCGCCTCCTGTCAGCTCCATAACAGGAATATCTCCCTCTCTTACTTCCTCCTTAGGAATCAGATAAGGAGAATCACCCTCCATCTCGATGAACTCGGTAAAAGCATAAGAAGATTCTCGGGCCACAATCCCCCTATTCGACTGGAAGAAGCTTTGATATGCCTGTGCATAACCTCAACTACCTCATCCCTGAGGGAAAAGAGCTCCTGCATGCTGATCTCAGCCCGATGATGGCCCTTGGAAGTAGTTTTCTTCTTCCTCCTCTTGGACCCATCGGCCTAAGCAATAGATTTGCCCAAATCGAGTTTGACAGCTATGTCAGCGGTAGTCTATGCCGCAAAACTAGGAGATCCTCCATCTCTAGATCGCCATAGAGTTGCTTCTGAGGCACAAGAGGAGAGCTAGAATGGGAGCTCTTAGTTGTTTGCTAATCAACGGATAGCATCGCTGCACGAGTGAAATCCGCCTCAAAAGCGGGAATGGAAGATATGCAGGTGGCACAAAGGAAGGCACTGTCGAATAGGTTCTCCCAGTGCTATGACCTCTTGTAGGCCCAGATCCTCTCCAAACCCCACTACTGGCTAAAAGCATCTCCGAACACAGACCCTCCTTCTTCATCTCTGGCCAGGTAGGACAATATTGGATCAGATCAACGCCCATGATGAAGAAAAACCTTTCCAGCCATCCTTTGTTCATTTCACCAGCCGATAGTCATCAACCGTCTGTAGATAGAGGTGACCCTCTCCCTTGCCAGCCTTAACACATACCAAGTGGCCCAACATGCCCAATGTCGATCTAACATCAGTGTGGTGGCAAATGACGAGGAAGGCCACTAGGAAAGCGAAGGAGTTTAGTTTCAACTATGTTGGTGTGACCTGTAAAGCTCAAAAAACCTTCTCAAGCAACAGGTGCAACGGCAGGTGAAGATAGTAGTCAAAAGTGATGCCAATACATCGGT
Organism: Asparagus officinalis; assembly: GCF_001876935.1. Lineage (NCBI taxonomy): Eukaryota > Viridiplantae > Streptophyta > Magnoliopsida > Asparagales > Asparagaceae > Asparagus > Asparagus officinalis. The sequence continues at coordinate 102,480,292 of NC_033798.1, read as the reverse complement.
GCTAGAACCCAGCTATGATGATAGACCGACTGATCTCTTAACGGAGCCCACAGTGTGTAAGCGTTGGGGATACCATACTTCTGGGCATATTGCTCTAAATAGTTTGTAAGAACCTTTTAGTCCTATGGGTGCAACAAGGTGATTCTGGCCTTGTTGTGAACCATAGCAGAATAAGCAATGAAAGCCATCAAAGCAGGAGAAGAGATGATCAGAGTATGGCAAAAATTCTAGAGAAGAATGTATGCTCGCAATAGTGAAATAAAAGCCCTAGGTTTTTGACAAAGTAAGGATAAGAAGAAGAAAGAAGGGTAAAAAAAAATAAAGAAAAGGGGATGACATGAGGTAAGAAACTGATGGTTAGCACTGTTTACGAGAAAATTGCTGATAATTTTTGAAAACTAAGATGATGTCCCATCAAACAAGGCGCCACTCTGTCAAAACTGCCGCAAGATCTCCGCTAACACAATACTACAAATGCTTCTATTAGCAATAGTATCTGACTGTTGTTAGTAGAACACACTAGCAACGGTTATTGTGGTTTGTTTTTATTGGAAACGGTTCTTTAATTAATAAGAATTAAATCTCTTCAAAGAATTTTTGAATAAAACATCTAAAATCTAAAAAATCCAATGTGGGTTCAAACAGAAACTAAAAATTTAGGTGAAGATTTCTCTTGAAGGAATAAAGAGGGAACAGTAAGCACGACGGCGAAAAATTAGAGAAAAGGGGTATTAAGATTGCGCGGATGATTTTTGCTTGCAGAAAAAAGAGGGAAGGATTAGGGATGGCAAAAAAATTTGGGAGAAAGTAGAGGGAATTCTAGGGCACCTAAAATAGGAGAAAAAAGTGAAACAACCCTTTTCATATAATAAAATTTTCATTCGCTATTTCAATTCTTCATCAGTTTTTCCCCCTCTCTTCTAATCTTTCGAAAGTTCAAATTTATTCATAATTATTGATGAAAATTATCCGAATTTTAGTTATTGATTTTTGGATTATCGGGGAACCCGATTAGGGTTTTGGAGCATTCAAATTAGTGAAGAAGATGTTTGATACCTTTATGATTTGATTCTTAAAATGTTATTTTTCACCTGTTCATGTTTAATTATTAATTTTAGGCTTCAATCTCTGATTATATAGTACCTTCATTTTGTTTTTGATAGTGCATTTTGAGAAGATTAATTGGAGATAATAGATACGAGGAAAAGGAGATTGGGATCCTCTCCTAAGGAATAGTGTTTCCTAAGATCTCCTAATGCATCTCAACCATTCATTGCATAGGACCTTCTCCCAATCCAGGAAAAGGGGTTTTTTTTGCAGGTACGACTTTTATGGTTGATCCTTCTATCTTTTATGATTGTATAAATCTATTATATTATATGTCTAAGGATATTTTCTCAAGTTATCAAATAATTGCCTAATATTTGAATTATAAAGCATAGCTGGACTTGTGTCGTTTATTTTCCCATTAATTTAGTGGATGTTCTGTTATAGTGTAATACCATAGATACAACAATTCTCCTTAATCGCTACCTTGATAAAAATGAAACATAATCCTTCTCTATATCATTACAAATGATGAATGGATGTGCATAATTCCTATTAAGCAAAAAGTTTCGTCTAAAATTTTTACTTAATAGGAGAGGAAGGAGTATCTACTCTAGGCTGCTTGTATTTATAAGCAGAAGAAAACTCTATTTAGCCATTGCTTTAATCAAACTGATTCAAACTGCCCAGGTAAGTGGCCCTTGCACTCGTCTTGATTGCCCAATATAATCTCTCATTACCCTTGATTGTTGTCTCTCCGTTACGTAATAATATATAAGGCTAATGTATCCTACTACCATTTTTTTCATGTGATCCTTGTTAAGTCACTTTGCTGTCTCAACTCCTAGCAAATACCCTACCAGCGCATTCACTTATTATCTAATTGTAATTTCCCTTTATCCTAAATCAAACTTAACAAGGATCTTTTATTTTTCCTCCTCAAGAAAACTAGATGTGATTCCATAAGAAATCCGAGTCAAACTCATAACGATCTTATGTTGTCTTTTGCTCTCTGTTAACTTAGAAGGAGACATCTAGAAATATACTCAATGTCTTCACCAAAAAAAAAGAAATATACTCAATGCGGATAATGAGAAACTCTGACATTGTTTGGGACAAAGTCTATGGCTTGAACTAAGTGCCCATTGGTAATTGATAAATAACACCATTTATTAACTATTTCTTCAATGCACACATCTAATTGTTACCTATTTAATTGTTTATATTCTTATTTCTTTTTTCAACTGGCAGAGTTGGATCCTAAAAAATTGTGACGAGTTTGATGTATTTGTTAAGTTCCATAAAAGAATATGGTCTTGGAGAATATCCACATGAGGTCCGGGATACTTAACATGTTGTGTAAGTTTTATTTATGATTTATTTTTCATTATATAACAACACTTTTGGTAGGATATGATTTTTAATTTGTATATAGGAAAGGAAGAAACAGATTTTCAAAAACAAGTTTTGCAAGGGATGATGTCTGAGTTTCAAGCAATGGCCAAATTAAATGGATTTTTATTATTTGGCTCGAGGATACAGCAACCATGATATAAATATTTTCATACTGGTACTCTGATGAAGTAGATTGAGGATAATATGATTATTTGTTGTTTACTCTGCACAATTGGTACGCCAAATGGTAACAACTACTAAAGTTGATATGAGCTTTTGTTTACTTTATATGTTTTGTTAAAACTACGAACTAACTACTAATTTAAATTTGAGATTTTGTACTCAGGCGTGATATATTATCCATATAATGCACTGCGTTTGTTTTTGCACCTCATTTTAGCTAAACTTCTTCTGAGTGTTTTTATTCCTTTGTCTTGAGTATTTTGTTTTAAACAAGATCGATCAAAAAGCCCCAAAATGTTGAAAGCGCCTATCTGCATCAAGCAGGAAAAGTCTACGAAGTAGTTAGCGCAACTATGGTTCCAGATTCTTAACAAGGATTTATGATGAGAGTTGTACTTTTTTCTTAAATCTTTTCTAATTGACAACGACACTGTTTGGCAACAAGAGATTGTGTCTTATCTAAGAGATTGTGTCTTATTGACTTGGTTAATAAGTTAGTAGAATTGTTTGGTGACAAAAAATATGAGGAGATTATTTTGGAGATTGTGTCTTTTGTAAGTAGCTAATGGAAAGTTACCTCAAGTAGCGTTTGTCTTTGTCTTTGGGAAGGATCTGTCAATTTTTTTCTTCCGTTTTTGCCCCTAATAATTAGGCAAATGAAAGCTACTACCCCCACCCAAAAAACCCTAGCTCTTTTTCATTTCACGCCTGACACCCCTTCTGCTTCTCCTAAGCATGTTTCTCCTCTATCTCCATTAAAGGCCATTGTTAAGTTAGTTTCAACCCTCCCATTGGACTTCCTTTGTTTGTCCAACCCATCATATCAAGGTAAGTATCCAAAATCTTTTTTCTTTTTTTTTAATTTTTTCAGATTCTGTTTCTGGTTCTAATTTTGTAAAATTTTGTCTTTTATTTTAACTGTTTCAATTTTTTTCTCGTTTGTTTCGATTTGGTAGCCATTATGGTTTTGATTTGTTTTGCCAATTTTATGAAGATTGTTTAATGAGACTTCTAAGCTGTTTGTTTAATGAGAATTCTAGGCTGGGTTTGGGGCTTCTCTGATCTCGGTTCTGTCCATCCCATTTCTCTGTTCTCGGTTCTGTCCATCCCATTATTTATAGAATTATGATTAGAAATGTTGCTTCAGTTCTATTTTTGGTGTTTGTTTCAAATGAAATAGAACAAATTGTCGACATTGTCTTTTAATTCTTAAAAACCTTGAAGTAGTATTATAATGTGTGTTTTTTTCTATATTATAGATGGAATCAAGTAATGATGATGTGGACAATAAAAAAAACAAAGGTACTGATGATGTGGAGGGAAAGACATTTAACTGGATAAACGATTTTACGATTGTATTGTTGGAGCTGTGTTTGGCATTCGTTGCTAAGAATGGCCGCAATCAACTATTCAAATGGCGATGTTTGGCATTCGTTGCTAAGAATGGCCGCAATCAACTATTCAAATGGCGAGACATTGCCAAAGACTTTGAGGCAAGAATGGCCGCAATCAACTATTCAAATGGCGAGACATTGCCAAAGACTTTGAGGCAAGAACTAATCAGAAAGATAATAATTATAGAAGTTTTAAAAAACAAGTATGATCAAATGAAGATAGATTGGAGAATTTGGAAAGGTTTGAAGCAATTTGAAACTGGCCTAGGTTGGGATTACATAACTGGAAAGCTTGATTGTTCTAATGAGTGGTGGGAGATAAAAATCAAGGTTAGTTATTTTCTCACATAGTCATAATTGGTAAATTAAAGAAAAGATAACATTTTGTTTGATTTAATAGTATATGATATTGTGTAGGAGAAACCTGAAGCTAAAAAATTTCGTAACAAAGGGGTACCACGCGCCATTGAAGAGCTATGGGATCAGCTATACTCAGATGTAGTAGCTACGGGTTAGAATGTGTTATTCCCGGCATGAATCCTTCAAGCGTGGTTGTGAATGATGTACAATCTGGAAATGTTGAGGGGGTTCAAGTAGGTGTTGAAGAAGAGGAAACCAAAGTGAAGAAGAGGAAACCAACAGTGTTAGAACAACATCCAAATTATGTACCCGAAGATGAAACTCAAGATGAACTCGAAGATCCTGATGAGAATAGTAATTCTTCAAGAGGGACAACTTCTGAAATGAGGGGAGTTCATGATAACATTGCTCGCTTATTATGGGAGTCAATGTGATAAATTATTTTCACATTAGCTCTTTTTGGCGATGTATAGACGAGAGATCCTTGTTGTATAGATCACAACTTAGGTGTTCAATGATGAATTATTTCAATTCTTGGTGTTGGTTTAATCTAGAAAGGGTGAATTAGCCTAAATTAATCTAAAGCCTCTTTCAAGGTCTAAAGATCGTGCCTAATTAATCTCAATTAACCTACTTTCGTGGAATTAAGATTAAGTTAAACTCATTAAGCTTTATGCTAATCCAAATCAAATCCCCAAGGAATCTAGCCTACTTTCGTGGTTCGAGCTCCCTGCTTAATTTCTAGAGATCCGGTATTAATCTTCATCTTTCAGCCTTTCAATTAATTACCTATGATTGCTAATACGGTGATCAAGCGAATCAACAAGATTAAAACACAAGAAATTAAGTTTAAAGATCTAAACTTTCACCAAGAACATATATTAATTCATCATCAATCACTAAAAAGTTGGGTTCTTTCCCAACCCTAGACAAGAAATCTACTCACACATGATTGGAATAAGAGAAGACATCAAATAATTATGCAAATCAATCATAAGAAGAAATAAATCAAAGAGAGGAAAGAATTAACCCGTCTTTCAATTGAAATCTTCAAAATAAGAACTTGCAATCCAATCTTCTACAAGAGATTAATGTCTTCCTTCAATACTTGAACCCTAGAATAGTTGCTAGTTGATGGCTAAGAGAACATAAAAAAAGATCTCCAAACCCTAAGTCAAAACATCTATTTATATGTCTCTAAAAATCTGGAAAATAACTAATTCCCGCGCCACCGGTGTGATCTGCACCACACCAGGGTGTGGTAGGGGCTGTTTTGCTGATTTTGTGCTTGTTTCTTCAGTTTTCGGTATTTTGGCTATAACTTTTGCGTCTGACCTCGGAATAAGGTGATTCTAGTTGCATTGGAATTCTGTTGAAGAGATCTACAACTTTCATCTTTTGAGTTTTTCTTGATTCAAACTGCATCATGGTCAAAATTCCAGTTCTTCATACTCGTGCATCCATTTTCTTCACGAACCATGCCTTCAAAATCTTGTTGTTGCTTCAAACTCTTGTAAAACTTCCAACGATCATCAAATCTTTCAATCTTGAGCCAATACCTACATATAAGAACACAAACCACAGCAGTATCCTCGATCTAAACACGAAATATGCATTAAACACTCGTAAATCATGCTTAAAACACACTAAGATAATGCATATTTTACGTGTTTATCAACTCCCCCAAGCTTAGACTTTTGCTTGTCCTCAAGCAAATAAATAATAAAAATTAGGAGGAGTGAAAGCCAAATAGAGTAGGGATCACCCCCTCATCAATCCTTTAACCAATATCAAACATACCACAAAACAAATACTTTTTATCGGGACTTAACAAATTAATTTCCAAAACTCTCAACAAAATCACATTTCAAAATTTATTTACGATCACAAGCGTCATAAGTCAAGGATAGCCATCCTATCCAATTCTCAAGTCAAAGTAGGAAAAAAAATTCATGTAACTAGCTTCAATCCCGAAGTACTAAAATTAAGACCTTCAGGTAGTTAAATTGGTAGACCTCACTTTAGGATAAGTGGACTCTCAATCTCTCATGTGTTTAAGGATGTGATTGTATCGCTCAAAATTCTTCCGAATGGATGTATTCAATCCATAAGCTTGCATTTCATCTCAATTCTCCACCACTTCGAAAACTAATGCATGCAACAAAATCATGAGGTCTTTTATTTGGTTGTAATGGGGCTAGGGTCAAAAGGTAGGATATATATTTGGGATTGTAGTTGAAAGCCTATCACTAGTGGAGCGATACTTGTAAAATATTTGATCTCAAAATAAGATCAATGAAATTCAAGCAAACTCCATCATCTATTAAAGAACTTCTTCCAACTACTCCTTTTAGTATGCCATAATAAATTCTTTCGACACCCGCAATTACATACACCATAAAGATGACACTTTATTCATTTTTTTCTCAATTTCATTTCTTTTTTTTTCTTTTTTTTGTATAAAAGAAGCAAACACCTACTTTCATACCCCCAATCTTACATTTCATTGCTCACATAACCCGTTATATCATAAATTGTGCTCCACTAGCTTAGACAATGGGTAAGGGATACAATCGGATTTTGAAGGTTACATATGTGGGTTTAATCAACAAAATTAGGCTCATAGGCTCAAGGGGGCTAATCAAGGGAACAATAGTGCATGGTAGGCTATTTGGCAAATGTGGACTATAAACAAAAATGTGCCTCAATCACCTTTTATGCATACAAAAGTTATATGTGGCCTTGAAGAGATTCAATGCAAGTTCTAGTATCCTACACCATTGGAGAATATCACACAAGCAAAGAAAATAATGATTGGATATGCAATGCATCCAATTTCAGGCTCAAAATCTCACGGGTTTTATTTGTCTACCAAATTTAATTCCCCTCTTGTCTCAATAGAGTCATGGTTATGACGCTAGCCACATAAATGCTAAATCCTATAAGACAAGAGAACATTCAAGTCCGGTTCTCCCATATTGTTAACTTGTAATCAAAAACCTTTGAGAATCAGTTGAAAGATGGTATAAGAAGTTGCCAAGTCCCGATTAAATAGGCATCTATCTAATTCAATGATCTATAAAGGTTAAGCATTCATGTCATCATCAGGAGATCATTTCCCTAATTGTTTTTGTTTTGTTTTTTTTTTTTTGAATTAAGAAACAAAGCAAAAGAAAAACTAAAATAAAAGAAAAAATAGGCAATTATAAACAGGCAACCAATGAATAAACAACCCACACCCCCAAGCTTAAGATCTACATTGTCCCCAATGTAAAAAGATAGAAATTAGTGCAAGGGTGCAGAGGACATACCAACTCACTAGTCAGGAGGAGGCGGAGTGGTGGCATCCTGGCGGCATTGCCACTCATGAAAAGACTGCATCAATTTGCGTTGAAGATAGATTTAACAGAAGGGACCTTTTTCTTCTTTTTCGTCAAATCTGCTTTTTGATGTTGCCCATGATTGTTGACGATTTTAAAATTTTTGAATGTGTAACCCACAAATTTTAGGTCTTTCGAAGAAATTGTCTTATCTCCTGGTGCTGGTCTTAATGGAATTTGTTTCTCATTCTCTAACCGCGCCTCATCAAATTTATCAAAGTTTTGGGTAACTAATTCATTATTGACTTTAGGTATGTAAACAGCCTCTATCTGATACAATTTATCCCATTGAATGCCTTCAAACCAAGGATGAGCCTTTATTTCCTCAACATTTCCTGTGCCAATCGGCAGTGATGATGCGCGGTGGTGATGACGGGGAGAGAGGCCGGCGGTGGATGAAAGGGGCGGCTGTTTGGGTTAGGGCAAAGGGGTGTTGGTGTGGGCTAGGGCAGAGAAGATGAAGGGGTGTGGGGTTTGGAACGAAAGAGAAGGGGGAATATTTGGGGAGAAATTTTTTTTTTTCAAGCCACGGGTGTGGCCTACAGGTGTGGTGGAGTCTGGAATTTGTTTTTCTGTGGACCGTGGGTGTGGTCTACACCACCCCTGGGTATGGTAGGCTCTGCCACTCCATCTTTAACTCCTTTTTTTCTGCAGGTTTTTTTTTTTTTGATATGCCATGTTCTCCCTTCTTCTCACCTGCATGATTGAAAATACATAAGTTAAATTTGTGCCAATCCAATTGCCAAAAAATAAAATTAAAAAATTAAAAAAAATGAAATTAAAATGAAATCAAATAAGATTAAAAAAAATGAATGAAAACTTGGGTTGCCTCCCAAGAAGCGCTCGTTTATGGTCATGAGCTCGACCCCTTTTGCGCTCAATTCTTCGACGAAGGGGGATCGGAAAGGGTATAAGTGACCCCTTTCTCGTTTTGTTCACCTACAATATAGTGCTTCAATCGTTGCCCATTCACCTTGAAAGCTCCCGTTGTTTCACTCCAAACTTCAACAACTCCACTAGGAAAAACCTCACGGACTTGAAAAGGTCCAGACCACTGAGATTTGAGCTTGCCCGGAAAAAGCTTCAAATGAGAGTTGAAAAGTAGCACCATATCTCCTTGATTAAACTCTCTTCGAAGAATATTCTTGTCGTGCCATCGTTTAGTCCTTTCTTTATAGATACGAGCATTCTCATACGAATCCAAACGCATCTCATCTAGCTCATGAAGTTGAAGCTTTCTTTTCTCACCTGCGGTCTTCATATCAAAATTGAGGAGTTTAATAGCCCAATACGCCTTGTGCTCTAACTCAACTGGGAGATGACATGATTTACCATACACCAACTTGAACGGTGTCATGCCTATGAGTGTTTTATCCTCTTCACAAGTAGAACCTTTTGACTTTAACTTTAGACTTTCAAACTTTGCATTTCGAAATGGAGCAGTTGATGTTGATTCTAAAGATTGAGCATACACGGCTACCTCCGGGTCTTCATCATTTATTGAATCGTCACTTACCAAACACTTTTCATGTGGATCAGCTGAGTAATGGTTTGCAAGTTGCTCATGTGTAGACTTGTCAATCACGTCGACCCTGTAACAAACTTTATCAGTTAGAGGGGGTTTCATAGCATTGCTCAAATCAAATTCTACCTTCTCCCCTCCAATATTTAGGGAGAGACTTCCATTTTTAACATCGATTATAGCACCTGCAGTAGCAAGGAAGGGTCTTCCTAATATAATTGGGATGTTAGAATCTTCTTCCATTTCTAAAATAACGAAATCAACCGGGATAAAGAACTTACCGACCTGGATAGGTACATCTTCAAGTATACCTACCGGATATTTTACCGATCGATCCGCCAGTTGGAGTGATATCGTGGTTGGCTTCAAATCTCCTATGCCAAGCTTCTTATAGATGGACATTGGCATCAAACTTACGCTTGCACCTAAATCACACAAAGCACGGTTAATAGAGACATTACCAATAACACAAGGAATAGAAAATGAACCTGGATCCTTAAGCTTAGGAGGCAGCTTATTCTGGATGATAGCACTACACTCCTCAGTAAGGGCCACAGTCTCGTATTCTTCCAACTTCCTTTTGTTAGATAGGATCTCTTTCAAGAACTTAGCATAAGAAGGCATTTGAGAGATAGCTTCAGTGAACGGGATATTGATGTGCAACTTTTTTAAAATCTCCAAAAATTTTTCGAACTGCTTTTCTAACTTAGCCTTAGCTAACCTTTGGGGAAATGGTAGAGGAGGCTTGTAAGGAGCGGGGGCCACATATTTTTCAACTTTTTCTTCTTCTTGCGTTTGGGTCTCATTATCCACATCTATCACATTTTCATTTTTTTCTTCATGATGACCATCCACCCCATCATTTTCCTTCATCTTGGGTCCCTCATATTGTTTTCCACTTCTAAGAGTTATAGCATTCACATGACTCCTGGGATTTGTCGGGTTGTCCAGGTAGCATGCCTGAAGGCCTAGAGGAAGAGCTAACATTTTGTGCCAATTGGGTGATTTGTGTCTCTAACATCTTGTTATGCGTAGCTAGGGAATCTATCTTAGAGGCTAATTGTTTCACCACCTCATTCGTGGTTTGTTGTTGCTGCTTAAACTCTTCATTCAATTTTGATTGAGTCGTCACAAACTTCTCCATCATATTTTCCAAATTTGACTTTTGAGAAGGAAAATTGGATTGAGGAGCACGAAAACCAGGTGGACCAAAATTAGATGCAGGCATGGGATTTCCAGGTGGATTTCTATAAGAAAAATTAGGATGATTCCTCCACCCCGGATTATAAGTATTAGAGAATGGGTCTCCCTTCTGATTAAAGTTATTAACATAGTTAACTTGCTCATTACCAGAAGTATCAATGGATGGGGGGTTTCCTAATTGACATTGAAGTGCAGAATGACCCACATAGCCACATATCTCACATGAAATTGAAGTAGACGCCACAGAATTAATACTCAAGCCTTCAACTTTCTTAAATAAAGCATCAACTTTAGAGGATATATGGTCTAAAGCATCTATTTCATACTTGCCTCCTTTTGATGTCTGAGGAGCACGCTCGTTCGCCCATTGATAGTGATTCTGAGCCATGTCTTCAATGAGAGTGTATGCCTCGTCTATTGTTTTGTTCATCAAAGCTCCTCCTGCAGCAGCATCAACAGTCATCCGTGTGTTGTAAGTGAGCCCGTTGTAGAAGGTGTGAACAATTAACCACTTCTCCAGTCCATGGTGAGGGCACATCCTCAATAATTCCTTGTAGCGTTCCCAAGCTTCATAAAGTGACTCTCCTTCCTTCTGTACAAAGCTTGTGATCTGGTTCCTCATCTGTGCTGTTTTACTTGGAGGAAAATACTTTGCAAGAAACGCTCTGGACAATTGATCCCAAGTGGTGATGGACCCAGCTGGCAATGAGTGCAACCAAGCCCTAGCCTTGTCCCTTAGAGAGAACGGAAATAATCTGAGTCGAATAGCATCATTGGTCACTCCATTAAGTTTCAAAGTGTCGCAATACTCCAAGAAAATCGATAGGTGGAGGTTCGGGTCTTCAGTAGCACCTCCTCCAAACTGATTCTGTTGAACCATTGAGAGCAGTGATGGTTTCAGCTCAAAGTTATTAGCTTCAACATTGGGCCTTGTAATGCTTGACTGTGTGCCTTGAGCATTTGGGGCTGCGAAATCTTTAAGAAGCTGATTTTGATCTCCCATCGTAGCTTGTTCTGTGTTCCTTTGCTCCCTTATAGACCTTCTTATGTTTGCAAGAGTCACCGATAGTTCAGGATTGTTTTCGTCGTGTAATTCTGTTTGATACCCTTGCATAAAAGAAAGTGAGAAGCAAAGAGAAATAAATAAAAAAAAATCTAGTCTAGCTTAATAACGTAAGCACTCAATATTAACACCGTAGTCCCCGGCAACGGCGCTAAAAACTTGATAGGCAAAATCGTCCTTCAATTAATTACCTATGATTGCTAATACGGTGATCAAGCGAATCAACAAAATTAAAACACTAGAAATCAAGTTCAAAGATTTAAACTTTCACCAAGAACCTATATCAATTCATCATCAATCACCAAAAAGTTGGGTTCTTTCCCAATCCTAGACAAGAAATCTACTCACACATGATTGGAATAAGAGAAGACATCAAATAATTATGCAAATCAATCATAAGAAGAAATAAATCAAAGAGAGGAAAGAATTAACCCGTCTTTCAATTGAAATCTTCAAAATAAGAACTTGCAATCCAATCTTCTACAAGAGATTAATGTCTTCCTTCAATACTTGAACCCTAGAATAGTTGCTAGTTGATGGCTAAAAGAACATAACAAAAGATATCCAAAACCCTAAGTCAAAACATCTATTTATATGTCTCCAAAAATCTGGAAAATAACTAATTCCCGCGCCACCGGTGTGATCTGCACCACACCAGGGTGTGGTAGGGGCTGTTTTGCTGATTTTGTGCTTGTTTCTTCAGTTTTCGGTATTTTGGCTATAACTTTTGCGTCTAACCTCGGAATGAGGTGATTCTAGTTGCATTGGAATCCTGTTGAAGAGATCTACAACTTTCATCTTTTGAGTTTTTCTTGATTTAAACTGCATCATGGTCAAAATTCCAGTTCTTCATACTCGTGCATCCATTTTCTTCACGAACCATGCCTTCGAAATGTTGTTGTTGCTTCAAACTCTTGTAAAACTTCCAACGATCATCAAATCTTTCAATCTTGAGCCAATACCTACATATAACAGAAGAGGTTACAAGTCAATTAGCCCCTTCTAAAACACGAAACTCATCTTCGCGTTACAATTTTTGAAATGCAGGCGACCCCCGCATTTCCAAGCTACAACAAGCAAAACGCGAGTGGCCCTCGCGTTTTTCTAAGATGCGAAGTTAGGGTCCTGAACGCCGAGTTGGGCGTTTGACTTATTCAAAAACGAGTCGAACGATTTCAGAACCGATTCCCCCACGATTTGAGGGATTTTCGCCCACTTAGGAGCGGATTTAGGGGTTAGTTACACCCCATATCCACCTATAAATAACAGCCTTACTCAACTGAGTAAAGAGGTTGAAGATTGGGGAGATCAAAACTACACGGAGTTCAGATCGAGGGAGGGTTCGACTAGATTTCGAAGATCAAGTCATTTCTGAAATCAGTAGAGTTCTTGGCAGTTAAAAGATCAGATTCTTCAGCAACAAACAAATCTATTTGGCTTATCAACCGATTATTCGATTTTAACAACTCTTTTCATAGAGTTCTAGCTCGTTCGGAGTTCTAAAAACTCGTTAAGAGTTATTCCTCAAATTTACCACATAAGTTCATTGTTCCCACGAGATACAAGACGGTCGGATCGTCAACGGAGAGCAAATTCGACGCAAATATTCGAAGGAGACACTCTATCGCTACCGAGAAGAACCCAGTTTTAAACAAAAGGGAGAATCAAATTCATTTTTCTCTCTTTTATAATCGAATTGTAATTGAGATCGAAGGAATACAAGTCAATTTTCTTTCAATCCTTTTAGTACAAATTTTCCAACAAACAGCACCCATAAAATTTAATCAATTTGCTAATTTGAAGAAGTCAATATATAATTAATTCACGTTGTATCTTTAAATAATCTAATTAGAGTTAGTTTATACTAAAGAAAATATTTTTATGCATAACTCTAAAGTAAATTTCTTAGAAAATCTTTTCATTATACTTAAACAAAACTAAGCTCAACTTAAACAAAACTAAGCTCAACTTAAATATTTAATTAAAAGTTTTAAAAAGAAAATTATAATACTTTGTTTTAAATAATTTTCATGCCTCTTGATTAGTTTATTTTTAAAGAACATGATAACTCTAATTAGATTATTTAAACAAAACTTAAGTTGACACAAGTTTTGCTCTCTCTCTCTACACACACACACACAAGTAGGTAAATAAATAAATAAATAAGTAGGTAAATAAATAAATGAGTGTTGAATAATTCTAATTTTATATCAATAATATTGCATGTCCTTTTTAGTCATTTAACAAATCTAATCTAGTTGTACAACTACTTTTGTCAAACAGCTTTACTTCAATCAGCTAGCTTCACAGCTATCAGCTTTTAGTTACAACTTCACAGCTTTCAGCTAGCTTAACAGCTTTCAGTTATAATCTCGCAGCTTTTAGTTGTAATCTGGCCAAACAGAACCGTTAACATGTTATTTGGCTTATTAGCCAAAGTTGTATCAGACATTGTTATCAATTGATAGAAGAATTTTTCGTCCCACTGGAATTGTTGTCATAAGTTGTCTTTGAAATGTAAGAATTCTTTTATGGAAATAAAATAACTAGTGCAAAAAACAAGATTATCAATGGCACAAATATTTATTAAAATAACCAGAGACATATTTTACCCCAGTATTATATTTATTAAAATTAATATTTTGAAATATTTTGCAACGGTTGTTTTCTATTGTTAATAAACTTTAGGAACAGTTGAGAATTGCTGACGTGACTTTTTAAAATTTTTATTATAATTTCCTAATAGCAATGGTTCTACAGTATAGCAACGGTTGTAAACCATTGCAAAGAGCTAATTGCAACGGTCTTTTTAGTAACCGACTATTTGTAATGGTTTTAACCGTTGCTAATGTATTACAATGGTTGAAACTATTGCAAATAGGCCTATTTGAAACAATTTGAGTTGTTACTAATAGGGCTTTCTGTAGTAGTGACGTTAGAAATGTCAACCACAGCTGTCTTCTAGCAAGGATGGACTAGGTTCCAGCATAAGGTGCTTTATTTTCTCTCAAATTTAGTTTTCTAAGTCTGAGTGGTCAATGTTATAACCTAGAAATTATCAAGAACAATAAGAGCATTGTACTATAACTAATTGGTCGGCTCCCAAAATATTTGCAAGCACAACCTGAGTGGTATGCTGGCTGACTTGCCTCATGATCCAAATCCAAGATGAAAGGCGTTTTCGACACGAGTTCTACTTGATGTTCTACTCCGAGACGAAAGATGTTCTCCGCTCGGACCCAACACAAAGTGTCTCGAGCAGAGGAACAAAACGGCGAGTGACATCAAAAGTCGCACTGTGTTTAATGAATGTACAGTCGGCGTCCGCACTTCCCCACCCAGCCGCCATCAAGCAATTAATGTGATGTCAGTCATAAATACTTTTCGAGCCAGAGTCTTCAAAGCTCCTTGGACATGTCGTTATTCCAACAGTCCCATCACAGTGTAAGGACGACTCGGCCAATCAGCTATCGGTATGTGTAAAGTAGGGTCTAAGCTAATACTGCACACACTTGACTGAAATTACTTGTGTTCCCCTGTAAACCCTTTATAAAAAAAATTTAGGTGCGCAATTTAACACATAAATAATCAACAAGACTATACTCTGTTTTTCTTTTCAGGTCAACTATAAACAGTCACTGACTTGAGCGTCAAAGGGCACACTAGAGGAAATAACATCCGACGCCTCTAACCTCTACTATTTGTATAGCGATAAACAATCCAAAGATCCAAAATAAGAGAATTAACCATCAAAGGCGATTAAGATATCCAAAAAATTAAGTTTAACCCTCCTAAATCTCCGTTGGGGAATTTCAGTCTCCCCGCCTACCATGATATGCGCAACTCGGAAGCCAACCCCAATCAATAAGATAGAACAATCACAATCAAGAAAAAAGAATACCGAGATTTACATGGTTCGGTCGACCAACTTCGACCTACGTCCACGGGGCAATAATACGAGAAATCCATTATGTATCAGGGAGAATTACAAGAGGAACCACTCAACTCTCGTCTCTTAATCTCTCAGCCTCACATACATAATCAACTCTCATATTCTCTCCAAAGCTCACTCCTTGTAATCTTTTACACGGATAAAGACTACGAAACACACACTCTCTCTCATCTACTACATCTCTACTTTTTCTTCATAGTTTTTCCTCTACCAATAGAAGAATATATATAGGGAAACCAAAACCCTATCTCTAGCCTAACTTCCTAATTAGAATAGGATTCAAACTCCTAATCATGATAAAATCCAAACTCCTAATCATGATAGAACCCAAACTCCTAATCATGATAGAACCCAAACTCCTAATCATGATAGAACCCTAACCCTATCTAATTCTCATGAAGTTACACAAAGAATCAAAGACAAAATCCTAACAATCTCCACCTTGAATTTGATTCCCAAACTCCCTTGAAGATATATCATCGTCGTCTTGAAACTTTGCCTCTCCCGCTAGAGTCTTCTATTTCTTTCGCACTTCAAATCAGAACACCTGCACTTTCAATTGGATGCCTTCATGATCCTCACTATCTTCTGCTTCGCGGTGACGTCTCCACCTCTCTTGTTGTCCTTATGCTCCACCTGCATCGCTCGTCTCAAATCATATCGGTGCACCTCTCCTACTCTACACTACGAGTTGGATGCCTTTATCTCCTCTATCACTTGGCTTGGACTGAATATGAGCTCTCACCATCTTCAAGTCCAACGCCACCATCTTCATCTTCATGTGTGTCACTCGATTGTGCCCGCTTGCAAGCTCCACCTAATCTGGCACTGTCCTCCTTAAGTATACACACCAACCAACTCCTGCTTCTTATCTACCATCAGATTTGTCTTATCATTAAATAGCAGAATATCAAATTTCGGACCCGAAGAAGTCATCATCCTCTAATCACAATTCAAATCAGTCACCGTAGAGTTTGAATTTGATGAAACCGATACCAAAAACAAACTCAGCACGTCGAAAAACCCTAAGAACGACTCCTGGATCACCAAAATCCACCTCCAAATCCTCAATCGGCTAACAAATCAATCTGGACCGTCGGATCCCCACGTAAACAGTGCCCGCCGCACTACAGTGTTCTGCTACAAAATCAATCTGGACCGTCGGATCCCCACGTAAACAGTGCCCGCCGCACTACAGTGTTCTGCTACAGTAACCTTTCCCTTTTTTCATCTTGATTCTTGTAACGCTGATTTTCAATCTTGCACGACGTCGTCTTCTATCTTGCAAACTCGCTCCCAGATCCATCACCATCACTCCGATACCACTTGTTGGGGAATTTCAGTCTCCCCGCCTACCACGATATGCGCTACTCGGAAGCCAACCCCAATCAATAAGATAGAACAACCACAATAAAAAAAACACCGAGATTTACGTGGTTCGGTCGACCAACTTCGACCTACGTCCACGAGGCAACAATACGAGAAATTCACTATGTATTAGGGAGAACTACAAGAGGAACCACTCAACTCTTGTCTCTTAATCTCTCAACCTCACATACATAATCAACTCTCATATTCTCTCCAAAGCCCACTTCTTGTAATCTTTTGCACAGATAAAGACTACAAAACTCTCTCTCTCTCTCTCTCTCTCATCTACCACATCTCTACTTTTTCTTCATAGTTTTTCCTCCACCAATAGAAGAATATATATAGGGAAACCAAAACCCTATCTCTAGCCTAACTTCCTAATTAGAATAGGATTTAAACTCCTAATCATGATAGAACTCAAACTCCTAATCATAATAGAACCCAAACTCCTAATCATGATAGAACCTAAACTCCTAATCATGATAGAACCTAAACTCCTAATCATGATAGAACCCTAACCCTATCTAATTCTCATGAAGTTACACAAAGAATCAAAGACAAAATCCCAACAATCTCGTGATAACTTCGCGATATAATTAGGCATGTAGCTAATAGCTACATGCTACAAGGTGTATAGCTGTAGCTATAGTGTACAACTACATACTTTGAATGTGCAACTATATACTTATGCATATAGCAGAACATTTTGCGAAGCAAGGAAAACATACCGATGAAGAGGACAATTAAGACAAAAGAAATAGTAACACAGGCTACTCTTCAAAAGCTTTAACACATAAAAATTCTACTAAACACAAAACACTAATTGAAACAATGTTACCCCATGGTAAGGGTAAATACAACCTTATCTTCACACGTACCAAGCTTAGCAAATGAATACACACATTCAAGATTTACAATCAAATACATTTTACGTAAGACAACAGCTCCTCAAATCAACTATACCATCAATTTCCGTCAGGATTGGGATTCAGCCCCAATGTTTTTCTAGTCCTGCCCACAAATAAGTCCTTTGATTTGATCATACCGGGAATGCAACCACTAAATGTAGCGAAGGGTAATTGTAATACACCCTGTTTTCTCCCCAAGGAAACAATGGCAATGGTCGAAGAAGGCTTATACTTCACAAACTTGCTCTCTTTAGCTCCCTTCATCAACAGCTTCAGGTTCTTGGCAACCACACCAGCGTGCTGCTGAGCAAGGAATCCTTGCTTAATTTCCTACAAATGAAAACACAAATCAAAACAGTCGCATATGAATAAATCTACAAGAGTTAACAGCAAGGTCATTCTTGCGAAAATCCAAAGCAAGTATGAAGCAGAGTGTATCCACCAGGTAGTATTAATGGGGTTATATGCTTCAAGCTCATGTGTCTAGGGAGTAAACTGGCTGATGTTCCCTAATTCTGAAAGTTGTACATGCAAGCAAGATAGGATTAAATTTGCTACAAGAAGTTGTAATTGACTATATTACAATCAATCAATGTCTAAGCCACGCAACAAGATAAAACATGATTCACGAAAACAACAATCACCAGGACTTATTGGTAACATAAATGAGGATGGACTGGAGGAGGGGATTCACATATATGACACAAACTCGGTGAATCTAAGTCCAAGCAGATATGTCGGAAGTAAAACACAAAAAATGACCAAGTTAATAATATAGATGAGGCAATAGATTGAGATGGCCAGAGATCTACAATGGACGCCTGAAAGTCCACCAGCTGGGATAGTGATAAGGACATGGTTTGTAGAGCCAGAAGGACTAACGTAGGCCAAAATAAACTTGAGGTGCAGGTTGAATATAATTAGATAGGATATATGACAGTGGTGAATTAAACGAATGAGGTGGCACCAAGTAACAAAGCTAATGCATGTTTGCCATCTACAGCAAAGTTAAATAAAAAGTTTGTTATAGAAGGACCAGGCTGAACATCATTGCTATTGTTTTATACCTTTTTTTTATAAGCAATGTATATTGTTTTTTTGATAGTTCAAATGTTGAAAATTCTTTACCACAGCTTCCTCAAACCCCTGAGTAACCCCCCACAGAACAAGAAACTTTAACGTGTTCAAAGAGTTCGGCAGTACTCAAAACATTTAAAAGGTCTTGATCACTTGTGCAACCCAGAGAGAATACTAAGATATACAGATGATTTTCCTTCTATAAAACTGTCTTGTAAATTTTGGAAAATAAAAGTATTTTTTATGTAGAAAAAGTAGAAAACCCACTTACAGGAACATCAGTGATGTCTCCAATGGCAAAAATATTGCTGTGGCCTCTAACTCTCAAATTCTCATCAACCATCAGTTGTCCCTTCTTGTCTAAGCACTCCTTTAGGATAGACTCCTGGAGCCATGAAGAACCCAACGGCTTTCCAATACAAAGAAAATGACAATCTGCTGCAATCTTTTCTCCACCTGATGTTACATAAACCTTCTCATCCTCTGAAGTGGAGTTGAGATCAACGGACTGGTTCAGGAGAACTTCAACTTTCTTTGAGGTCAACCAGTCTAGTGTTTTGGTTGAAGCTTTCTGACCAATGAATTCCAACAATCTCGGTCCTCTGTGGACCAAAGTCACCTTCTTTTCTGGATAGTCAACAACAATCTCTGCAGCTAGTTCAACACCACTTGGACCCCCTCCAACAATTAAGACAGAGTTTGATGACTTTATCTTTTCGTTATCTGAGTACAAAGATTAACACCAATAAGAAAGTAAAATAGAATTCATGCCATAAAATGTACTGTTATTGGCTGCTTTAGGTTGTACGTAAGTAGTACAATGAATTACGCATGCAAAACAATGTCTTGTTCTTTGGTTATATAAAATCATCGTATCACTTTATCCAAGGCGATTTGGAAAATGAGCTTTTCCGATGGCTATATAATAAAAGTACAGATCTCTAGCTAATCAAATATTTTAGTTAGTTTCCTCCTTTCGGTGAAGAAAAGTTGATTGTGAACCCATACTTGAAGGAGATGGATAGTTGTTTTCTTTTGTCTCTATAAATAAGTGGTGTTCTTATCAGCTTCAAAAAGATGTTGTATCTAACAAGTTTTCTCTTTTACTCCTGGGAAATACTCGTTCTCAAGGTTAATTGCAAGTTAATGGGACTT
The DNA here is from genome assembly GCF_001876935.1 of Asparagus officinalis. Lineage (NCBI taxonomy): Eukaryota > Viridiplantae > Streptophyta > Magnoliopsida > Asparagales > Asparagaceae > Asparagus > Asparagus officinalis. The sequence goes on along the minus strand of NC_033798.1, from coordinate 102,460,285 downwards.
CGAAGTGGTGTTACTGGTCTCTTGTCAAGCTAAAGGAGGGATTTTGAATGTAACATAACATCCTACCAGGAAGTGTCCCAATATTAGATAACTTAATAAAAAATAGTTATTAATTACTAATCGTAAGAAGATAAAGAGCCAAAGCTCTAAAAATATGCTAAATGTGCATCTTGGCTTTTGTTTCAGTATACAGTATGATAGTTCCTCATTTACCGTACCTTGCTGAAACTGTTCGATCCTATCCTTCCTTCTGGTAGGAATAGGATCTTTGTGGCCTGTGGCTATGACGAGATAGTCATAGACAATTGTTTGGCCATCCTCTGTCAGTACCTCTTTATCTGTAATGTTGACTGCAGAGGACGTAATAACTCTCCCATTCACTAAGTAATCAGTGTGTTTAATCAGTATTCTCTCAGAAAATGATGGCTCCACCATAGATCTCAAATCCGCCCAAGTAATCTCAAAATATTCCTTCCTGTAATCAAAGCAAAAGAGAAGAAAGAAATTATGTCAATAAAGACCAAGGGTCACATATACACAGAGCAATATACTTTTCAATCTGTAAAGGAAAAAAATGGAGCGAGAAGAAATAAAAGTACCAGAACACACATTTATAGTTATCTTTTACAACATTTACATTATTTTAGAAAACTACAAAACGTGGTATGTTAACTTCACTAAATTTTCTTGAACTTTCAATCTGTTAATTATTGCAGTTAGGCATTTAGGAGGCATTCATTCAACTACCATTGCCATTGAAATCCAAAAAATAATGTGACAATTTATCAGAGCCTTGGAGTCAAAAGATTTTTGCTCGAGCAGTATGAACATAACATAATGTTTGCTAAATTGTTGAGTAAAACAGTTTAAAAAACTTTAGGAAATCTTGGAGCTTATACACAAGAGTTTTTGCTTGAGCAGTATAAACATAATGTTCACTCAAAATTCCAGTAAACGCCATAAAGTTTTAAAGACTTCAGGAGTTTATGCTCTATGAAAAGTGAAATTTTTTATCACCAGGTAATTTGTCATCCTATATGATATTTTAAATGTTTAGTTAGAATATTTTTTACCTTCGTTATTTGACAAGTTTCAAAGAGGGAATACAAATTATGTAGTAATAATATGTAACAATAATGACTTATTTTTGCTGAAGACCAAAAAACACTCTACATAATGCATCATGTCATGGGACTGTGATGGCATCACGCTTTGCAACATTGGTATCTTTATGTACGAAAAATATCAAGTACCAAATATATCAAGGATTTTCATGTAAGTCAGTCTTAACCAAGTAGTTAAGTCATACTAGTTACAAACAGTAAGGACTCATAAACAGCTAAGAAGAAAGTAACAAAATTTCCACACGGTTTCTAGCAGTCATGAAAAAATCATGTACCACCTCAACAAGAATGACATAATTTAAAGGGTTTTTTCATGAAAGCTATCTTTTAAAATAGGGTGGTTATATGGGAACCACCTTCAAATCTTAACTTATAAGAAACCAGCTTAGAAGTAGATTTAGCCTTCAGTCAACCATCTTTCACTGATTTCTGGTCAAAATTTATACTCAATCCCCACAACACCCTCATTAAATACAAGTATTAAGCACATTTTCCCACTAAACCCATCATCAACCTCAATCCCCTATCTACTCAATCAAACCCTAACACTAATCTTCATTCCCAACCTCAATCAAACCCTTAAAATGAAATCTTCCCAACAACTAATCTTCCCCACAACCCTAAACCTAACCCTACATCCTACATCCTCCCCTAGCTCTCCTCCCACCTCGCAACCAAGCGGCAATCCGCGACCTGGGCTTTGTCCGCATCCTCCTCTAAATACGTTCTCGCCTCTCATTTCTAGGGTTTGATTGAGTTGGGAATGTAAGTTAGGTTTAGGTTTGAACAATTTTTCACTGTAGACCCGATCTGCGTTTTTATTATCAAAACCGACCGAAAATTTTTTTAATTATCAAAATCGACCCGTTTTATGCCACGTAGGCTTAAGCCCATTTCCTAATTAGTCGGGGTTGCCAACCCCGACTGTTTAGGAATTGTTAAACCCCAATTAAATCAGGTTTAAGACTTCTAATTACGGTTTAACAACTCCTAAACAGTCGGGGTTGGCAACCCCGACTAATTAGGAAATGAGCTTAAGCCTACGTGGCATAAAACGAGTCGATTTTGGTAATTAAAAAAATTTTCGGTCGGTTTTGGTAATAAAAACGCAGATCGGGTCTACAGTGAAAAATTGTTCTTTAGGTTTTGATTGAATACAGTGACAATTGAGGTTAAGGGTGAATTATGTGGAAAAACGTGGGAAAGGGTATTATGAGGATAGACTGAAAATTTAGACCAGAAATCAGCTAAAATGGTTTATTGCAAGCTAAACCAACTTTTAAGATGGTTTATGTATAAATTAAAAATTGAAGATGGTTCCGCGTACAACTATCATATTTTAAAAAGTTGTTTTCATGGAAAAAAAAAACCCTAATTTAAAATATGCAGACCCAACGTTACAAAATTGTTCGAAAAAACATCACCACTCATCAAGTTGATATAAGCCCTTCAAACATACTAGCAAGCTTCCAGGTTGAAAAGATAGAGCATGAACAAAACAAAACAAACAAACAAACAAACAAACAAAAAGAAAACAAGAATAATTCCTTATGGCTAATTGCAGATTGACTATACTATGTTTTGAACTTACTACACCTTTATTTTATTTTTGCAGATAGACCCCTTGAATGATTTTTTCGTACAACCAAGATTAAGGCAAGAATATATTGGTTAAATAGTGGACCCATCACCAAAAAAAAAAAAAAAGTTAAACAGCTAAGCAACAGCCAACAATTTCCCCAAATTAAACCAAGAAAAAGGAAACCCATAAGCAATTAACGATTAAAGGCAAAGGGAAGAAATCAATACGGGTCAATGAGAACCAAATCCACATCGAATTGCAAACTCTTGGCGAGTAAAGCGCCGCCGATTCCGCCGCCAACAACCACCAACTTCTTCGATCGATTGTCTTCCATCTCTCGCAGGGGTATTTAGGGAAGTATTTTTAGGTGAGGAGAGCTACGGAATGTACTAGGGTTTATATAATGGAAGGCGGATTAAGCCCTCACCAATTAATTCAACGAGAAAATTAGGAATAGAAAGCTTCTTTTCTTGGAGAAGAAGAGACCGCGTTTTCTATTGGCTGAGGCCCAGCGTGGATCGTAGCCGTCGGATTTGGATCGAACAGCGTTCGTTTGAAGCGAGGACGGACACAGCAGTTTCGTTTCGTTTGCTTCGCTGGAATGACACCGGGATGGCGTAAGAGATATGCACCCGTTTCGTGAAACTGTTAAGGTGGGCCGCGACGATTTGTGTCAGTGAGCGGGTGGATTTTTTGGGTGGAATATTTGGGGAAGGGTGATCTAGTGATAGTTTTTGCAAAAGCCGCCAGTTGGTTAATGGTGAAGATGGATGATGGAAGGTGGAAGATGGAAGATCAATATTAGGACCAATGGGATTTAATTGCATTCAAATCCAGAACGTCTGAGACCAAGTTCTATGTGATGTGTAATTAAGGAAAATATATATTAGCACATTTTCTGGAACTCATGACCTCGACTTTTGTAAAATGAATAGTGAGATCATTATTACGTAAATTGACTTTGTATTTAGGGGCCGTTTGGTTCATTAGGTGAAAGTTAATGTAGTCAGGAAACCAGGTTAAAAACTAACTCTGACAGCTATAGTAACTTTCACCCAAAAACACCATATTTTGAGGAGATATGGTCAGAAGCTGCCACATTGGATTTTTAACTGCCACATCAGTATTTTTTTTGCACAACCAAACAATGTAAACAAGTGAAAGTTACTGTAACCTGACAGCTACAATAACTTTCAAACAAAAACAACCCAACCAAACAGCCACTTAGTTTTCTAAGGTTCAAACAATGGAAGTTGGAAGTTGGAAATTATGATCCTTAATGGGTTTGGATTCTAATGATAAATATTTCCATCGCATTCATAGTAAGCAGATTTGAACAGAATCAGATTTAGAGGAACGCTTCGGTACCCTGATAATAGGAGTTTTTATAGATTTTAAAATGATAATGTTATATCCTGAAAATTACCAAACTGAATTAGAGTTGTTATGTAATAACTAACTAGCCAACTTCCCAAGCATTTGCAAGTGCAACGCGGGTGATAAACATGAAACCCCCCTCGTGATCCAAATCTGAACAAAAGGTGCTCCCAATTCAGACTCTCTGGGATGACAAACTTCGAGACGAATGGCGTTCTCCACTCAGACCCAACACAACACGTCTCGAGCAGTTGAATGACCTGACAAGCATTCATCAAAAGTTACACCACATTTAATGAACATACAATCAGCGTCTGCATTTTGCCGCCTTGTCACTATCAACAATTAATGTGGTATTAGAGTCTTAATGACCTTTTGAGCCAAAGCCTTCAAAGTTCCTTGGACACGTCTTTACTTCAACAATCACATCAATGTACAAAGGCGACTCGGTCAATTAATCGCCAGCACTTGTAAAGTATGGTTTGAACCAGAACTGCACACACTCGGTCAAGTTTACCAACATGCCCCCATAAACACTATAAATAATAGTGATTTTTATCAACCTAATGTATGCGGTTTCATATACAAAGTCAGCAAGACTATACTCTTTTTTTTCCCTATTCAAATTAATTAGAATCAGTTATTGATTTGAGCGTCACGAAATCAACGTCCGGCGCCTCTAACCTTTTTTACTTGTGCAGCGAAGTACAGTTTTAGGATCCTCAATAGAAGATTAAGCATCAAAGCCGATTAAAGGACCCAAAAATCAAGTTTAACCTTCCCCAAATTAAACATCAACTTTCTGACATAAACAAATAAAAAACCAAAAATGGGTTGAAAATTCAAGAATGTTATTTTTGTCATTTTCCTACTATTTCCCTTATTCTCTTTCTGATGCGGAGCCACTAAGTGATGTTTTTCGGAAGAAAACCGGTCATGCAAAATTGAGATGATTGAAGCGAAAGAATATTTTCGGACAGATTCTAAGACGTAATTTTGAAGGATCATATCTTTTGACTCGCTTCATAGAATATTTATTATTATATATTTTTGGAAAGCTCAGGAAGTGCTCTATAAATAAAGCTAATTCGCGACTCCTAATAACATTCATTTCAAAGATATTCATCTTCAGGCTCAACTACGTGTGGAATTATGGATTACTTTTAGTTTTCTAATTTTTATAGAAAGTTTTCTATGTAAGGATTTCTCTTAGCTTTAGGGAAAATATAGTTTGGTACTTTTTTATTATTTTATACCCTATTTAAGAGAACAAATTCATATAGGGTTTTTAATTAATTATTATTAATTTTAGAAGTTTTGTATTCCTAGGGTTTCTAGGGTTTGTGTCATTTTGCTCATACGAGATTGAGTAGTAATCTCTTTTGATTATGCTTCCACTACATCAGTTAGTATCAGAGCCAGAGCGAGGTTATTTCCTACTATGGCCACCAATGATAACGAAGTTAATCACCCCCCTGATCTTGGGCAACTTGTTGATGTCCTAGATCGACGTATTGAAGAAAATCATCACGGAGATTAGAAACTTGACTACTGCCATAAACAAAGGGAATCGAAACAAAGTCAATGATGAGGTGCGTGCCTGGGATGTTGGCCTGGGATGTTGCTCGTGATCAACCTACTAGGGCTAGTGTTCATGCTCACGTCAAAATTAAGGTGGTGAGAACTCAGATATTGAGGATTTTGGAGTGCTTGAGGAAGACGTTGTTGTTGATGAATGGAAACATGGTCCTGATTATCGTGCTAGGGTTAAGAATTTTCCCTACTTTTGGGGTAACCTCAACATTGAAGAGTTTCTTGATTGGCTTCACCATATTGAGAAGTTTTTCGAATTTCAATCCATCCTAGAAGGAAAGCAAGTTTTTTTGGTGGCCTACAAGTTGCAAGGTGGAGTTGCAGCATGATGGGATCAACTTCAAATCAATTGAATTCTACAACACAAATTACTGATAAGTACTTAGCATTGTATGAAGAGAGAGTTGTGATACAGACTTTTACCTGCAGATTACAACCTAATCTTATGTTCTCAATTTCAAAATTGTCACAAGGCAATTCAATTATGAAAAGAGATAAATCAGTCAAACATAGCATTGAATTTTTCTCCTTCTAATTAATACAGTTCCTATGAAAGATAGTTTGTTTGATTTTGAAATCAACTATGGATCCAAAAAAGCTAGCAGGACAGTTATAACTACACAAATAACAAAAACAAAACGGAGACAATTGGTGATGAATAAGTTCTCTTCAATTGGCTATTCAAATATTGTCATTGAGCTCCAAGATTGAATTGATGTTTTCAAAATCAATGAAATGTCAAGAGTTGAAATACAACACAGTAAGCCATCATAGACAAAAGTATCAAGCTGGAGACATTGTGAGATGGACTTGAAACTAAGTGTTGTTGATTTGACTTTTACATAGTTCATGGATGCAGTTATTCTACCAAATGATGATCAACTATGATACTCTAAAAAAAATCAAAGGATGTAACGGAGGAACTTGACTCAAACATAAGTCCTCATATGAGAAATCCCAAGAGTCAAAGCTTTATTTAGAAGCCATCTACAAAACGAAAAGATTTCTGCACTTCCGAGCGATGGTTTTCAATTTGCACTTGCTCCTTTGCAAAGTGAACCAAGTTTAGAAAATTCTGTAGCCGAAGGTTGGTTCTTTTCTTTTTGTGTAGGGTTCAGATGCTTATAAGCATATCGTTTAAAATTATTTCATGAAAGATATTTGATGATAGATCATCTGCATAAGGAATCGCAGCCTAAGAAAACCTGCTATAAGTTTAAGATGAAGAAGATTGCTGATTTGACTGAGTTTCACCTAATTAGGCCACTTTTCTTTTAGCCAAAACTCGAGGATAAGTTTTATTTAGGGAGAGGAGAATGATGTAGTGGCAATAACTAATGTTTTTGGAATAAATACGATCATGCGAAAGTGGGACGATTGAAGCAAAAGAGTATTCTCGGACGGATTCTAATATACAATTTTGGAGGATCATATATTTTGACTCGCTCTATAGAATCATTATTATTATATGTTTTTAAAAATCTTAGGAAGCGCTTTATACATAAAGTTAATTTGCAACATTCATTTCAAAGATATTTGTCTTTAAGCTCAACTGTACATAGAATTCAGGGTTACTTTTAGTTTTCTAGTTTTTATAGAAAGTTTTTTATGTAAGGATTTCTCTTAGCTTTAAGAAAAGGCTATAGTCTTATATTTTTTTATTGTTTTGTACCCTATACAAGGGGAACAAATTCATGTAGGGTTTTAAATTGATTATTATTAATTTCAAGAGTATTCTACTCCTAGAGTTTCTAGGATTTGTACCATTTTACTCATACTAGAATAAGTAATTATCTCTTTTCATTAAGTTTCGACTATATTTCTACTATATTTCATTCTCACTTCTCTGTTGTTTGCTTATTCGTCACCCTCGTGTGAATGTTTAGTCAAAATACTGATAGTCTTAGAGATGCGATCTTTGTGTTACCTAAAAAGTTGCAATCTTTGGCACGTTATATCATGAAGCCAAATAAAAAATTTCTCCTCTTCGTAAACGGATTTTTGTGTATATACCCTCAATCTATTTTGTTTGAAAATTTATCTCCAAATCTAGATATTTGTTAGTTTAAACAAGTGAAAGTTACTGTAACCTGACAGCTACAATAACTTTCAAACAAAAACAACCCAACCAAACAGCCCCTTATTGTTTCTGCACATTTGCAATGGAATATAATAAATTATAAAAAGCACCACTTTAATATTCTAAATTGCAAAAAAATATGAACACTCTAACATCTTAAATCGTAAAAAAAAAATAGGGAAAAATGCTTCCAGCCCCCAAAACACAAGAAAAACGCTTCCCACCCCCAAGACTTTTTCAACGCCCTCAAAACCCCCAAATTCGTAATAACTATGCACTGAGCCCCCAAAACACAAAGCCCAAGAATTTTACACAGCTAAAGACTATAATACCCTTTATCTCTCTTATGGGCATTGATTACCTCCTCCCCCCTCCAGTGCTTCTCCCTGATGTCCCTATCCCCGACCGTCGTCGTCCCCTGCGGCGTCCGCGAGCTCAAGTCCGACGAGCGCGGGCTCTACCTCATCCACCTCCTCCCTCCTCACCGCGCCAACCACATCGCCGCCGGCTCCCTCGACCACGCCAACGGCTGCCTCGGCGAGATCGCTGACGGCGAGGTCGCGGAGCTCGCCGGAGATCTCGTTGGAGGCGAGAGAAAGGACCCTGAGCTCGGCGGAGGAGGGGAGAGAGGAGAGGAGGGAGTCGTTGAGGAGGTTGGCGGAGAGGTCGAGGTGACAAAGGTAAAGTGGGAGGAAGAGGTCGGAGGGGAGGGAGCCGAGGAGGCGGGTGCCAGGCAAATGAATTCTTTATCGGAAGAACTACCACAGCTAGCAAAATAGCATGAAGAAGAAGGAGAAGAAGTCCTAGAAGCTAGCGGTAGCAGAGGGGGTCCTCTCCCAACACAACCTCAAGTCCGTCGACCTCTTCAGGGGCAAGAGGATTTCCGAGCTGAGCAACGCCGAGAAGCTCGACGGATTCACGAGGGGAGCTGATCAAGGAGAAACACTGTCGGGAATCGGAGCCGGTCCCGACGGTTCTGATCAAGGGAGCAGCGACGCCCAGATCATCGTCGGCTACCATCTCAATAGCGTTCACCAGCTCTTCTTCTTTGACGTTAGCAACGTGGCCTTGATTGATTATGCATGCTAGCTGTTTGATTAATTATAAATCTTGTAATATATATTCTGCTGGTGTTCTATATTGCTAGCTAGTTGGTTAACTAATCTCTTGGATTGTTATTATATTATAATGCCCGTGTCCATAAAGATTGAGAGACTAGTAACTGTAGGTTGCATTCAGTGATAGTGTACGTTGCATTAACTTATATCGCATGCAATATATCCAGTTGCAGCTCTTTAATTAAGTGGTTGTTAAGGTTATACGCGTTGGTTGTTAAGCTTACGAGTTTTTTCTTAAGGTTACGTGTTGATTGTTAAGGTTAGGATTTAGTTGTTAAGGTTAAGTATTGGTTGTTAAGGTTATACACGTTGGTTGTTAAGGTTACGGGTTGCTTGTTAAGATTACGCGTTGGTCGTTAATGTTATGGGTTGCTTGTTAAGGTTACGCGTTGATTGTTAATGTTACGAGTTGGTTGTTAAGGTTACAGTTAACCTTAATAACCAACCCGTAACCTTAACAATCAACACGTAACTTTAATAAGCAACCTGTAACCTTAACAACCAACGCGTATAACCTTAACAACCACTTAATTAAAGAGCTGCAACTGGATATATTGCATGCGATATAAGTTAATGCAACGTACACTATCACTGAATGCAACCTCATCAGTTAGTATCAGAGCCAGAGCGAGGTTATTTCCTACTATGGCCACCAATGATAACGAAGTTAATCACCCCCCTGATCTTGGGCAACTTGTTGATGTCCTAGATCGACGTATTGAAGAAAATCATCACGGAGATTAGAAACTTGACTACTGCCATAAACAAAGGGAATCGAAACAAAGTCAATGATGAGGTGCGTGCCTGGGATGTTGGCCTGGGATGTTGCTCGTGATCAACCTACTAGGGCTAGTGTTCATGCTCACGTCAAAATTAAGGTGGTGAGAACTCAGATATTGAGGATTTTGGAGTGCTTGAGGAAGACGTTGTTGTTGATGAATGGAAACATGGTCCTGATTATCGTGCTAGGGTTAAGAATTTTCCCTACTTTTGGGGTAACCTCAACATTGAAGAGTTTCTTGATTGGCTTCACCATATTGAGAAGTTTTTCGAATTTCAATCCATCCTAGAAGGAAAGCAAGTTTTTTTGGTGGCCTACAAGTTGCAAGGTGGAGTTGCAGCATGATGGGATCAACTTCAAATCAATTGAATTCTACAACACAAATTACTGATAAGTACTTAGCATTGTATGAAGAGAGAGTTGTGATACAGACTTTTACCTGCAGATTACAACCTAATCTTATGTTCTCAATTTCAAAATTGTCACAAGGCAATTCAATTATGAAAAGAGATAAATCAGTCAAACATAGCATTGAATTTTTCTCCTTCTAATTAATACAGTTCCTATGAAAGATAGTTTGTTTGATTTTGAAATCAACTATGGATCCAAAAAAGCTAGCAGGACAGTTATAACTACACAAATAACAAAAACAAAACGGAGACAATTGGTGATGAATAAGTTCTCTTCAATTGGCTATTCAAATATTGTCATTGAGCTCCAAGATTGAATTGATGTTTTCAAAATCAATGAAATGTCAAGAGTTGAAATACAACACAGTAAGCCATCATAGACAAAAGTATCAAGCTGGAGACATTGTGAGATGGACTTGAAACTAAGTGTTGTTGATTTGACTTTTACATAGTTCATGGATGCAGTTATTCTACCAAATGATGATCAACTATGATACTCTAAAAAAAATCAAAGGATGTAACGGAGGAACTTGACTCAAACATAAGTCCTCATATGAGAAATCCCAAGAGTCAAAGCTTTATTTAGAAGCCATCTACAAAACGAAAAGATTTCTGCACTTCCGAGCGATGGTTTTCAATTTGCACTTGCTCCTTTGCAAAGTGAACCAAGTTTAGAAAATTCTGTAGCCGAAGGTTGGTTCTTTTCTTTTTGTGTAGGGTTCAGATGCTTATAAGCATATCGTTTAAAATTATTTCATGAAAGATATTTGATGATAGATCATCTGCATAAGGAATCGCAGCCTAAGAAAACCTGCTATAAGTTTAAGATGAAGAAGATTGCTGATTTGACTGAGTTTCACCTAATTAGGCCACTTTTCTTTTAGCCAAAACTCGAGGATAAGTTTTATTTAGGGAGAGGAGAATGATGTAGTGGCAATAACTAATGTTTTTGGAATAAATACGATCATGCGAAAGTGGGACGATTGAAGCAAAAGAGTATTCTCGGACGGATTCTAATATACAATTTTGGAGGATCATATATTTTGACTCGCTCTATAGAATCATTATTATTATATGTTTTTAAAAATCTTAGGAAGCGCTTTATACATAAAGTTAATTTGCAACATTCATTTCAAAGATATTTGTCTTTAAGCTCAACTGTACATAGAATTCAGGGTTACTTTTAGTTTTCTAGTTTTTATAGAAAGTTTTTTATGTAAGGATTTCTCTTAGCTTTAAGAAAAGGCTATAGTCTTATATTTTTTTATTGTTTTGTACCCTATACAAGGGGAACAAATTCATGTAGGGTTTTAAATTGATTATTATTAATTTCAAGAGTATTCTACTCCTAGAGTTTCTAGGATTTGTACCATTTTACTCATACTAGAATAAGTAATTATCTCTTTTCATTAAGTTTCGACTATATTTCTACTATATTTCATTCTCACTTCTCTGTTGTTTGCTTATTCGTCACCCTCGTGTGAATGTTTAGTCAAAATACTGATAGTCTTAGAGATGCGATCTTTGTGTTACCTAAAAAGTTGCAATCTTTGGCACGTTATATCATGAAGCCATTTGTGTATTTACAAATTTACCCTCTAAATCTTTATACTTGCAAAAAATTTCTCGTTGATCTTTTTACCTCTTAGTTTTAAGTGAGGCTTTTTTGCAACAATACCCTAAGTACACAAATATACAAAATAAAATGAATCATATCTATCGTAATCAATGATGTACCAAGGATGTGAAGCTCAAGGTGCACACTTACTTCTTCGCTTAAAAAATATTTTTAAAAAAAAACCTAGAGTCTTAGACTTGACAACCCAAACAAAAAGGGAAAATTGCTTGAAGGAACCAAAGAAAGTTAGGCCAAGCATTCTCAACCCCAACCCAAGAACTACAACCCCAAAGATCTAAAATTAAAAAATATGTGCAACCAAATCCCAAACCCACTGCCCAAGAAAATCACTTCCCAATTTAAAACCCGCTCAAGCTACAAATGTCCACGGCTCCTCCGCCTCGCCGCCTCCATCACCAGCCATTTCTCAACTCGGCCTCTCTCGATCTCTCTCCCCTCCGGCTCCTACGTCGTCCTCACCTCCAAGCAAAAATCGCTCGCCGCCCTCTCCCTCCTCAAAAACAAATCCCCCGTAATCCCCTCCCCCTCCCCCGCCGGCACCGGGACACCTCCGACGTCCTCTCCATCTGCTCCGCCGCCTTCTCATGCCCCTCCTCCCACCTGACTCGCACCCTCCTCTCCCTCCCGTCTCCCGCCTCTCCTCCTTTACCCCTCCGTCCGTCCGCTCCCTCATCTCCCCCCTCCTCTCCGCTAGTAATGTGTCCCAAGTCCATGTGTCCGTCTTCGGCCAAGCCCGCCTCCTCGACGATGCCACCTCCGCCTTCCGCTCCCATCCCTCCACCCAAACCCTCAACTCCCTCCTCTTCGCCTCCCTCCTTGCTGGCGACCACCCCGCTGCCGCCAAGTTCTTCACCGACCTTGTCGTGCCCGACAACATCGTCCCAGATGTCGAGACTTACAAACCCTCATCAAGTCGTTCGCCGAATCGGGCTCCACTCGCTCCACCTACTCGATGTTCGATGAAATGAAGAGCAAAAACAAGCCCAATTCGACCGCTTTTACTAATGCGATCTCAGGTTTCTATAGGGAGCAGAAGTTGGAGGACGTGGATAAGGTTTTGGGGTTGATGAAAGAGTATGGGTTAAACCCAGGTTCGAATTCGGTGTATAATGTGAGGATTGATGGACTATGTAAGTTGACGAGGACGATGGAGGTGAAGGATTTGTATAGGGAGATGTTGTTGAAGGGGATGAAGCCGAATTGGGTGATATATTATCTTTTGATTGTTGGATTTTGCAAAGAAGTGATGTTGGAGGAGGCTAAAAGAATGTATGAGGAGATGGGGAAGAAAAGGGTTGTGCCTGGAGAGGGTTGGTGTTATTTTAGCTTGATACATTATTTGTGTCAGGGTGGAGATTTTGAGGCTGCCATGGGAGTTTATAAGGATGCAATGGGAAAAAATTGGATGCCAGGGTTTAAGACGATGAAGGTGCTAGTGAATGGATTGGTGAACAATTAGCAAAGAGGTTGTGGACTCGGGGAGCAAATCAAATGAGGACGAGGAGGAGGTTGAGAAGGCAATGAGGCAGATGTATGGGCTTGGATTAGGGATGAGGAGGATGATGCAGATTCACTCGAGCCCGTCCGATTAGAATCTGCACAATTCTTGGGGCTCTCCTGTTGATGATGATGATGAGAAAGAGAACAAAATATGATTTTTTGGGGAGAGGACATAGGATTTGTACCTAATTTAGTGCACCCAAAAAAGAAGAAGAAAAGGGAATTTTGTTTGCTTTAAATTTGAGTTTTGAGTTTATTGTTTGTACTACACATTGTTGTAGATTGGTTCTACGAAGGAAATGGAATGGTGGGTTGGAATTGTAACTTTCTGATGTATTTTTGTTTGATGGGTTAAAATCCTTTGTAAGGATGATTTTGATCCAGTTAGAGTTTAATTTAGGAGTATTGTTATGTTTCTTAGTTATTCAAGGTTAAATGTGAAAATGAGGGAACATATATGTATATATATATATATATATATATATATATATATAACCGTAAATATGATAAATAAGCATATCATGTGAAATTTTAGTGTTATATATGACAATTCAATCTTACATGTGACAGTTCTATCTTATATGTGATATTTAGATCTGATTTGTGATTTTGGGTGTTGTATGTAATATTTGGGTGTTGCTTGTGATATTTATTATTTATACGTGATATTTGGATGGTGTATGTGATATTTGGGTGTTGCTTGTGCTACTTGTTGTTTATGCGTGACATTTGGGTATTGTATGTGATATTTGGGTGTTGTATGTGATATTTAGGTGTTTATACGTGACATATTCACTATCAACAAATTACAGCCAAATATCACATACAACAAGCAATGTCACGTATAAACAATAAATATCACAAGCAACACCCAAATATCATATACAACAGATATAAGTCACATCTAATAGAGTCATTCCACATGTGACGAATAAGCATATCATGTGATATTTCAATGTTATATGGGTTGTATGTGATATAAGTCATATCTAATAGAGTCATTCCACATGTGACAAATAAGCATATCATGTGTCAAATAAGCACATGTGGAATGACTCTATTAGATCTAAATATCACATACAACGAATTACAGCCATATGTTATTGTAGGCTGTCTAAAAATCACAATAGATAGCTTATCCCCCATCAAACACCGATGATGGAAGTTACAATCTGACGACTTCCAGGAGATTACAATTTGAAGGCTTTCACGTAGATCGCTGAAGGTTATAATCTGACGACCTTCACGATAACCGATGAGAGCTCTAGTTCAACAACATTCACAATCAACATCGGGAGTTACAATCTGACAACTCTCATATTCTCAAGGAGCCAAGACGAAGATTACAAGACAATGATCTTTGCAACGCTATGACAAAAGAGATTACTTGTTGATAATCTCTCCAAAGCAAGACGCGGAACTCATCACCGCGCTCTAAGACCAAAACACGGAGGTTCTCCCCGTGTGTCAACATCAAAACGACGGGGTCGATCCCGCGTTACAACATCAAAACGCGAGGGTCGAACCCACGTTATAACATCAAAATGCTGGAGTCGATCCCGCGTTACAACATCAAAACGCGAGGGTCGAACCCACGTTACAACATCAAAACGCTGGAGTCGGACCCGCATTACAACAAGCGAAATGTGAGCGACCCTCGCGTTCTGGATGTTCAGTCAACACCCAACCTCGCGTCTCAATCCTAAGACGCGAGGTTAGGGTCCTGAACGCCAGGTTGGGCGTTTGACTCATTCAAATATGAGTCGAACGGTTTCAGAACCGTTTTCCCACAATCTGAGGAAATCACTCCCACTTAGGAGCGGATTTAGAGGGCAGTTACACCCTCTTAATCCCCTATAAAAGCGAGTAAACTCAACTGAGTTCAGGGTTGGAATTTCTTGGCTCAGATCGACTACTGAAGGCTGGCATTTTTCGGATCTGGGATTTGGCAGCAACAGGAGAAATCCTTGGGCGAGCTTTTGAGGAGATTGGCATCATCATCCAACGAAGATCATCTTCAACTTCGACAACAGAGAGCTTTCATTCTTGGCTTATCAACCGAACTTTCGGTTCAAATCAACTCTTTTACAGAGTTCTTCAAAACTCGTTCAGAGTTTTCAAACTTACCACGCAAGTTCTCCACAGCGTCGAATCGTGAGGAGAAGACATCGTTTTAGTGAAGCAAAACGTCGGATCGTCAACAGAGAGCAAACTCGACGCGAGCATTCGAGGGAGGCACTCCATCGCCACCGAGAAGAACCCAGTTTTAAACAAAGAAGAGAACCAAATTCGTTCTCTTCTCTTTTGTAATCAAATTATAACCGGAATCAAAGAAATACAAGTCAATTTTCTTTGTTCTCTTCTTTGCAATTTTCCCTACATACAAAAGATGGCGACTTTGCTGGGGACTAGCTTTTCCGACGAAGAAGTGGTGGTGCAATTCGATGTTCATCTCACTGGAACAACCGTCAAAACTCTCGTGGTAGAGTTTGATCAAGCCAAGTTTGAGGAGGCTATCTCCTCCGGATCCCTTAGCCCTAAGGCTATGCGCAAGATCCACAAAGTCTCCAAGAAGACTAAATCTCCAACTATTGATGGAGTGCCGAAGAAAGTCCTCTCCTTTGGTCAAAATTCATCAAACAGCCCCTCCTCTGAAGGACTGGGCTCTGCCTCTGCCAAACTCGCTCAACGAGTTGAAAACTCCACACCCGCGTTAACACGATGTGTCATGGGTGGTAAAAGGCTTAAGACGGAGATAGATCCAATCAACGCCGATGATGCCCTTGCAAAAGCCTTAAAACAAGCTAAGAAGAACGCTACTCGTCGAAGAAGAAGGTCTCAGCGACGAGTACAACCTCGAGAAAGTCGATCATCCAACCAACGCGAGCTTCACGTTCGTGAGCCTAAACGTGACCCTGAGCCCAAACATGAGCTTCGCGAGAACCAGACTGAACGTGGCCCTCAATGGCATGTTTTACAGCCAAAACGCGGACCTAAAGCTTGCGTTGAACGCGAACTTCAACTTCGCGTTTCCCAGTCAAAACACGACCCTCGCGTTGACAATGAAGAACGCGACCCTCGCGTTGCCAAACCAAAATGCGGATCTCGCGTTTCAAGTGCCAAACGCGACCTTCGCGTCCTAAGCGAGACCCCCGAATACTCTGCGTAGCGCGACTAGATTAAGGTGCGGATATAAGAAGTTTATGGATTCAAGGCATCTCAACCAGATCCATATTCACCAAGAGCCAGTCATATCCAATCATGGACTGGGGGTTCCAGTTCAAACCTCACGATCAGTGAGTAATTCTCCTCGAATCTTTATAACAGATTTGAGAGAGTTCATATCGAGAGAAGGACCGATGCAGCAAGTCATTCGTTCATTCCAATGTGAACGGCTAATTCCTATGGTCCTCTTGGGATATCAATGCTGCTCATATGTGGCCAAACCATTTGTGTTCGACTAATTAACGGACGTTGCTTTGTCTAACCAACGATGACGTTTGCACAGGAAGAAGTCTCCAGAGACCGAATATCCTGGGGTCACTATCAATGTGATCGGCAGAGGGAAAACTCAGGTCCTAGTTCCGATGACTCTGAGACAATTCGTTCACCGACCGTCAGAGAAATCGCTAACGAATTTGAAGGAGTCTACCAACTCACTCGGACGCGAACAGGAGCCATTCTCCCAGTCAACTATCGGAGGTTAGCCAGAGGAACCAATTCCGATGATGAACACTCAGCCATCGCGGAGTCTCAATCGTCAAGTTCCTTTGTTGAACGTGAAAGCTCCGCCTATATGACAGAAAGCCATAAAGATCTCGCGAAGAGACTTGATGAGAAGGAGGCCATGCTCAAATCTCAGCAAGAGGCCATCAATGAACTCATGGCCCTGTTGACTCAAATTGTCGCAGACAAGGCCAAATCTCAGGAGATAGATTCGCCACCTAGGCAAGAATCTTTCAGGAGAGAAAAAGCGTCTTCATCCCGACCTCACACAAGCAAAGGGAAGGGAAAGGTGATTGATGACACGACTTCTGACCAAGAAGCCCACAACCTGGAATCTTCCTCTGATGAAGGAAGAGAGACTGAGAACGAGTATAATCTTCAGTCTGCCAAAATGGAAGAATTGGAAGCCCGCCTTAATGCCATGGCCAACAGAAGTGAGCTCCAAGACGAGGGAGTTGTCAGACCATATCCTGTTGAATGGGACGCAGCCCCTTATCCTCCAAAATTTGAAGTCCCGACGCTACAAACTTTTGACGGCACGGGATCACCGAACCAACATATTTATCATTTCAAGTCACAGACTGGGAATGTAATATCAAACGATGCCATACTGGCTCGATTGTTCATTGGCACCCTTATATCCAAATGTGGGCAGATTTAGAGAGACTCTTCCTGTCAAGATTTTTTGAAGAGGATACAGAAGTCTCCATCCATACCCTTCTCGCCACTAAGCAGAAGAAGAGGGAGTCCGTCAAAGCCTTCGTCAAAAGGTTCCGAACCATGGCTCTCCGGTGTTCGTCAGGTATGACACAGTCTACTTTAGTAGAGACCTGTCGACACAACTTGCAGACCGACCTCCTAGCCCGAATCAGAGTTGCAGAATGTCATTCTTGGAGACAACTAATCTCTCAAGGCGAACAAGCTCAAAAGATTATTGCAAGGATCAAAGCTGAAGAACAAAGTAGGCAGGATCAGCCCGAGCAATCGGACCAAGCCCAATCTTCTCCTGAGCAATCGAACCAAGCTCACTCTTCCCAGTCAGAACCGAAAGATACTACGGCTGCTGAAGTCAATCCTTTCCAGTAGGATTGCGGGTCCAATAACTATCACGTTAACGGTTACCTCTGATAGTCAAACTCGTTAGATATTGGCTCACTAGGCGATGTGTCATGTCTACCCTTTTCTCCCCTTGCACTTGTTCAAGACTGGGGGTTGGTTTATTTGTAGTTCATTGGATTATGAGTAATAAAGTTTCTGAGTTGTTATGTTTAATAGAATACCTCTGTCAACCACAAAATCTACCAAAACTATCACGGGATGGCAGGTCCACAAAACTATCACGTTAATATTTACCTCTGATAGTCCATCAACTTGTCAATCCACTTCAATAGGATGGCAGGTCTACTAAAACTATCACGTTAATGATCACCTCTGATAGTCTATTTTCTCCAAAGTCCCCCATCAATCCTCTTCAGGTAGGATGACGGGTCTATCAAAACTATCACGTTAATGATTACCTCTGATAGTCTATTTTCTCTAAATTCCCCACCAATCCTCTTCAAGTAGGATGGCAGGTCCACCAAAACTATCATGTTAACCGTTACCTCTGATAGTCCATTCCCTCCAAATTCTCCTGCCAATCCTCTTCAATAGGATGGCGGGTCCACAAAACTATCACGCTAACAGTTACCTCTGATAGTCAAACTCATCAGATAATGGCCTACCAGGTAATGTGCTTCTATTTCGACTTCATGGATAGTGCCCCACTAGGCGATGTGCCTTGTCTACCTCTTTTTTATTCCCCTGCTAAGTCTTAATCAAGACTGGGGGTTGGTTACTTGGAATTCATTGGATTAAGAGTAACGAATCTTTCACATCGTTGAGTTAACATTACACTTCTGACGATCATCATCCCCACAGAGTATGCATTCAACTTGTATCACTCCTAATTTGTCACGTTAACAATATACCTCTGACAACAATCAACTTATCAATCCTTGACAATAGGATTATAAGTCCTCAAAATTGCTCAAATCACAATCTTCCCCAGCAAGACGCTAAATCTTCAAAATCTTGTTCAAATAACAAGCATCAAAATTTATCGCTTTTGATGATAAACTCATTTAGCAAGTTTCCCCAGCGAGACGCTAATTCCTAAAATCTTGTGCAAGTCACAAGAACACATTCCTGTCAAGTTAACATCAAACCTCTGACAAAATCCACTTATCAATTCTCGTCAATAGGATGATAAGTCTCCAAAGTTGCTCCAATCGCAACACATTCCTGTCATGTTAACAATATACCTCTGACAATAATCCACTTATCAATCCTCATCAATAGGATGATAAGTCCACAAAGTTGCTCCGATCGTAACATTCTCTTGTCACGTTAACACCAAACCTCTGACAAATCAACTTATCAATCCTCGTCAATAGGATGATAAGTCCACAAAGTTGCTCCAATCGCAACACATTCCTGTCATGTTAACAATATACCTCTGACAACAATCTACTTATCAATCCTCTTCAATAGGATGATAAGTCCACAAAGTTGCTCCAAAGTTGCTCCGATCGCAACAAATTTCCGTCATGTTAACACCAAACCTCTGACAATCCACTTATCGACTCTCCTCAATAGAGCGATAGGTCCACAAACCTGTCATGTTAATATCACACCTCTGATAAAATCAACTTATCGACTCTCCTCAATAGAGCGATAGGTCCATAAAATACTGTTAGGTTAACATCACACCTCTCACAGTCAAACCCTCCCTAATGAACTTGATAATCCTTTTTCAATAATAATAACAAGTTTTCATTATAAAATCCCCAGCGGATTAAGGATTTTTTGGAATTATCCTAGTGATAGTGAAGAAAATTTTTGAATTTCACTCTAAGTGAAAATTCATGCCAAGTTAATACTACACCTCTGGCACTTCTAATTTTCTTTCAGTGTTTCGAGTAAAAATATAACACAGGAAGAAATAGTAACAAAGTCTATGTATTCAACATCGTAGCAGGTTGTTATTAATAACGTCGAAATTCATGTCTTACACGCATGGGGGACGTTATCTCGATCCCTAATTAGAGATAAGTCTACGCCTAACACGCGTTGCCGGTTAGTCTTTTTTTCGTAAAAAATAACAAAGTCTATGTATTCAAAATCATAGCATCAAGTCTAAGAGGGTTCATTCTCTTAGCACAACGTTACATGTGGAACGGACTTAGACAATCCACATGCTAGCCCGACTCAAACGGTAGTCGGTAAAGGCTTATCAAATCCGTTGATGGCTGAGGGTTTGCCAAAAATCCTATGCACGTTTGCAGGCCCATCAGCTTAATGGATATGAGCCGAGACTTAAAACAGATGAGCCAAAGACAAGTCTCAAAGACTTAGTCAAAAATGCACGGAAGCCACTTCCATATCTTAAGTCAAAACGTTGAGGTCACACCCGTGTTCCAAATTCAACATGCAAGGGTGAGACCCGCATCTCAAGTTCAAAATACAGGGTCCACCCCCACATTCCAGAAGCAGGATTATGGCGCATACATTCACACAGGTCCTACGTAGCAAATCCCTTCAACCAAGATGCCTTCGAAGCAAGTGCAGAGAACAAATCCTTTACCACAAGGAATCAACAGCTCCAAGATCAGAGTTGTCTCAGCATCGTAGATCGCTGAAGGTTACAATCTGACGACCTTCACGACAACCGATGAGAGCTCTAGTTCAACAGCATTCACAATCAACATCGGGAGTTACAATCTGACGACTCTCATATTCTCAAGGAGTCAAGACGAAGATTACAAGACAATGATCTTTGCAACGCTATGATAAAAGAGATTACTTGTTGATAATCTCTCCAAAGCAAGACGCGGAACTCATCACCGCGTTCTAAGACCAAAACACGGAGGTTCTCCCCGTGTGTCAACATCAAAACGCCGGGGTCAATCCCGCGTTACAACATCAAAACACGAGGGTCGAACCCACGTTACAACATCAAAACGCTGGAGTCGATCCCGCGTTACAACATCAAAATGAGAGGGTCGAACCCACGTTCCAACATCAAAACGCGAGGGTCGATCCCGCGTTACAACATCAAAACGCTGGAGTCGATCCCGCGTTACAACATCAAAATGAGAGGGTCGAACCCACGTTACAATATCAAAACAACTCCGCGTCTCAATTCTAAAACGCGGAGTTAGGATCTTGAACGCCCACGTGGACGTTTGATTCGTTCAAACACGAGCTGAACGGTTGCAGGAACCGTTTTCCCTCCACGATTTGAGGGATTTCCGCCCCACTATGGAGAGAATTAAGGGGGCGGTTACACCCCTTAATTCCCTATAAATATGGGTAAACTCAACTGAGTTAGGGGCTGGCATTTTTTGGATCTGGGACTTGGCAACAACAGGAGAAATCCTTGGGCGAGCTTTTGAGGAGATTGGCATCATCCTCCAACGAAGATCATCTTCAACTTCGACAACAGAGAGCTTTCATCCTTAGCTTATCAACCGAACTTTCGGTTCAAATCAACTCTTTTATAGAGTTCTTCAAAACTCGTTCAGAGTTCTCAAACTTGCCATGAAAGTTCTCCACAGTGTCGAATCGTGAGGAGAAGACATCGTTCCAGTGAAGCAAAACGTCGGATCGTCAACGGAGAGCAAACTCGACGCGAGCATTCGAGGGAGGCACTCCATCGCCACCGAGAAGAACCTAGTTTTAAACAAAGAAGAGAACCAAATTCGTTCTCTTCTCTTTTGTAATCAAATTGTAACCGGAATCAAAGAAATACAAGTCAATTTTTTTTGTTCTCTTCTTTGCAATTTTTTTCCAACATACAAAAGATGTAAATATAAAGAAATTACAGCCATGTGACAAATAAGCACATTCACTATTAACAAATTACAACCAAATATCACATACAACACCCAAATGTCACGTATAAATAATAAATGTCACAAGCAACACCCAAATATCACATACAACACCCGAATGTCATGTATAAATAACAAATGTCACATAAAAATAGCATATGTGACATAAAACCGTCATATGTCACATGAAACTATCATATATATCACATAAGCATGTGTAATAAATCATATAAATATCAAAAACTTGAATAACATAGCAAATATCACATATTAACTGCAAATTGTTGGCCTTCTTGTTTTGATGATGATTTAACAAATAATTCACATCTAATATTGTTTGTTTAGTGTGTTTGTGTTTTGTTATTTATTGTAGACAAATAATAAGTTGGAGGATGGATGGATTGTGCCATATCAATCATATCAAGTAGAGGTAGGCGGGATAGTGGTTGAAGCCTTGCTATTCAAGTTGAATATCCAAGTTCAAGCTTCATCTGCAATATGTACCAAGTCAAGCTTATTGAACATCAAGATCAAGCTTGGTAACATTAGTTTAGGTTTATATTGTGTGTGTTGGTACTTTAAGCTCAATCATATACACACACACATTATATTGGTTTCCTTGTATATATATATAGTTATCTATATACACAAATTCATGTTTAAATATGAAACAATTGAATATAATTGGAAAATACATTTTTGTTTCATGTTTTTATGCTTACATATGATTTCATCAATATCAATTTTATTTAGTTCAATGAAATCATGTTTATTGTTTTGAAAGTTTGCAAAACAAGTATTTTTGTGAAAATATTGTTTTCTTAGTATATGGACTTAACAATAATGATATACATCTTCTATTAAGTCTATATATTTATTTTGTAAAGTTTTAAAACATGGTTAAGCTAAAATATCAAAACTCATGTGTTTACATTTTCATGTTTTGAATTATTTTGTAAAATAATGATATTTTACATTTGGGAGGTCCTTTTAGAAAACCAATTTTTGTAGCATGTGTATTATCATGTCTACAATTATTTCCCAAAGTTTTATATTTTTCTGAATTTATTTTATATTTTTAAACCCAGTTTAAAGTTGAGTTTTTTCTGTGCATTTCAGGTTTGTGCACGTATAAGTCGACTCATAAGTCGACTCATAAGTCGACTCATGAGTCGACTCATAAGTCAACTTATGAAGTGTAGCCCAGTTGTGTTTTTCTTCTACTGAGTCGACTCATATAAGTTGACTTATAAGTCGACTCATAAGTCGACTTATCAGAGAGCCGTTGTACAGTAACGGCTATAGTTTTCTGATTTGTTTGTTTGTGAGTTTTTGGTTTTTTCCTTAGGGTTTTTGCTAAGGTTTTGAGTGGGTATAAATATCCCCTTGCTCTTATCTTTCATAAGAACTAATGAAATATTTTAAACAAGTTTAAAAGAGTTTTAAACAAGGGTTTAAGTTTGTTTAATGTTTGTTTAGAAGCTTTTAAGCAATTGAGGATTTGAGTTTGTGAATTCAATTCCACAAGAGCTTGAGGAGATCATCTATTGGAGTTTGTGCAATTAACTATTCTCCCTCCATCTCTTGTCATCTATTGAGAAGTTTTCTAAACTCTTTTTTAGCTTTATATTTATTTGTTTGATTATCATCTTACTAAAGCTAGTTTTATATTGAGTTTAGATTTGATTATTGTCACACACACCCACTTGAACTTATTATATTTGCATTCATAATATATTTGGGGTTGTGAGAGATAGTAACATTGAGTTGAGCCTAATTGAGTTCTCACCTTGTTTAGAGAATAATTATTTTTTGTGCCTAATTTGTGAAGTTCACTTTGTAATACACTTGTACACCGAGAGAAGTGTGCGGTGAGGACGGAGTCGATACCGAGAGGAGTGTCGTCGGTGGCCTAGTGAGAGGTTATAATTCTGAGACTTGAGGGAGTCGATACGTGAGGACCAACACTTGAGGTTGTAGCTTGTGTATGTACTTTGTGAGGATTTGTGAGAGTTGTCGGTTGACTTGATAACCGAGTGTGTAGAGTTTTCGGTTAACTAAAAAACCGAGTGTGTAGAGAAGTTCCGGCTTCTAAACCGGGTTGTGTAGTGGATTCTTCCCGGGAGTGGGGAGCGGAGATGTAGGACGGAAGGTCCGAACTCCATGATCATTTCCTTGTGTTTGGGTTTAACATTGGTGTATTTATTCTTACATATTATTATATCGCCATTGTTGCATGATCATTTTGTTTACCCTTGTTTATATTGTATATCCTTGCACACATCTTGTAGCATATCATACTTGCTAGGATATATTTGGTAGTAAGTTTTAATTGGCATAAAATCGGATTAGATTAGCATAAACCCTATTCACCCCCTCTAGGGTTCTTTCCTAGCGGCCTTAGGGTCTAACACAAATATCACATAAAAGGACACCTGGATATTAATATGTGATATTTGTAGTTAATATGTGACATTTGTCCTGATATGTATTGTTTAAGAGCCTAAGATATTCTCATAAAAATACACTTGGAGCACTAAGATGGCTTGTCACATGAAGGACAATCAGAATTTTATAGCAAAATTAAACAAGTTGACTTCGATTTCCTTATCAAATTTTACAAACCGATGAACTATGTTAACCGTCCAAACGATAAATTTGCACAAAACCAACTATACTAATAATCACATTGGAAGAGATTCCATTTGTAGATTCACATACAATAAGAATTTGCACATAGAATGATCCGAAGTTGAATTAAAAGGGAAAAAGAACTCGTCTTTTGCTCTCCTCCTCGTCATCATCCCCTGAGAAATCTACAAGATTCGATCAAAATTATTTTTTGTTCTCCTTCTCATCATCATCATCAACAGCAGAGCCCTAAGAACTGTGCATATTCTGATCGGACTGGCTCGAGTGAATCTGCATCATCCTCCCTATCCCCAATCTAAGCCCACACATCTGCCTCATTGCCTTCTCAACCTCCTCCTCCTCCTCCTCCTTATTCGATTTCCTCCCCGAGACAAAGCCAGGGGTTTTCATTAATTCCTCTCCCATCAAGGCTTGCCGACTAACTTCTAACACCTAAAATTAAAAAAAAATCAACATGAGTAATTCAGTAATTCATTGAAACGAGCAAAACCAAAGAAATCCACAGCAATAAACACAAAGGGGGCTCAAACACAAAAGAGAATCAACAATCAATCTTTGATTTGATTCCATGATTCAAGTTACAAATCGACACCCTCTTTGCCGTCAAATCCAATTAAAAGCCCCAAATTCTCAATTTTAGTTACATCAAAATTAGGGTTTTCGATCCAAATCTAACCTAAAAGACACAACAGGCCCGACGATGGTGACTGAGTCGTTGGGCAGAATCTGGTCGGTGGAGTACCAACGGCTGGCGGCGAGGGACAGGGAGCTGAGCTAGACCTAGCTGGCAGAGACGGAGGGGTTGAGCTTGCAGAACTTAAGGAAGCCGTCAAGGTCGCCGCCAGTTGTTTGCGGAGAAAATTGTTTGATTCATTGCGATGTTCATTACAAACTTCAGACGTTTACAACAAAAACAAAAATTAGTCTTTTTATAAGACTTTTACACAATGAAAACAAAACAAAAGTACAATTCTCTTCAAACAGCGCAGAGATTGTTTATCAGCCTTCTGCTTGCATGGGATCTTGGCCTATGACGGGGATGTTGATATTCGTGGATCACCGTCGATCAGATCTGATTACTGAAAGATCGGGTAGAGCTTCATTGATTCGCAAAGGAATCAAGAAACCGTAGCGCTTATCTCGGTAACGGCGAGATAATTACTCTTCTTAAGATTATCGCAACGGGATAATCTTAAGGAACGGACCCGGGGAACTGCAGATCTGATGAGCTCCTCTTCTTTATGCCGATGAACTCGATCCGATCTCTCCTCCTCCTCTCTGAAATTTGTGCACCTTCAGTCTTCAGTCCGGCAGGGCTTCGCCAACTCTCCAAAATTCTAGATCTCTAAAAAATAAAGTCCTGAGGCTGTATTTATAGGTTCCAGGAAGTCCGGGCGGTTAAAACCGCATAACGGCTAGTTTCCCCACCCTTGGGTGTCTCAGCGAGGCCGAGACACCCAAGGTGTCTCGGTTGGGCCGAGACACATCGGGGTGTCTCAACTCAGGCTGAGACGCTTTGTTTTGCATACTTGTCCGTTTCCGCCGTAACTTCTTCATCCGAACTCGGATTTGAGTGATTCAAAGTGTGTTGGAAAGCCGGCGAGGAGTTCTATAAGCTCCGATAATTAGATCATTATGGATTAAGCTGGGATATGAGCGGCGTTTCGCCTTTTGTAAGCGACGCGGGGTTCCCGATCAGTTCGTGTCTTCGTTATTCTGAAACTCTGTTACTTCACGTAGTTCGTCGATTCACTTTAAGCGTTCGTCGACGTCAATCAAGCTTCTGTAACTTGGATAGTAATGTTCATCGCCTTCTCTTAGCTTTGAGCTGCTCGTGGAGACCTATAGGCAATTTTCAACGCCTACACCAATCTGGAGGAGGGAGCCATCGAGGAGGAACTGTCCAGAGGAGTACCACATGTTGGTGATGCTGTGGAGGGAGCAAAGGGAGAGGGTGGAGGGGTCGAAGGAGACGGAGTGGGCGAAGCAGTCAAGGGACCCACGGTAGTGGGGAAGGGAGAGGTTGGAGGGGCCGATGTGGGTGCGGTCGAGAAGGATGACAGTGCTGAGGTGGGTGATGGCGGTGTGCATCGAAGCGATATTAGCGTTAGGGAGGAGGAGTGAGGAATGGTAATTTGGGAATGAGTTTCTTGGGCAGTGTGTCTTGGGGGTTGGTTGCACTTATATTTCAATTTAAGGATTTGGGGGTTATGGTTTTCGGGCTGGGGAGGAGGATGCTTGCTCCAACTTATTTTGGTTTCTCCAAACAATTTTCCCAAACAAAAATTATATATATTTAATAATTGTTTACAGAAAAGAAAAGAGTACTCTCTGCTCCAAAAGTATACTCATATAACTATCTTTCAAAAAAAATCAAGTTAAAATGTGGTTTACAAACTACCCTGAGAAATTCATGTTTTAAATTGTTGCATAATACTAATAGAAAAATGAGCAAACTAGATGCAACAAACTAGACAAAATTATTTTCCATCTAGTTTGAAGCCAACTAGACAGAAAAATTTCTATCTAGCTTGTTTCGTCTAGTTTGAAGCAATCTAGATGGAAAATTCTATCTAGATTGTCAAACTAGACGAAAAATATTTTTTAATAAAATTTACTAGTCATCCTAGATGGAATTTCCATCTACGACACAACCTAGATAGAAAATTCAGTCTAGGACGCAACCTAGACGGAATTTCTATCTAAGTTGCCACAAAAATTGAAAAAAACCCTAAACTTTACCCCACCCCCACAGTAGCCCCATCTCTCCCTCACAGAAAATTGAAAAAAAAACCCTAACCTAAATCTCCCCCTACTCCCCGCCCCGTCGCCCCTGCCTCCGATGTTGGCCCTGTTCCCCACTGCCCCGCCACCGCTCTCTGCTTCTCTCCATTTCGCCCCTCAACCACCGCTCTCCCGTTGGCCGCTATCCCCTGCCGCCGCTCGCTGCACCTCTCACGCCTCTTGTTGGCTTCCCCCCCACCCCGCCCCGCATCACCGTCGACCCGAGTCGCCCACCGTCCTACCGCCCTCGTCTAACCCTCCTCGCCTCTCCCTCCCCTCCCCCACCACTCTCCGTCCTCCCCCTCCTCCCTAACCCGCCTCCTCCTCTCTTATCCCTATCAGCTATATCCCCCTACCGCCACCCGCCCTGACTCCCGGCTTCGTGCGGCATCACCCCTCCATCCCCCCCTGCCGTCATGCCTCCCTGTCAGCCTTGTCCTGCGGCTGCCCTCCTCTCTCCCTTCACCCTCTCCCTCTCCCTTCGCCGCCTCACTCCCCACAATTAAAGAAACCCTAGCTCCCCTCCCCCTCGCGTGCCGTTCCAGATCCCTCTTCCTCAGTCCGACCGTGACCACCGTACGGCCCGCCCGTTGTTTTTGGATCTTATCGTCTCTCATCTCAAAGGTACGATTTTTATAAAAAAAAATGAAAATTTTAAATTGTTTATTGTTGAATTTAGTTTAAAAACCCTAAATTATTATCCAAAAATAAATGAGTTCGAATCTTGTAACCCTAATTGGAAAATTTTCAACTATATATTAACCCTAACTCAACTATATTTTACCCCATTTGAACAATACTTCTAATCATAAATCTAATTAAACACTTGTGAACTATTAATCCTAATTGAACACCTGATTCATGATGGCCGATTTACACTAAGTTTCGTTTGTGGTATAAGTATGTGTGATTATGTAAGTCTGTGATGTGAAAATATGTGACATAAAAAATTTTCAAAAAATAGAGTGATACATAACATATTATAATTTTTAATAATATATTATATATCCAATTTAGGTGAATGAAAAAAATAATATTATACCTAGACTTCCATCTAATAATTACATCCAATTTTTTGGACTTATAATATAAGATAGACGACTCATATTTGGGTAGGAGACAAAGTTTTCTCTTGGAAATGATCATTTATTTTATATTATACGAAGAAAAAATTGGTATTAAAATTTGTAATTATTGGATCTGTCCTTCTCGGACGGGTTAAGAATATAGTAGTGCATACATCCAACTTTGTATACTTTATATGTTTTTATTTCTTGAAAGTTTCGGTAGTACGTATTCATTGTTCTCCGTATACAATAAGCATATGTTATTCTGTATTTTGGTCTATTGTTGATACGCATAATAACATCCGTACAGTGTATAAGGAGAACAACAGGTAGGTGCTACCGAATTTTTTAAGAAATAAAAATATACAAAGTATACGAAGTTGGATGTAAGCACTACTATATTCTTAATTGATAGAAACCTTCCTATGGCAGTCGCTAGAGTGGTCTAATTAGTTTCTCTATACGTTTCAAATATATTTAATACAAAAAAATATTTTTATTGTTAAATGATATATGTATTTAGTATTTAGTATTTAGTATTTAATAATTCATAATGATCAATTTAAAATTTATATTAATTATCCTCTTTTATTATGTAGATGATTCGTGGATGCTATCATTTCCTTCCTCTACATTTCAGACCGACTTGTGTCCGAAGACACATGAGTTTCACAGTTTACCCTTTCCTCCGGGCTCGATTAAGTCCAGAGCTGAATCAATAAAGTACCACTCACGTGCTGCGAGAAGGTTGGAGGAATTGATGCCTATGTTGGAGGATAGAAAAGTTGTTGCACTCACAGCCAAAGAAATGGAGAAAGCGAATGGTAAATCTAATAGATACTTTTAATTTTCATATTTATAGATTACATGATATATTATCATATTGTTATTATTATAGGTGCTAAATCGGATTGTATAGAGGAACGATGTGGCGGGAGCAAGCCTGAGTCCAAATAATTGCCAAGAGGCATGAGGGCCATTATTCGGTGGAATAATGATGCATTGCCCATTGGTGCTTGGTTGTCAAGATTCAATAAGTATATCGGGGTTCTGGTACATAGAGCAAACATCATCAATCCTTATCTCAATTTTCGAGAACTACCATGGACCGCCTACGAATAGATATGGAATGAGCTTATGATAACTTTATATTACTTTTTCTATTCATTAATTATTGATTAGTAATAGATATTAAATTATCCTAATGAAATATTATAGGTTGTCTAAAAATTATTACAAATAGCTTATCCTCATCAGTGTGAAGATAGAGAAGAAAGATGGTAGGTTCCAGAATCTTCATACGGATTACAAACTGACGATCAATGTAGAACTTGAGAAAAGAGATTACAATTGACGATCTCTTCAAGGCCAAACGCGAAGGTCTACCTTCATGTTTTAATTCCAAACGCAGAGGTCATACTCGCATCCCAACCACAAAACGCGGAGGTCATTCCCACGTTTCAACAACAAAACACAGAGGTCATTCCCACGTTCCAAGATCAAGACGCGGAGCTCACTATCGTGTTTTCAGCTCAATACGCGGAACTCACCACCACGCTCTAGGTTCAAGACACGGAGCTCATTTCAGAACATGTATCTCACGTTTGACTAGTTCAAACATGACTTGAACGGTTTCAAACCCGTTTTCCACGAAATGAGGCTATTAAGCCCCCATTATGGAGAGATTTATGGGGCAGTTACACCTCATAAGCCCCCTTTATGGACCAATACAAGGGGGTTTGACCGTTTCAAAATGGCTTTCCACTTAATGGGGCAATTAAGCTCCCATTAAGGAGCAATTTAAGGGGGCAGTTACACTCCTTAAACCCCTATAAATAGTTGAGAACTCAGTTCAAAAAGGGGTTGGGATCTTGGTTTGGGATCTTTGGATCAAATCTTTGAGAGACTTCGGTAATCTTTGGATCATCTGGAGATCAAAAAAGGATCTTAGAAAAGAGGGGCATTTGGAGTCTTGATCTTCTTAGCTTTTGTGGAGGTTTTTGTAAAGGCTTTTCTTGGAGCTTTCACCCTTGGCTTGTGAACCATTTCGGTTAAATTTAAAAGGATTAATTTCCTTTTCGAAATCAACTCTTTTACAGAGTTTTAAACTCGTTCAGAGTTTAAAACTTGCATCACAAGTTTTCTTAAACTCGTTCAAAGTTCTACCAAGTTCCACGAAGTAAGGTGTTTGGATCGTCAACGGGATACAAGATTCAAGCTCCTATCGACAACAAGAAGAACCCAGGTTTGAACAAAGGGGATGGTTTTCGTTGATCCCTTCTTTCTTTTGAAATTCGGGAAACCGATATAGAAGGGTTGTAATTTTTTTCTAAATCAGTTAGAGAGAGATTGTATTCATTCTTTTTCTAAGTCAGTTAGAGAGATAAATACAAAATTTTATTCTCAGTTCTTCTTCAATTTTCCCACAAACAAATATGTACGCAAATTTACAGGAAAGCTTCTGTCTTGAGGACTTTGATGGGGCTTGGCACTATATTTTTAATGTTAAGATTGAAGTTGTCCTCAAATAATGGAGGCATCAGATTAAACAAGAAACCTATGATAGGTATTCAGAGGACTGCCAGAGGTTTTTGAACCTCGATGATAGGGTTGACGACCTTCATTTCACAGCTCTCCTCATATATTGGGACACCGTTGCTGCACAGGTTAGTTTTATGAAAACTACACTATTTACATGATATATTCATTCATTGCATATTTACTGAAATAATTTTTTTAAAGAATAAATCAACGAAGGGATTAGTAAATCAAAGGAAAAAAATGCATGACCACCACTTGGGCGCACATTCTTATGCCAATCTGGAGGATGGTTATTATCAAGATACGGTATACATTATTTAAAGCTTTAAATGATCTTAATGCTTAGTATGACTATGAAATCTCATAATTTTATAATCTGATAGGGAAAATCAATAGTGCCGATAAATTTGAAGGCACGATTAGTATATGGTACCTTCTATAATCGTTATAGGAATGACGAGAAGAATCAGGATAAGATCAAGACAAATCTCGAGTTGGTGGTGGGACTTATTTATAACTTAATTAGAAATATTAACTGTATTTCTTTCTTAATTTTATTTAAATTTTCTTAGATCTATTCCCAATCCTGAAGTTTTTGCAAACTTATATTTGTGCTTTAGGAGTGTTTTGAAGCGCAACCAAGGAGGCTGCAACACTACATATGTCTCAGGAGGAAGTACAAGGCGAGCTGGACCCTCACATGCTATCTCCAGAGGATAACATCACTCTCACTCAGAACGTATTAAGATATAATAGGTAAAAATTGTAAACAATCGTATCGAATCAAATACTACGTTCCTATTTATATTTATTTAAAATTATTGAATTCGAATGCAAAATCTAATATTCATTTCTACCTTAATAGGAGAGGAAGATATCCACTGCTTAGCGTTGGAGCTTTATCGGGCATAAGCATAAGATCATTCACAACATCCTCCATGTCATCTACAGCAACAAGAGTAGCATCAGGCAATTTGCAGGTTATGCCACTTGTTTTACATGTCTCCACGTATTTACGTGAAAAGATTGACTCAGACCTACACGCTCAAGTGACTAAGGAGATGAGTAGTGTTGTGTTAAGGGCATGCACGATGAACGAGGTCATGTCCTACATTATAAATTGTTTGGCCGGTGTGATTCCCGTTAATCTGTTTGGTGATATCATTCCGCTTATAAACTCGAGTGCTGGTAATACCGGCTTTGGGCAGAGCAGCTCACATGTATCTTATTTTCCCTCACATATTAAGAAAGTCCCAAAAAATTAATAGTTGCAAATTATTTTTATAAAAGTAAAAATCCTAAAAAACTAATGCTAAATTGAATATTTAAGGGAATAGTATATTAAAAAATCATTTATGTTTAATATACTATCAAACTTCACATAATTCTGAAATATAATCAATTGAACATTCAGATTGGAGACGTTGGAGGGAGCAGCACCGGTTTTCGTATGTGGGATAGAGCCGCTGCCGATGACGACGAGATGCGAGGTTTTTTTATTTTAAATGCACTGGACAGATTTTTATTTGTAATAGTACTCCATTTTTATTCATCTCGTGTACTCTATGTTATTCATCTCGTGTTATGGATGGACTTGGTATTGCTAGTGTATTTGTTGTAAATATTCAGATAATATAAGTTTTACTGAAATAGATATTGGCTTAGATTATTGGATGTGTATATTGGAGTAGATTGTTGGATGATTGGATTGTTGGATGTGTGTATTGGATATGAATATTGACTATATTTGATTGGATGTGCATATTAAATATACAAGAATTATGTATATATCGTGAATGTAATGTAATGTACATGGAATCAAATTTTAAAATGAATTTTTTTTTACAGAAAAAAGATCAACCTAGACGGAATTTTCGTCAGGGTTTAATCAACCTAGACGGAAATTTCGTCTAGGTTAATATAATTAACCTAGACAGAACTTTCGTCTAGGATTTCCGTCTAGGTTGCTACCTAGACGGTTTTTCGTCATATGTCTAGGTTACGTTCCGTCTAGTTTGAGCAACCTAGGCGGATTTTTGTCTAGTTTGTTTCAAACTAGACGGAAATATCCTAGACGGACTTTTCTAGATGGATTTCTGTCTAGGTTGATCAACCTAGAAAGAAATCTAAACAATCTAGATGGTTTTTTCCCTCTATGTTGCGCATTTTTCTACTAGTGTAAGTTGCACCATTACTAATAGTATTCAAAGCAATAAGCGAAAATATGATGGTTTTTTTGTTTCTAATCCAATGGCTATCATATTCCAATTTAATAATAAAAGAGTGTCAGATCAGCTAAAGCACTATCAAAGAAAGTGCATCAAAATACTCTTTGTTCGTTGACACAATCTTTCTAGTTTTATCCTTTTAAAAAAATTTAGTCTTACAAATACAAGTATGCTACGCACAAAGCACAAGATTCCTAGAGAGATTTCTTTCGCACATATCAAGTCTAATCTTTTACTATATTTATAAAATAAATAAATAATCAAAAGAAAAAAAAACTTGAGCACAAGTTGAAAAATACGATAATTTTCATCGTAAATTAAAAAACTTCTAAAAATAAAAACTTAAACAAAGAAAGAGAAAATTTTAGGTTTAATTGAATTACCTCACCTAAGATCAAAATTAAGAATCTCCAAAATCTATACTATCCTGCCTAAGACCAAATTTCGAGTTTATGATTGGAAGAGAAATCTAGGTTTTATAAAAAGGGACTCAAATTGTAGAAGAAGAGAAAATTGGAAAAAAGATTAGAAACTACAGTATATAAAATTTTATCACATCCTCTAAACCAGTTCGGCTAAATTCACAATGCTATAGTAAATAGACCCCCTTATAGCTAGTTTGAATAGGGAAGAGGGTAGGGATAATGGGATGATTGAACTAAACAAAGTGATTAAACTAAATTGCATTTGTTTAGAATAGAAATAGGAAGGAAATGAAGTAAGTCACTTAAAATCCAACATCTCCTCTTCCGAACTGTCTACTTTGGGAGGATTAAGAAAGTGAGAAAATTTTCACCTTTTTA
>NC_033798.1:102419121-102425933 GCF_001876935.1 Asparagus officinalis | reverse complement strand
AAAAAACCAAAAAAAGGGGCTAAAATATCAAATTGGTATATTTATACGAATGTTTTTGCCAGTTTGATATTTTTAAAAACTCCGGCGACGACAAGACATTAACGCTCGTACTTTTTGTCAATAAGGCACTTTTCTCAAAACTTCAACGAAAATTTTTACATTTAACTCCCTTATCTCCCAAAATTATTAAATTTGTGACATCTCTCTCCTCCTCCTCCTCACCAATTCCTCTCTCCACGCAAATGCAAACAAGATTTGGATGGGTTACTAGAAAATATCTGGATGGGGAAAGGGTGGGCAATCGCGCTTCATGGGGGAGCCGGCGACATTCCCTTGACGCTGCCCCCGGAGCGGAGGATCCCGAGGGAGGAAGCCCTCAGGTGGTGCCTGGACCTCGGAGTCGCCGCCCTCAAAGACAGGCGCCCCCTCTCCGTGTCGTCGAGCTCGTGGTATCCTCCTCTCTCTCCTCGATCCCTCTTATTACTGCTACTACTGTTGCTTCCTTCTCCTTGAATAACTTTGATTTTTTATTAATAATTTTAAATTTATTTTAATGTTGCAGGTCCGTGAGTTGGAGGACTGCCCGCACTTCAATGCTGGGGTGGGCTCCATTTTGATGAGTGCCGGCACCGTCGAAATGTAGGCGTGCATCATGGACGGAAACACTAAACAATGCGGAGCCGTGTCCGGCCTTTACATGGTTGTTAATCCCATATCCCTCGCCCGGCTCGTGATGGACAACACCCCGCATATTTACCTCAGATTCGATGGTGCCGAGGCTTTCGCGAGATATAATTTTGGGAGAGGGGAATGGAGAGAAGGAGGAGGAGAAAGAGGACACAAATTTAATAATTTTGGGAGATAAAGGGGTTAAATGCAAAATTTTTCGCCGGAGTTTTGAGAAAAGTGCCTTATTGACAAAAAAATACGAGCTTTAATGCCTTGTCGTCGCCGAAGTTTTTAAAAATACCAAATTAGCAAAAGCATTCGTATAAATATACCAATTTGGTATTTTAGCCCAAAAAATGTATAAAAACACATTTTAAAATTGTTAGTATTGTAATCTCCCCAACTCCTCCTCTCCTCTCTTAAAAAAAGCTATCCAAACCCTAATTGAATATGTGGGCTTATACTTTTAAATTAGTAGCTTTGGGCCTTAATTGTTTTTTAGTATATATGGCTAACCACGTAGGGCCAATTCCATTAAAGCAAACCCAACGCCCATCTATTAAGTGTGGGCAAAGAGTCTTGAGAGGCGCATTTAATCGTTAGCTTATGTTTCATTTGGATATCAGGGTGTTTTTTTATTGTGTTTTTATAAAAAACATCATGACATTATGTTTTTCCTTTAAACTATTTTCAAAACATCATGTTGAGTATTTTTAGTCAACACTAATTTGACTCGTAACAATATTAGTATTAAATATATTATTAATATATTATATATTAATTATAATATATATTTTATTATAATTATTACATATTATTTTTAAATAATAATATATTTAATTATTTTGGCATATCAATTTGTTATCGTTATATACTATATAATGTTCTTAAAATAATATTATTTCATTACTAATATAATAGTATACTATCATTAATATAATATAATATTATCAATAATGTTAATATTATGTTATTATTAGTAAATTATTAATAAATTAATATATTTTAATATTTTAATATTATATAATATAAATAAAATGTTGTAATATTTAGTTTACTTTATTATGATATTATAAATATTAAATATAATACAATATAATATTATATAACATGTTATAACTAATGTGCACCCGTGCAAAGCACGACCTCCATTTTTTATTTCCGTGACAGTAATTTTGTATTTAAATATAGTTTTTGTAAGTGCTATAGTAATTTTTTTAAATGCTACAGTATCCCAACTGAGCTACAGTAATGTTTTTAAACGCTACAGTTCCCATTTGTGCTACAGTAATAATGCTACAATAATTTACTGTAGCGTAAATAGTGAATCTTAGACCCCATATCGATGCTACAGTAATTTACTGTAGCATTTACTGTATCATGAATAATAAATCTTGAATCCTCCCATTATTATAGAAGAATAGATATTATATTATACTTTAATGTGTTATATTACATTACAATTATTACATATTATTTTCAAATAATAATATATTTAATTATTTTGGTATATCAATTTGTTATAGTTATATTATTACTAAAATAATATTATTTATTACTAATATAATATTATACTATTATTAATTTAATATTATTATGGTGTTTTTCAGTCACCAAAGTACGGTCCTTTGTCATCAACGGACATGTGTCCCCCTACATGCACCGCTCAAATCAAATTTACGGTCAGGACCACTAAGAATCCCGATTTAGCCGACTAGCCAAGTCGACACCTCCTTATATTGACTCGAAGAGCTGTACTTATCGGTCTTCTTGGATAAGGCGACTCGCCACGAGGCCACTCGACCAAGTTATTCGACACCTTACAAGATCGACTCGAAATGTGTTCATTCTCGACACCCCTCACTATAAGCCAAATGATGACTTCAATCTTGAGACTTCCCCGCTGACAGCACGTCGACGTTATTTTAAATGCTTGGCAGGTGTCATCATTTCTCTATCCTTGATAGTATTCATGACTCATCGGACTACGTTGGCACCGTCATGGACGACTTCAATCTTGAACTCATCGGGCCACGTCGGCACCATCATGCCCCCAATCACTTCACATTAAATACTATGGTGACCTCTCCTCCACTCGTTGACCGACAACTATAAAGTAGGTACTGAAGTAGCCGCCATCCTATACTCGTTTTCCACCATCATGTACTTAGCTAAGATTACCATTCTACCCTTATATCACCACTATAAATAAGGGTACTATTCTAAATATCATGGTAAGCAAGCAATTTATGAGAATTCTACTACACTACACTTAAGAACTCACACAGTTCATCATTTTCCTACTCAAGTCCATCAACTGACTTGATCGTCGAAGGAGCAACGGGGGAACTAGTCCCTGTAATCTTACAAGTTGCTATTTGTGTAGGCAGAAACTACTCAACTCAAAACTAGATATTTGGAGAAATTAGCGGCCACTAATCATCCTCATTTTCATTATATTATCTGTTTGATTATTAACGTCAACAGTTTGGCACCCACCGTGAGGCATCTTTTTTTTTTGAGCAAGTATGTCTGGTTCTGAGTATAGGGTTGATCAGTCTCATACTGAAAGACCACACCAGAGCTACGTTACTCAAGCTCAGCTTGAAGAAACGAGTCAAAAGATCTCTCAATCCCTCCAACAGCAACTCACTAACTTCACCAACGTGCTCCTCAGTCGGTTTCCACAACTGCAGCAAGCCACTTCTGTTGTCCCCTCGCCTTCTGAAGACCAGCGATCCGGGACTCACCCTTCTTCTAAAGCACACAAAATAGTCTCGTCCCGAACTCCTCATACTGCTGCCAAACAGCGGAGGGATCGCGTCGAGTACATGACCGCGCCGCCACATCAGTCGACTCGCCCCGAGGAACCTCACCGACGTCTCGTCCAAACATGGATCGATAATAACATCCTTCAAACAAAGAATTTTATAAATTTTAAAGGCCAACATCCTTCAAACATGGATCGATAAGAACCCCTAAAGCAAAAATAATAGGAATAGGCCTAAAATACTTATTAAATTTACTTTTCATTTGAGAAATTATATTTTCAAAATAATTATTCATACGATAAGTAGTAAATTTTTTTGAATATTTAAAACTTGTAAAGTAGCTTGAATAATAGTTGGATAATAACAACCAGTTAATAACATAGTAACATCATAAAAAATTTATAACATCTCTTTTACACTATATATAACTGTTCATTCTTCATCAATTATTCTATACATATTACGAGAGCTAGAACTAGAAGCATGGAAAGCAATAAGGTCATTTATAATTTTTTATACCCTATTGCTACATTTAACATTACATAGGTGAAATTCCACCTATGATCAACATCTTTTGGAATTAACCTGAGTTTTAATTTTTTTCTTTTACAGAATTATTTCCATCTTTTAAGTATTTGTTTAGAAGCATTATGAGTATAAGCTATAACCCTAGTTGTTTCTATCATGGGTTTAGTTTTATTAAATGCACTTTGAACAATTAAATTTATAATATGACACATGCATCTAATATGAAAAATATCACCATGACATGGCAATAATAAAGGTGATTTGATACGATCTACAGTACATTATTATTACTTACATTATCTAATGAATGAGAAACTATTTTTTCAAAAATTTCTAATTTTGAAAGTTCTTCAATTATTAAATTTGTAATATTAGTACTAGTGTGTGAATTTTCAAATACAATAAAAGAAATAACTCTTTTAAACATTTGCCAACTATCATCAATCCCCTCTATTTATAAAAGAAATAACTCTTTTGATTGGATAATTAGAGAGTGAAAGAGAGAATAAGAAAGTATCAAAGAGTATAAGAGAGTATCAGAGAGAATTAGATGAGTTTTGGATGAGAAAAATAAATAAAATCTCCTTTATTTATATAGGCAGCCCTAACCAAAATGACCAAAATACCCTCAAATTTTGATCCTTTTTGACTGTTTTTAGAGATATTTTGGTCAAATGACGAAAATAGCCATTATAGGCTATTTTGGTCAAATCGGTCCGGCCAATCTGGGCCTGGCCCGGCGCAACGATCACAAATGTGACCGTTTGGACCGAGTAGGGTCTAAGCCGGCCCGGGCAACCAAATCCAACGCTCACATTTGTGACCGTTGGACCACGGGCCAAGCTGACCCGGCCTCATCCATATTTTTTTGCGGAGTCCGGGCCTAGGACCGGGTCAGACCTGGACCCGGGCTACCCGGCCCAGCCATCTTCCAGGTCGGACCGGGCCGGGCCATTACGGGCCTCCACGAGGCGACCCGAGCCTCGAACCCGGTTCAGCCAGGAATCCAGGTTTTTCTCGGGCCCAGGCCTCATGCCCAAATGGACAGCCTTAATGATTCCTTTATGGAAGATATGAAGAACAAAGTTCAAGCCTTGTTTTATGCATTTTTAGCTGCTATTACTTATCGCTCCCTAATTTAGTTTCTATATGGTGGTTGGAGATTGTTTGTGTGAGATTGCATTGGGCTTTTCGGATGTGATTTGGGGTTAATGATTGGGAGATTTTGGGAGATTTCATATTTTAATTTCTCACAGTATGATAGCTGAACCTATACTTTCTTCTTTGCCCATTGAAGTAGGCTACAACTTGAACCAAGTTTTTTTTTATGGTAAATGAAAAGCTTTATTCATCCACCAAATATGGAAAAAATTTGTACATCAAGATACTCAGTGTATTAGTTATTGAGATCACAAAAACAAAAGTTACAAAACCTGTAACCAACTCTTCAAATCAACCTGACCCCATAGTGAGATGAAGGATCATTAAGCATTATGGTTGAGATTTCAAATTTGATGACCTTGACTAGATGCTCCGCATTTTTAAATTTTTGAGTGAAAAGCCTTGCATTCCTCTCTTGCCATAGAATATATATTAATGCCGTCAGTGCTAATCTTCTGAGCTGTGGTTGTATTCCTTTGCCTCTTGATCTTGTGAACCAGTTCAACAGCAATCTCAAATTGCATGATTTCCACCGAAAATTTAACCAGTCCATGATAGAATTCCATATGTAGCAAGAGAAGTTACACTCAAAAAACAAATGATCCCTCGATTCCATACTAGCACCTGAGCATAAGCAGCATGAATTTGTACTGATGATCCCCCTCTTTATCAGTCTATCTTGTGTAAGGAGTCTGTTTTGAACTACTAACCAGCTGATAAAAGAATGTTTAGGAACATTTAGTCCTCCCCAAACAGTTTTATGCCATGGGACTAAGTTTGCTTCAGGGGAGAGTTTCCTATATAATGCTGAAAGCTTTAGCTTTGAATTGGAATAACACGACCTGATAAGGTTTGTTACATTGTCAGCACCTCCAAATTCATTCAACACTTTATCCCTTGTTTTGATCACTTGCTTCCACAACCAAGAGTCATCTGGATTTCCTCTAATTTTCCATATATTTCCATGTTTAAGATATTTTCCATGGATCCATTTGACCCAAAGTGACTCCTTATTAGTGTGCAAGTACCATATGCTTCTTAATGCTGAGGCAATATTCCAGATTTGAGCTGAAAAGATCCCCAAGCCACCTTGATTCATCCCTAAGCATACTTTATCCCAAGACACAAGAGAACCAAGTTATCTCCATATATTTTGTGCTCTCAATTTTTTTGCACTTTTTTATCATCGTGCTCTTCAATGAGAAGAGAGAGGGCTTGTTACATCTGTAGAAAAAGGTAAAAAAAAAGGAAATAATATAAGATAGATTAGGGTTTTCTCTATATTGTTCTTTGCTGAGAGAATAGTGCAGATTAGGCCGTGGTGATTCTTGTAAGCCGTATTTGTACTTTGATTTTTTTATAATAAAAATTCTCCCTCCTCCTCCCTTGTGAACAAAGGAAATCTTAATGCCTTCTTGTGTTTGCTTTTATTTTCGTGTCTCTAATATGAGTTTTGTGCACTAATTTGATCAGTCTAATTCCGAGTGGTACATCAGAGTAATTTGTTACGGTATAGTTGAATTTAGTTTTCTTAACTTGTTTGGAGAGTTGAATTTAGTTATACCTTACACCCAACCCCATCCCAAAAAAATGAAATAAATAAAATAAAAATAAAAATAAAAATTCCTGAACTAGTCCCTATTTCAGGGGCATGTGGGACCAGCTTATACTTCATTGGCCTCG
>NC_033798.1:102399534-102419111 GCF_001876935.1 Asparagus officinalis | reverse complement strand
AGCTCCCTACCTCTATCTCTGATCATGATTTGTCAAATATAAAATGTTAAGATGACCTATCAACATGGATTAAAAGAAATTAATCCTTAAAAATATGTTTACTAATACACCTATTAATACAGTTTAACGAGTTCTTCCAAGCATAGTAAAGTTGTGATAATCCTTACTCCTTCCAAAAAATATCATAATTTCACAAATATAAAATGTTAAGACAATCTATCAACATGGATCAAAAGAAATTAATCCTTCAGGCCTCGTTTGGCAAAGAGTTAAGGAAGAGGGGTTAAAGAGAATAATTAATGTACTTAGCCTATTCGATAATCTGAAGGACTACATTATTAACCCGTTAAATAAGTTTTATTTTAGCCTTTGTGATTAGTTTTAGTGTTAGGGAATAACAATGATTTTGACTATTTTCTTTATAATTAGAAGGGTTAACTCTTAATCCTTTGAAATAGAAGTATTAGTAAACCCCTCATTTTGAGGGGTTAACTCATTTTAATCCCTCTAGAGGGGTTAGCTTAACACTTCTATATTTTTTATGTTTGGCAAATTATGGGGGGTTAACTCACTTTAACTCTTATATATATATTTTTATGTTTGGAGGATTAAGAATGGGTTAAGTCTCCTTAACCCCTCATTTAACCCTTTGCCAAACAGTACATCATGTGGCATTTGGCAAAAGGTTAAGTGAGGAGTTAAGGAGACTTAATCCCTTCTTAACCCGCCAAACACAAAAAATCTATACAAGGATTAAAGTGAGTTAACCCCTCCATAAGTTGCCAAACGTAAAAAAATGTAGAAGGGTTGAGCTAACCTCTCTAGACGGATTAAAATGAGTTAACCCTTCAAAATGAAGGGTTTACCAATACTCCTATTTAGAATGATTAAGAGTTAAAATCCTTGTTATTCCCAACACTAAAAATAATCACAATGACTAAAATAAAACTTATAAAATGGGTTAATAATTTAATCCTAGGCTTGTTAGATCTACATAAAACTTGAGATCTAAAACCATATAGCCATGATTAATTCGAAGAGATTAACAAGAATCATAAAGGAGCGGAAGCTTATACCTGAATCCATTGCTTGAACTTGAGATGAGTTTTGATCTTCTAACCTTAGGGTTCTCTCTAGCCGAATTTCTCTCTAGATGGGGGTAAAGAGAATTAGAGAATGTAACCCTAGATTAGGGACCATAACCCCTTATTTATAGATGTTATACATTTGTAATTTGACCCCTCAACAAATCACAATTACAACCTGGTATCTGCACATATAACCCCATGACTTATTTAAATACCTAATTAACCCTAATTAATTGATCACTTTAGTGGGTTATCCTGAAAGATAGCAATACACATTGATTAATCATATGTGCCCACAAATAGATTTATTAGATTAAATCCAATAATCTCCCACTTGGGCACCATATGATTCCTTAAATTGTGTATAACCTTATGAGCTCAAAAATTGATATCATTGAAAAGGTATTTCTGAACAATCTCGTCAATTGACTATATCAATATAGGATCAAAGCGGCCTTCGTCACATTTATCATGACTCGACCCATCAATGGTCACATATACCAATACAATCAAATGACATAGATTAATCATGGATGTGCAGCATAAAAATTACATGCAATGTGATCAATACATGTCTATTTTTAACTGGTCCTCCTTTAGTAAGGTCAAAACCAAACATAATGTAGCAGAGTGTCTTAACTGAATACTTTATTCTGATCAAACAATACAACCAAACAGATAATCACATTTTATTACAATTTTATACCCTCATTATCTATTTTATATGAATAAATATACTACTAATAATTGTTTGTATCTTTAATTGCAGGTTAATGAAGAATAAATCTCAAAACCCTCATCTCTCAACAAAAAGCCCATAATTTAATGAAGAAATGAAGCCATGAAGCCCAATGAATTCTTTCAAGTATTTAATGAAGAGATAAATCAAAACCCAAGCCCAAGAGTCCAAGAAAAGCCCACTGTCCAAAGCCCAAAAGCAAACAACAACAAGAAGCTGCGGACAACAAAAGGAGAAGGGCAGGCATCGATGCCTGCATCGATGGCGGCATCGATGCCTGCATCGATACCGACATCGATGCCTGTATCGATGCCTGCATCAATAAGCTGGGCAGTTTGTTACGAATCTAAGGCTAAAATTTATTATTTTTGGATAAGATTTCAATCCAATGGCTCTCATTCACT
This sequence comes from Asparagus officinalis, assembly GCF_001876935.1. Classification (NCBI taxonomy): domain Eukaryota; kingdom Viridiplantae; phylum Streptophyta; class Magnoliopsida; order Asparagales; family Asparagaceae; genus Asparagus; species Asparagus officinalis. The sequence continues at coordinate 102,416,880 of NC_033798.1, read as the reverse complement.
GATGTTTACTATAAATAGGGGTAGAGAGTGAGGGGTTAGAGGTGTGAAAATTTTGTAAACTCCTTTTGGAGAAGAGGGCTACTCTTAATTGAGAAGGCCTTCCAAAAATTGTAACTTTAGTTGCAATTAATAAAAATAATTTTTTCCTCTTTAAATTTGTTCTTTCTCCTCTTTGTTGAATGATGAGGATGGAGATGAAGAGCAATTTGAAGGTTTGCATTTCTTTTCTCTTTTATTTCTTTTTAGTAATTTCTTTATTATTGCTTATTAGTTAGATTTAAATTCATGCTTGTAGTGTAGATTTATTTTCTTGTCTTTTTTATTTCTTTTTGCACTTTAATTTGTAGAGTAGATTTATTTTTCTTGCATTTAATTTCTGCAATTTATTTTGTAGTTTAGATTTTTATTTTCTTTGTAATTAGATTTATTTCTTGTTCATAGTTTAGATTTTTCTTTTCTTTTTAATTTTGTAATTAGTCTTCTTTTTCTTGTTTTTATTTCTTAAGATGTGAATTTAATTCTTGTAGGAATCTTAGAATTGTATGAAACTAGTCTAATTTCTTTTATATTGTATGAATTATTCTCTTGTACTTAAAATGTTCATGTTTAGGATAATCAACTAGAGAACTAATCGGTAGAAGAAGAATTTGATAATCTATGCTTATCTTAAATGGTTTGATAGGTTATGCTTATGAATTCTAGGATTATTATCATGTTGTTGTTCTTATCATGAATAGTAATTTTTACTTAGATGATAATTTGATAGGTTACACTTTCCTTAAATGGTTTGATAATCTATACTTAATAAATCTAAGTTGAAATATGATAAAAATAGAATAGTTTATATTTTGTAATTAAAATTGGTTAGTAGATTATATTCTAGATTTCTTACCTTTTTTGAATCCTTCATCTTAACTTTCTTAAATTTTGTTTTCATTTTTAGTTTTATTTCTTGATTTTATTAATTCATATTTCTTGCCTTGTGATTTCATTTATTCTTATCTTTTGCATATATTCATAACAATCACTCAACAAAATCACACTTATTCTTTATTCCTAATTGTCACGCACAAAATATAAGAACCAAGTTTAATAATCTCTTAAAATCACCTTCTTCGTGGGATCGATATCTTTTTATACTATAACTTGATAAATTGTGCACTTGCAATTTTGGTACATAATTATGCCGCATCAAGTTTTTGGCGCCGTTGCCGGGGAAGGTGCTAAAATAGGATTTTATTAATTTGATTCTTTAACTTGTGTATTTTTCTTGTGAAGGAACCACTTGGAGCTTGAAAATCTTGAATTAAAGATCAAGAATTTGGAGCTTTGCTTCCGGGTAAGTCCTCTTTCTAGTTTTTAATTCCACCCTCTTTAGTTAGCTTCACAATTAGAGACAATTAGGATTCAAAAAAAAGATTTTATTTTTGTTGACCATAATAAAATTCATCTTTCACTTGGACATTAACTAACAAGATAATAAATTCAAACATGAGCCATCTTCTCACATTTGATTGTTGTTGACCATAATTAAAAATATATAAAGATTTTCTTTTTATCATCCTTTTCAGTCGCTTTTAATTTCTATGGTTGCATTTCATATAGTGTAGGAATTCACCAAAGTGATTGTTGCACTTGATTTGGCACAACTTAAAACATTCTTAAGGGCAAAAACCCCAATCAAGATAAGGTAAGGGATTTCATCACCCTTTCCTTAGCATTCTTAAGGGCAAAAACCCCAATCAAGATAAGGTAAGGGATTTCATCACCCTTTCCTTAGCCCACAAATCACTAATTCCTCACTTCACAAACCCAAGCCTTATAAAACTCATTAGACGTTGGTCCCTAAGGATTCGAGCTCAATAAGGAATAAGAAATCCTTAAGTGAACGGTTTAAGTTTTCTCGGAATAGTTGGTGTTTAAGGAAAGGTTTAGGGGTTACGTAAAGCGCTCCGCAAGGAAAGAGGTACTTAATTGATCTTTGATCACCCTCTAGTACTATCCTTATCTGGCTAACTACCTGGGTAAAACATTGATCTTTTCACTGTAGGAGTTTTTGGTTAGGAGCTGGTCTAGTGGAGTTAGGCTAAACCCTAGAGTTAGAGTTGATTGAATAGTGATTGCCCTGATTTGTTTTAGTTAGGATTTTTTTCTTTTTTCTTCTCATAAAAAAAACTAATTTTCTTTCTTTCTTTCATTAAAAAAAAAACAAATTTTCTTTTAAATTTTTTTTGGTGTATGCAATTTTGGGTTCGGGATAATTTTCATCGCTTAATCCGTGTTGAACCAATCCAAGAAATAGCAAATCAACCAGTTCTTCAGGATATGTGTTACCCCATCAGAAATGCAATTCCATCTTGCATAAGACTCCCCGAAGTAAATGGAGCAAATTTCGAGCTTAGACCGCATTTCATAAACATGCTTCCCAAATTCCTAGGTAATGAAACAGAAGATGCATATATATTTATTACGGAATTTGAGAAAGTATGTATTATGATTAAAATGAGGGAATTAACCGAAGATGCAATTAAGCTCAGATTTATTCCATTTTCCCTTAAGGACAAAGCTAAAAAATGGCTGTACAGTTTACCGATAAATTCCATCTCAACTTGGGAGGAATTTGTCATCGTTTTTCTCAAGAAATTTTTCCCTATTCACAAAACGGTAAAGCTTAGGAACAGCATTCAGAATTTCAAAATTGTCCCGGGAGAGCCATTCTGGAAATACTTTGACCGATTTAAAGATCTTTTAATCCAATATCCTCATCATGGTCTAGAAAAATAGCGATTGTGCCAAGTCATATATGAAGGATTGGACTATTCTTCAAAAACATCTTTAGAATCGATGTGTCAGGGAGATTTTATGAGAAAAAACGCAAACGAAGCTTGGAAATTTCTAGAGAGTTTATCCGAAAAACAATGCAGTGGGAAAACTGTGATGACAGGGTTTCATCTGTTTCCTAATCTAAGTCTAGTGGTTTTTCCTTGGAGTCAAACATTGCGTCTGAAGCGAAGATGGCGACGATTATGCGGAGGTTAGAAGCCTTAGAAGTTAAGGAACGAGCTCCGGCTCAAATCAATCATATTTCTGCCCCGGGATGTCATAACTGTCAGTCTCCTACCCACGTTTCAGAGGAATGTCCTCTTCTAGGAAACAACCACGCTTTAGAACAGATGAACGCTGCATTTCAGCGTCCTAGAAATGATCCATTCTCTCCAACCTACAATACAGGTTGGAGAAATCATCCTAACTTTGCTTGGAACCAATGAAACTCTCCCGGAAATCAAAACTTCATTCCCGCGTCAAACCCGCAATTCCCGAGGGGAAACACTGTCCCGTTCAATGCACCGAACAATTTTTCTAACCCACCTTTTCCAAACCAACATCCTAATCCTCACCAGCTTACAAATCAATCAAATTCCGATCATGACAAACGTTTGAGTGTCTTAGAAAAGGGTTTAGAAGCTATGATCAAAGCTTCTACACAAACTACCAACATGTTGACCCACGGCCAAGTGCTCAACTCGAACACTCAAGCCATAGCCCGGTTAGAAACCCAACTTGGGCAACTAGCTGCTGCCGTGAGTGAGAGAGAAAAAGGAAAATTTCCAAGTCAACCTGTTGCAAACCCTAAAGACACTGGATCCAGTTCCAACAATCCAGCTCAATTGAATGCAATTCACACTCTGAGATCAAGAAAACAAATAGACAATCAGGTTAGAATGCCACCGGATCAAACTCCTTCTCCCATTCAAAACACTTCTTCCGATGAAGCAATTCCTTCCGATGACCAAAACGCTGAACTTGAAATTGAGCCTGATCTAGATAGGTATAGGCCCATTGCCCCCTTTCCAGATAGACTAAAACCTAGGAAAAACTCCCCACAGGTTGAGAAAATCCTAGAAACATTCAAACAGGTCAAGATTAACATCCCTCTCCTAGATGCAATTGAACAAATTCCTTCTTATGCAAAGTTCTTGAAGGACTTATGCACTAAGAAAAGAACCACCAATGTCCTCAAGAAAGTCTTCTTAGCTGCCAACCTCAGTGAAATCTTTTCGAAACCAATGCCGTTAAAATATAAGGACCCTGGTTGTCTCACAATTCCATGCGTCATAGGTAACACTCACATTGATAAGGCACTTCTAGACTTGGGAGCCAGCGTCAACCACCTTCCTTTTTCAGTCTATCAACAGCTAGGTGTAGGAGAACTTAAACAGACAAGATGCACTCTACAATTAGCTGATAGATCAGGAGAGGTAGAGGATGTTCTGATCAAAGTTGGAGAGTTCATTTTCCCTGTTGATTTTATTGTCTTGGAAACGCAGCCCGTTTCCAATCTCAAAAGTCAAATCCCCGTCATTCTAGGAAGACCGTTCTTAGCCACCTCAAATGCTTTGATAAACTGTAGAACCGGTCAGATGAAACTATCTTTTGGGAATATGACTGTTGACCTTAATATCTTCAACTTAGGGAGACAGCCTAGTGATCCATTTGATGAACCCATGGAAGTGAATTTCATTCAAGGAATATCCAGTGAACAACAAGAGGGAGAGCATGAGTCTGATACGAATGCATCTGATTTAATGATTGAGGAGCTTTCTGATGACGAACTAGAGATAGAACCGCTGAACAATCATGTTTTTGCTGTTGGCTGGCAACAAGAACCTTTAGAGATAGAACCCCGAGTCCAGCTTCGCCCATCTGTGGAGGAACCCCCTAAGTTAGAGCTCAAACCTCTACTCGAAAATCTAGAGTATGCCTACTTAGGGGAGAACGAGTCTTTACCAGTTATCATTTCTTCTGAGTTAACTACCGGACAAAAGGAAGCTCTCTTAGCTGTTTTAAGAGAGAATAGGGAGGCCATTGGATGGACCATGGCTGATATCAAAGGGATTAGTCCAACCATTGTTCAGCACCGAATCCATTTGATAGATGATGCCAAACCTACTAGACATGCTCAACGTAGGTTAAACCCAGTAATGAAAGAAGCCGTTAGGAAAGACATTCTGAAATGTCTCGATCATGGGATCATTTATCCCATTTCTGATAGTTCATGGGTGAGTCCAGTCCAAGTTGTTCCAAAGAAATCTGGGATCACCGTGATCCAAAATGAGGCTAATGAGCTGATTCCCACTCGGATCCAAACTGGATGGCGAGTCTGTATTGACTACTGAAAGCTCAACTTAGCCACTCGGAAAGATCACTTCCCTCTTCCTTTCATTGACCAAATGTTAGAACGTTTAGAAGGACACGAGTTCTACCATTTCCTGGATGGATATTCAGGTTACAATCAAATCCCTATCGCTCCCGAAGATCAGGAGAAAACCACCTTCACGTGCCCGTATGGAACATTCGCATACCGACGCATGCCTTTTGGCCTGTGTAACGCACCGGCCACATTCCAACGTTGCATGATCAGTATTTTTTCCGACATGGTAGAGCGATTTCTCGAAATTTTCATGGATGACTTTTCCATTTTTGGTGACACATTTTCCCAATGTTTGCATCATCTTAAACTGGTCCTAGAACGGTGTAGGGAGAAAAATCTGACTCTCAATTGGGAGAAATGTCATTTCATGGTCAAACAAGGCATTGTCTTAGGACATGTAGTTTCCAATAGGGGAATCGAAGTGGACAAAGCTAAGGTAGATCTCATTTCCAATCTCCCTCCTCCCAAAACTGTCAAAGATGTCAGATCGTTTCTTGGTCATGCTGGTTTTTACCGACGTTTCATCAAGGATTTCAGCAAAATTGCTAGACCCTTGACCAATCTCTTAGCTAAGGATACATCATTTGTCTTCTCTCCTGACTGCCTCAAAACCTTTGAATATCTAAAAAAGGAGCTAACCACAGTTCCTATCATTCATGCACCGGACTGGACCTTACCATTCGAACTGATGTGTGATGCATCTGATTCTGCGATTGGTGCTATCTTAGGACAATGGTTTGATGGAAAACCGCATGTGATCTACTACGCTAGTAGGACTCTGAATGATGCCCAGCAAAACTACTCTGTCACAGAGAAAGAGTTTTTAGCTGTAGTCTTTGCCTTAGAAAAATTCAGGTCCTACCTCATCGGTTCCTTAACCAAAGTTTTCACTGATCATGCCGCACTAAAGTATCTTTTGACCAAAAAGGATGCTAAAGCACGGCTCATTAGATGGATTCTTCTTCTTCAAGAGTTTGACATTCAAATTCTTGATAGAAGGGGAACAGAGAACCCCGTAGCAGATCACCTCTCTCGACTCCCAAATGCACCAACATCAACCGTTCCGATTAATGAACATTTCCCAGATGAACAACTCCTAGAAATCTAATATGTTCCCTGGTTCGCTGACATTGTGAACTACATAGTCATGAACCAGATCCCTTCTCATTGGTCCAAACAGGATAGATCCCGTTTTCTCTCCCAAGTAAAATAGTTTTACTGGGATGATCCATATTTGTTCAAATACTGTCCTGATCAGATCTTTAGGAGGTGTGTTCCCACGAAAGAAACTAGGAGTGTTCTATCCTTTTGTCATGAACAAGCCTGTGGGGGCCACTTTGGCCCGAGGAAAACAGCTAAAAAAGTTCTCAAAAAGTTCTCCAGTCTGGGCTATATTGGCCCACTCTCTTCAAGGATTCATTCGAGTTTTGCAAAACCTGTAACCGCTGTCAGCTTTTAGGGAAGGTCACTAGAAGAAATATGATGCCCTTACAACCCATCTTATCCGTTGAACTTTTTGATCTGTGGGGTATCGATTTCATGGGACCATTTCCAAATTCCTTTGGAAATGTCTACATTCTAGTAGTCGTTGAATACATGTCAAAATGGGTTGAGGCGGTAGCTTGCAAAACTAATGACAACAAGGTCGTTGTCAAGTTTTTGAAAGAGAACATTTTTGCCCGGTTTGGAGTACCTCGAGCGATCATCAGTGATAACGGTACACATTTCTGTAACCGTTCTTTCGAGGCTTTGATGAGGAAATATTCAATCACACACAAATTGTCAACTCCTTATCACCCCCAAACTAGTGGACAAGTAGAGGTCACAAACAGGCAGATCAAACAAATCTTAGAAAAAACAGTTAATCATAACAGAAAAGATTGGTCTGTAAAATTGTGTGATACTCTGTGGGCGTATAGAACAGCTTTTAAGATCAATTTGGGGATGTCACCATACAGACTGGTATTCGGGAAAGCTTGTCACCTACCAGTGGAGTTAGAACATCGAGCAATGTGGGTAATAAAACAGTTGAATTTTGACTCAGACTCGGCAGGTAAAAACAGATTGCTCCAAATAAATGAGTTGGAAGAAATTCGGAATGATGCATACATAAACTCAAAAAGTTACAAAGATAAAACAAAAAAATTTCATGACAAATCAATTTTGCAAAAAAATTTCTCTCCAGGATAAAAAGTTTTATTGTACAATTTAAAATTGTATCTTTTTCCAGAAAAATTAAGATCAAGATGGACATGTCTATTTTTTGTCAAACAGGTTTTTTCACATGGAGCTGTCGAGATAGAAAATCATAAAAATGGTAATATTTTTAAAATAAATGGTCAACGTCTGAAACCATTTTTAGAATTTTCCACGCTCGGAGAGGAAGAGGTGTTGGTTCTTCATGAACCTCATTATCTATAATAAAAAAAATTTGTCCTTTTGTTTCTTACAAAGAAAAAAATAAAAAAAAACATAACAAAATTTGAATAAGTAACATAGGTTATAAAAAAATAAAAAATAATTACTTACAATTTTTCTCTTATTTGATTTCTTCATCCTCATACTAACAGTAATTACAGATCCTTATCATCATTATCAACCAAACAACTATAAGTTCTTTAATTTTATCTGCTTTACTTTGTGCTTCAGAGAATTTGTATTGAGGACAATGCAAAATTTAGGTGTGGGGGTGAGAAATACATATTTTCCTCTTTATTTTACCTTTTTAGTTATATTTTTCTTTCTTTTTGTTAAAAAAAATTTATAAAAATATTGTCACTTGCCAAATTAATAGAGTTAAAGTAATAATTGATCAAATTGATAGATTTTAAATTTTCTAAGTCTTAGTTAGTGACATATTCAAGTTCACCTTTTATGATAACTCCAAATAAAATTCTTAAGAAATGATTTTCAACTAGTATATTTTACTTAAGTCTTACCTTAGATTTTTAATTAAAAATAATAAAATTTTTGCATGCTTAACTTAGAGTTGAAAATATTTTTTTCAAGTTATCTTGATTTATACATTTTTTAAGACTATATATACTTACACATATATATATATATATATATTTAAAAAACTAACATTATAAAGAAGAGTACGAAAAATGGGCACCAGAAAAAAAGAAAAAAAAGCCGTGTTGGGTCGGCTGGCCCAAAAGCTATCGGTTGTGGCATCGATGCCAGCATCGATGCCAGCATCGATGCCCGCATCGATGCTGGTATCGATGCCCAGAACCTGCAGCTCTTAAAACCGCAGCCTAAGCCCCTTTCTCCTCTTTTCTTTCAACTCATCTCCCCAAACCCGAATTTCTCCTCCCCTCTCAAACCCTAATTCACCCACATAAATCAAGAAATTTTGGAGGGTTGTTTCTGCAATCTTTAGGGCTTCATCCTCATCTCCCTAATGTATGATTTCTAAACTTGATCTTGTAATTTTTTTTCTCATGGATGAATTGGTGAATGAATCATTGGTAGTAATGAATGATTATCATATTTTGTGTTGATTCATGATCAATTTAGGGTTTAATTTGGGGATTTTCCAAAAAAATTAGGGATTTTTGTTCAAAATCCGAAAATTGGGGGGTGTTTATTCAAAACCCAAAAATTAGAGGGGGGTTTTTGCAAATCCGAAAATGTATTGGGGGTTTGAACTTAGGATATCTTGTTCAAAAATCTGAAAAAAAATAGGGGTGTTTCATGCAAAATTTGAAAATTCTTAGGGTTTTTGTGTAAAAACACATAATTGGGTACGTGATTTCAAATTGAAAGAAAAAAAACAAATTGGGTGTTTTATGCAAATCCAAAAAAAAATAGGGGGGTTTTTGTAAAAATAAATTTGAATTTAGGGTGTTTTGTGCAAATATGAGTAATTTGTCAAATATAGGGGGGTTTTTGTAAAAATAAATTTGAATTTAGGGTGTTTTGTGCAAATATGAGTAATTTGTCAAATAAAAGTCTAATTGGATACTTCTCACGTTCGGAAATTTGTACTGGATATTTTATTCAACAATTGTAAGGTTTAGCTTATAATTGTTATTTCAACATGTATGTTTCATCGATCAAGTTATCAAAATTTTAACATTTTTTTGAGGGAATTTATTGTCAAAAGAAATTCTGATAACTTAAAATTAACTCATGTTGAACAATTTGTAGCTAAATAAATAAATAAATAAATAAAAATTTATTAATTTTTTTTTCCTTTTTTCTTTTCTTTTCTTTTCTTTTTCTGTAGATGCCTCCTAGAAAGAAATCTCGAGCAAGTTCATCATCCTCTGATCCATCTGATACCGACATAGATAGACCCACTATTTTAGCTAGAATTGTGGGTCTTAACATTCATTTTGAGAGGGGATTTCAGATGAGTGCACTGCATACATATCATTCCACAATCACCATGTTATCTGCAGTAGGTCTTAGGAGCATGATGACTAAACCCTTAGAAAAAGCCAACATTTTATTAGTGCATGAGTTCTATTCTGGATGGGAGATTGATCCAGATAGAGAATATTCAGCTTTTTTATCGTGAGGGGTGTTAGGGTTATTTTCGATCTTTTCACTATCCGTGCTACCCTTGACCTTATAGAGCCACCCACTGATGTACCAGATTACTTCCATTTAGCCTCCACTTTACAGCCTGGTACACCAGAATACAACAACATGTCTGCAACCTTGTGTGGGAGGGTCTTTACATCTAGTTTCGGTTCAGGAAATCTCAAACCAGAATATAGATTACTTAATCTTTTCCTGAACTTTGATTTGAAACCCACCACTGCATACTCTGTCATTACCCCCACACGATATTCTTCTTCTCTTTTGGATAACCACTGGTCAGCGATTTGATATAGCGAGGATTATATTTATATGGATGCGCTCATCAGTGGAGAATGTGTTTGGGTCAGGACACAGTTTGCATCACGTACTCAGCTCATTTACCCCTATTTCATCACTAGACTCTGTCATAGATTTCAGGTTCCAGTATTCGCAGAGGATAGGTTAGAAGCAGGGACGGGGTTACTAAATGATCAGACTGTGAGGAGGAGCATTTCAGGGCGAGATCAGTCCGGTCCTTCAGGTAGAGAGCCTCCTCAGCACCAGCCAGCTACACATGACCCCACTCGAGAGGAGATGGATACGATGCGGAGTCGCATGGACAGGATGCAGATACAGATCACAGGATGCAGCGACATATACACGAGATGCATGGTCAGATCAGCTACTCTACTGATACCCTGACATATTTGGCGAGAGGATGGCAGAGAGAACATGGAGATACAGATGGACCTCCACCTGAGCTTCATAGTTATATCACACCATTTCAGCCAGATGATTTCCCAGGAGAGGATGAGGCGGGACCGAGTTCAGCAGCTGCCGCTGATGATGTGGATGACGATATATCAGGAGATGAGCAGTGAGGGATGTTCTTTCTACTTTACCCAGTCTTTGATTTTTTTTTGGCATGTACTTATTAAACTGTGATATTTTGGATATTATTTGCATTGAGGACATTGCAAAGTCTGGGTATAGGGGTGTAAGCTAGTTAAGCTTTTGTTTTGCTAGTTAGTATTTTGTTTTAGTATTTTTTTTCTTTTTTCCCTCTCTCAGCATTTATCTTTTGTTAGTAAAAAAAATTTTCACTTGCCAAATTAATAGAGTTAAGTAATAATTTAACAAATTGATAGATTTTAAATTTTCTAATTCTTAATCAGTGACATATTCAAGTTCACCTTTTATGATAACTCCAAATAAAATTCTTAAGAAATGATTTTTCAACTAGTATACTTTACTTAAGTCTTACCTTAGATTTTTAATTAAAAATAATGAAATTTTTGCATGCTTAACTTAGAGTTGAAAATATTTTTTTCAAGTTATCTTGATTTACACAATTTTTTTTAAAGACTATATATACTTACACATATATATATTTAAAAAAAACTAACCTTATAAAAGAAGAGTGCGAAAAATGGGCACCACAAAAAAAAACTCTTAAATTCAAGGTGATTCTATCTTATAAAGCCTAAGTTAACTGAGCAATTAAGCCCAATGAGTATCTCTATACTTAATGGCCTAAACCCAATTGGGTTGGGATTCATTGGCCCAAAACTCGTTAAATAGCCCAAAACTCGTTAAATGGTCACTTAGAAAGCCCGTTAAAATAGAAAACAATCACCAAGAATTAGAGAGTGGAAAAAATATACATATATATAACACTAACAATTGTTTTTATATATTGTTGTTTTGTATATATGGTCTTGAAAAACAATTTTTGATCAAGAGACTTAAAAGTTATTTAAAACAAAGAGTTGGCATGTTCTTTTCAAAACTTTTTAATTAAATTTCTAAGATTTGACTTGGTTTTGTATTGCTATAATGAAAAAAAATTCTAGGGGATTTACATTGGAGTTATATATAAAAACGTTTTCTTGATTATTAACTAGCTTCAATTAGAATGTTTAAATATATCAAGGAAAATCTGTTATTTACTGACTTATTTAACTTGGCAAGTTGACCGAATTTTGTGGGTATATTCACTGCAAACCCTCACGAGACTATAACTCGTCCACTAGGGTAACCTAGGGGTTTAAAGACTTGTTGTATGCGCTAAATACAGCCGCGATTCCTACGAAAGTGAGTTAGGATTTTCTTTTTCTTTCTTTGCTAGAGGACTAGCAAGAGTTTAGGTATGAGGGTATTTGATAATCACATTTTATTATAATTTTATACCATCATTATCTATTTTGTATGAATAAATATACTACTAATAATTATTTTTATCTTTAATTGCAGGTTAATGAAGAATAAATCTCAAAACCCTCATCTCTCAACAAAAAGCCCATAATTTAATGAAGAAATGAAGCCATGAAGCCCAATGAATTCTTTCAAGTATTTAATAAAGAGATAAATCAAAGCCCAAGCTCAAGAGTCCAAGAAAAGCCCAATGTCCAAAGCCCAAAAGCAAACAACAAGAAGAAGCTGCGGACAGCAAAAGGAGAAGGGCAGGCATCGATGCCTACATCGATACCGACATCGATGCCTGCATCGATGCCTGTATCGATGCCTGCATCGATACGCTAGGCAGTTTGTTACGAATCTAAAATCCAATGGCTGATTTTTGTTGGTTTTGGATAAGATTTGAATCCAATGGCTCTCATTCACTGATGTTTACTATAAATAGGGGTAGAGAGTGAGGGGTTAGAGGTGTGAAAATTTTGTAAACTCCTTTTAGAGAGGAGGGCTACTCTTAATTGAGAAGACCTTCCAAAAATTATAACTTTAGTTGTAATTAATAATAATAATTTTTCCTCTTTAAATTTGTTCTTTCTCCTCTTGTTGAATGATGAGGATGGAGATGAAGAGCAATTTTAAGGTTTGCATTTTTTTTCTCTTTTATTTCTTTTTAGTAATTTCTTTATTATTACTTATTAGTTAGATTTAAATTCATGCTTGTAGTGTAGATTTATTTTCTTATCTTTTTTTATTTCTTTTTGCACTTTAATTTGTAGAGTAGATTTATTTTTCTTGCATTTAATTTCTGCAATTTATTTTGTAGTTTAGATTTTTATTTTATTTGTAATTAGATTTATTTCTTGTTCATAGTTTAGATTTTTCTTTTCTTTTTAATTTTGTAATTAGTCTTCTTTTTCTTGTTTTTATTTCTTAAGATGTGAATTTAATTCTTGTAGGAATCTTAGAATTGTATGAAACTAGTCTAATTTCTTTTATATTGTATGAATTATTCTCTTGTACTTAAAATGTTCATGTTTAGGATAATCAACTAGAGAACTAATCGGTAGAAGAAGAATTTGATAATCTATGCTTATCTTAAATGGTTTGATAGGTTATGCTTATGAATTCTAGGATTATTATCATGTTGTTGTTCTTATCATGAATAGTGATTTTAACTTAGATGATAATTTGATAGGTTACACTTTCCTTAAATGGTTTGATAATCTATGCTTAATAAATCTAAGTTGAAATATGATAAAAAGAGAATAGTTTATATTTTGTAATTGAAATTGGTTAGTGGATTATATTCTAGATTTCTTACCTCTTTTGAATCCTTCATCTTAACTTTCTTAAATTTTCTTTTCATTTTTGGTTTTATTTCTTGATTTTATTAATTCATATTTCTTGCCTTGTGATTTCATTTATTCTTTAATTCTTCCTTCTCTCCTCTAAAATTCAATTTATTACCTCTTGCATATAAATCAAAACAACCACTCATACAATCACACTTATTCTTTATTCCTAATTGTCACGCACAAAATATAAGAACCAAGTTTAATAATCTCTTAAAATCACCTTCTTCGTGGGATCGATATCTTTTTATACTATAACTTGATAAATTGTGCACTTGCAATTTTGGTACATAATTATGCCGCATCAAGTTTTTGGCGCCGTTGCCGGGGAAGGTGCTAAAATAGGATTTTATTAACTTGATTCTTTAACTTGTGTATTTTTCTTGTGAAGGAACCGCTTGGAGCTTGAAAATCTTGGATTGAAGATCAAGAATTTGGAGCATTGCTTTCGGGTAAGTCTTCTTTCTAGTTTTCAATTCCACCCTCTTTAGCTAGCTTCACAATTAGAGACAATTAGGATTTAAAAAAAAAGATTTTATTTTTGTTGACCATAATAAAATTCATCTTCTCACATTTGATTATTATTGACCATAATTAAAAAAAAGATTTTCTTTTTATCATCCTTTTTAGTCGCTTTTAATTTCTAGGGTTGCATTTCATATAGTGTAGGAATTCACCAAAGTGATTGTAGCACTTGATTTGGCACACACTTAAAACATTCTTAAGGGCAAAACCCCAATCAAGATAAGGTAAGGGATTTCATCACCCTTTCCTTAGCCCACAAATCACTAATTCCTCACTTCACAAATCCAAGCCTTCTAAAACTCATTAGACGTTGGCCCCTAAGGATTCGAGCTCAATAAGGAACAAGAAATCCTTAAGTGAACGGTTTAAGTTTTCTCAGAATAGTTGGTGTCTAAGGCAAGGTTTAGGGGTTGCGTAAAGCGCTCCGCAAGGAAAGAGGTACTTAATTGATCTTTGATCACCCTCTAGTACTATCCTTACCTGGCTAACTACCTGGGTAAAACTTTGATCTTTTCACTGTAGGAATTTTTGGTTAGGAGCTGGTCTAGTGGAGTTAGGCTAAACCCTAGAGTTAGAGTTGATTGAAAAGTGATTGCCTTGATTTGTTTTAGTTAGGATTTTTCTTTTTCTTTATCTTCTCATATTAAAAAAAAACTAATTTTCTTTCTTCTTTCCTTTATAAAAAAAAAACTAAATTTCTTTCTTTCCTTAAAAAAAAAACTAATTTTCCTTAAAAAAAAACTAATTTTCTTTCTTTCTTTCCTTAAAAAAAAACTAATTTTCTTTAAAAAAAAAAAACCTATCAACCCGCCAACCCCTTACTCAGTTGAGTAAGTTGGTTATTTATAGGGTGATGTGGAGTGTAACCAACCCCTATTTCCGCTCCTTTGTGGGCGAGAATCCCTCAGAACGTGGGATAACGGTTTTGAGGCCGTTCGACTTGCGTTTGAACAAGTCAAAACGCCTCAGTTGGCGTTATGGGCTTTAACTCTGCGTCCAAGGCTTGAGATGCAGAGTTAAATCTCTGTTAGAGATTTGAGACGCACAGGCCGTGTGCGTTGAAGCTCAACTCTGCGTCCAGAGTTTGGGACACGTAGTTGAACCTATTGAAGAACGCACGTTATGTGTGCGTTTGGTGCTTGAACTCTGCGTTGCAGAGTTAGACATTCGCTGGAGAACGCACAAGTTGTGTGCGTTTCGAATTTGAGAAACGCAGAATTAAACTTCTACGTTTGATAGAGGTTGTTGACTTGTAACATCGTCTGCCATGACATTGCAAAGGCCATTGTTTATTGGTCTTTGCCTGTTATAAGATATGAGAGTCGTCAGATTGTAACTCTCACCAACGATCGTGAAGGCCACTGAATAGGGTTTTCATCAGCTGTCGGAAGCGTCGTCAAATTGTAACTCTTCTCGATCTGTGTGAAAAGTCTCCTATTTGCCCTTTCCGACTGTCGACCCGAAAGCTATTTGATTGTAGCTTTCGTTGTGAGAGCTTGACGGGAATCAACATCCATAGTGTTTTGAAGATGGATATTTGCCCACAGCTCTCTACCAAGCGACTCACCAACTAAGTCCAACCTTTTATTTCTGAAATCATTACACTGCTCATCAGCATCTCTAATAGTTGCTAATATAATATTAGTCATGCTGTTGTCGCAGCCATCAAGATCAATCATCTCAGAAATGAGACCGTGTTTGTAGCGGTTGTAGGGTTGCGGATGTAGTGATTAGAAAGTCGTCTGATTGTAACTTCCATTATCAGGGCTTGATAGGGATTAGCTATCCATTGTGATTTTTAGACAGCCTACAGAACCCCCTCCAAAGTTTTCGAAAGTTCGCGGTTGACTGGGACGAATTTTCGGAATACTTTGGATCTCAAAATTTAGAAGACGTTGTCAGACTTAGTTGATTGGAATCTAATTGTACTCATCCAATGGACTCTTCTGTGGGGTCACTTGTTTCTTCTTGGCTTTTAGTCGCTTTGATAGCTGACATTAGCCTCCCTCTATTTATTTGGAACCATGTCTTGGCTATAAACATAGAGGAAGTCGTGTGGTTGAGTCAGAACGCACAGATAGATTTCTTGCGTTATTGAACTGAAACGCAGGGTTAAATTCTGCGTTTAGGGATTCCATCAATGTAGATGCACGGCGGATTATAACGCAGGGGTGAATTCTGCGTTCAGAAGCTCAAGCGTCACAGGCGCACAGGCCACGTTTGGCGGGATTTTGGGCCTAGAACCCCGACCCGATTTGACAGCTCATAGCTGTCTATAAATAGACCGCTAAGGGTCAAATCAAAAGTCACCCGACTTTTTGCCTCCTCTCTTTCGGAAGATTTTTAACGAAGCCTCTTCGTTTTCGACGTCGGTGATCCTGTTCATCATCTCCAACCCTCTTCCATGGGTTCCAAGAAGAAAGCTGCTCCACGCCCAAGATCCCCTGCTGCAGCGGTGCCGCCGTTTCAGGTTCCGCCCGTCGGTGGTAAGCGTCGCCCTTCGTGGCCGTCAAACTCGCTTCGGCGAGTTCTTTAAAACCCTAGATGTATCGCCATCAAACTTGCTTCGGCGAGTTCTCTGAAAAAACCCTAGATGGGTTCTTGCGAACGAGGAAGATGACTCGTTTTACTATTGTAACGCAGAGTTAAGATTCTGCGTTTTGAATTCGAAACGTCAGAGGCTTGACCTTTGCGTTTATGAAATTTTTAACGCCAGGCTTGAACTGTGCGTTCGAAAACTTAACGCAGAGTTTAACCTCTGCGTTGATGAAAATTAACGCCAGGCTTTAACTGTGCGTTCGAAAACGCCAGATCTGAACTGTGCGTTCGAAACTTTAACGCAGAGTTCGACCTTTGCGTTGATGAACTTTAAACGCCAGATCTGAACTGTGCGTTCGAAACTTTAACGCAGAGTTCGACCTTTGCGTTAATGAGCTTTAAACGCCAGATCTGAACTGTGCGTTCGAAACTTTAACGCAGAGTTCGACCTTTGCGTTAATGAGCTTTAAACGCCAGATCTGAACTGTGCGTTCGAAACTTTAACGCAGAGTTCGACCTTTGCGTTGATGAACTTTAAACGCCAGATCTGAACTGTGCGTTTGATAAAATTCTTTCTTATGGACTTAGCTAAAGCTCCCTTCACTTGACTGATTGAATATTTCTTTCTTTTGCAGTGCCTTACACCCGTGAACCTCTCAATCTTCGTCACCACTTCGGGCATGAGGGAGGTGTGGACTCTAATATGCAATTCAATCTGCGTCAAGAATTCCCAATATTCCAGGAAATACTGATGTACTCAGGGTTTTGGTTACGGACGCTAAGTTTGAGACTGGGTCTCGCAAGAAACTCACCAAGCCAGCTTTCTTATTTGGGGATCGTGTCACTATCTCAAAAGAGATCGTGCACGGCGGTCACTACAAATGGATTAGGCAGATCGGCGATCGTCGCTTCTTCCTCCCTGATATGCACAGGATGTTTCCCATCTCCTACTACCAATGTGCTTCTGTTTCCCGCCACATGAATTGGGACTTG
>NC_033798.1:102378153-102398534 GCF_001876935.1 Asparagus officinalis | reverse complement strand
TTCTTTTTGGACGAGGTGCTTGTCCATTGTTGATCTCTTAGCAGATCAGGGTGGACCCACATGATTTCCTCTTTTTGGGTAGTGAGGGGCACTAACCCCCTGTCTTTCTGACTATGCGGGTCAGCATTCTTCAGACGTATTTCTCCCTTGTGAATGGGGACGACGCCGTTCGCCGTTACCACCGGGGGGAAGTCACCGAATTGGACCGCTATCATATTAGTCGATACGGTCTTCTGCTCCGGCTTCAAGGTGAGTACATTAGCATTCACCAAATTCTGCAAGATGTCTTTGAAGACATAGCACTTTTTGGTAGGATGTCCAAGGAATCTGTGATAACGACAATAGTTGGGGTCATCCACTTTCCCTGCTTCATCCGGCTTCCTGATCTCAGGCAATTGCAGCTTGTTGTTCTTTCGAAGCAATTGGAATAATGTATCCACGTGCTCCTCTTTGAACGAATACTGCTTGGGCGCTCTTTGCTGATTTGGCGCCTTGCCTTGCTTATTCGGCGGTGGTACTCGCGTGTAGTCGGCTGCCAAAGTCTCCTTTCCCTTAGACCGCTGGGCATTTTGCTGATTGCGTTGCTGCTGCGGCTTGGGTTGTGGCACTTCTTCAGCTTTGACTCGCGCCACTATCTCTTCAGCTTGTTCTCCTTGTGAAACTAGTTGTCTCCAGGAGCGACATTCTGCCACCCCCATTTGAGCAAGGAGCTGGGTCTGCAGGTTGTGCCTGCAAGTTTCAACCAGAGTTGATTGGGTCATACCTGAGGGGCATCATAATGCCATGCTGCGGAATCTCTCCACATAGGCCTTGATGGACTCTCCTTTCCTTTGCTTAGTGGCGAGAAGAGTTGGGACTGAGACCTCCCTATCGTCCTCAAAGAACCTGGCCAAGAATAGCCTTTCCAGGTCTACCCATTTCTGGATAGATCCAGCAGGCAGCTTCATGAACCATTCGAAAGCGACACCTTTAAGAGTGCCGATAAACAAGCGCGTCAGGATGGCGTCATTTGCTACCACATCCCCAGTTTGGGACTTGAAGTAGTAAATGTGCTGATTTGGCGATCCTGTACCATCGAACGGTTGTAAGGTAGGGGCCTTAAACTTCGGTGGGTAGGGAGCTGTATCCCACTCAGCAGGGTAAGGCCGCACAACTCCCTCTTCCCGGAGCTCGCTTCGGTTGGCGATTGCGTTAAGGCGAGCCTCCAGCTCATCCACCTTAGTAGATTGAGGGTGCAGTTCTTTCTCGATCTCCCTCTCACCCTCGGAAGAGGATCCCAGATTGTGAGTCTCACGATCTGAATATTCATGCAGTTTTTGTTTTCCCTTTGAAGTTGTTCTCCGGGAAGACTCAGGTTTGTGGCCTTTTTCAGCAAGAAGCTGAGCCAACATATCCTTCAATTGGAGAAGTGTCTCCTGTTGCGCCTGGAGCATGACATGATGTTCGTCCACTCTTTTGGCGATGTCTTCGTGATTCCCTGACATGTAAGCGGAGACCTCGCGTGCTCCAACAGAGCTTGAAGATTGAGATTCGGCTATTGCCGAATGCTCCTCACTTGTTGTAATGCCTTTGGCTAACTTTTGATAGTCAACCGGGCGAATAGCTCCTGTCCGAGTCCGAGTATTCTGATATACTCCTTCGAACTGGTCACAAATTTCTCGGACAGTTGGCGGATGACTCTCTTGTGACTCGTCAGAATCAGTATGCGAGGCCTTCCCTCGGCCGATCATGTTGATAGTGACCTGAGGGTATTCCGCTTCAACTGTCTTCTTTCTGTTGCGGCGTTGTCGTTTGGCAGGTCTAACGACATTCGTCAACCTGTCGAATACAGACTGCCGAGGTGTTGTTGCACAACAAGGGCATTCTGACAAGACTGCCGAGATAAGCCTCTCACATTGACATGGGTGAGCTGTTTGTGCTGCTGATTTTCCTCTCGACAACAGTTCCCGCAGATCAGGAACTTGGGAGGAAACTTTCCCCGGACTTGGAGGTGGAGTTGGAACCCCCTGCCCTTGGGTAGGTGAGATTGGTTCTTGTCGAACGTGAATTTTAAAGCCACGCTGACTTTTCTGAACCTGACGGACCTCTTGAAGATCGCGTTCTTGAGAAGTAACGCGAGGGTCGCGTTTGAAAACACTAGGCCGAGGCCTGCGTTTAAATGATGAACCTGACCTCTGAGGGTCAAGTTTTGGTTGAACGCGCCCCTGAGGGTCGCGTTTGGTTGGTGAAACAGACTCCTGAGAGTCATGCTTCGTTTGAACGCGCACCTGAGGGTCACGTTTAATTTGTGAAACAGACTCCTGAGAGTCATGTTCAATTGGAACGCGCCTATGAGGGTCGCGTTTGGTTTTGGCAGCTCCATTCTGAGGGCTGCGTTTTGAGTGAACAACGCGCCACTCAGGGTCGCGTTTGAGCTGTATCAGCCTAGGCTCATAGTTGGGCTCATTGCCACGCAGTGAGCGCTCTTCTTTGGGGACGCCAGGTTCGGTTGGATCTTTAGAAACGCGATCTTCGCGTTGGGCCAACAATCGGCTTTCTCGTAAGTGTGCTCGTCGGATGGATCTTCTCCGTCGGATGTGGGATCTTCCGCCAGCAGAGCCAGTTTGAGTTCTTGGCCGAAGGAGAGGGCTTTCTTCGGCACTTCGACAACAGAATTGACCTTCTTGGAGGTCTCGCGGACATCATGCTTAGTCTTGGGGCTAAGCGATCCTGAGGATAAGGCTTCCTCGTACTTAGCTTGATCAAACTCTATGACGAGAGTTTCTACTGTCGTTCCCATGAGGTGGACGTCGGACTGCGCCACCACTTCTTCGTCGGAAAAGCTAGTCCCCAACGGAGTCGCCATCTTTTGTATGTAGGAAAAATTGCAATGAAAAGAATAAAGAAAATTGATTTGTATTTCTTTGATTCCGATTACAACTTAATTACAAAAGAGAAGAGAACGAGTTTGATTCTCTCCTTTGTTTAAAACTGGGTTCTTCTCGGTAGCGATGGAATGCCTCCTTCGATTGCTCGCGTCGAATTTGCTCTCCGTTGACGATCCGACCGTCTCTTATCTCGTGGGAATGATGAACTTCTGTGGAAAAACTTATATTTAACTCTGAATGAGTTTAAGAACTCTGAACGAGTTAGAACTCTGTGAATAGAGTTGTTAGAACCGAAAATTCGGTTAGTGATCAAGCCGTTATTCTGTTGTTGAAGAATCCTCTCAGATTTGATCTTCTGAGTTTGATTCAAAAATCCTATCTCCAAGGATTTCGCTGCTGCTGTTGAATCGCCAAAACCTGAGTGGTTGAGATCTTCCCAATCCGATTTTTTTTTTAGCTCTTCTGTTTTAGAACTGAAAATCTCCAACCACCAGCCTCCTGTGGTCGATCTGAGCCAAGAAAATCCAACCCTTAACTCAGTTGAGTTTGTTGAGTTTTTATAGGGGGATAGGAGGTTGTAACTGACCCCTATATCCGCTCCTACGTGGGCGAAAATCCCTCAGAACGTGGGATAAACGGTTCTGAAACCGTTCGACTCATGTTTGAACGAGTCAAACGCCCAATCTGGCGTTTAGCACCCAACTTCGCCTCTTAGAATTGAGACGCGAGGTTGGGTGTTAGCTGAACATCATTGAACGCGAGGGTCGCTCGCGTTTTGGCTTGTTGCCTGCTTGGAAACGCGGGGGTCGGTGTTGGTTGGACCCCTACGAACGCGAGGGTCGCTCACGTTTAGCTTGTGAACGTGAGGGTCGCTCGCGTTTTGGCTTGTTGCCTGCTTGGAAACGCGGGGGTCGGTGTTGGTTGGACCCCTACGAACGCGAGGGTCACTCACGTTCAGCTTGTATCTTGGAGACGCGGGGGTCGCCTGAACTTCCCAAGTTGTAACGCGGGGATGACATCCGCGTTTCAGAAGGAGCTTTTTGACTTGTAACTTCTTCTGTGAAGCGTTGCGAGGACCGTTGTTCAGTAATCCTAGCTTTAGCTGTTGTAGGGTATGAAAGTCATCAGATTGTAACTTTCACCGTAGATTGTGAAGACTGCTGAATAGAGTTTTCATCAGTTGTCGGAAGTATCGTTGAATTGTAACTCTTCTCGATCTATGTGAAAAGTCCTCTATTTACCGCTTTCGATTGTCGACCCGAAAGCTATTTGATTGTAGCTTTCATTGTAAGAGCTTGACGGGAATCAACATCCATAGTGTCTTTAGATGGATATTTGCCCACAGCTCTCTACCAAGCAACTCACCAACTTTTGATTGTCGGTGCGAAAGCTATTTGATTGTAGCTTTCGTTATAGGAACTTGACGGGAATCAACATCCATAGTGTCTTTAGATGGATATTTGCCCACAGCTCTCTACCAAGAAACTCACCAACTAAGTCCAACCTTTCATTTCTAAAATCATTACACTGCTCATCAGCATCTCCAATAATTGCTAATATAATATTAGTCGTGCTGTTGTCGCAGCCATCAAGATCAATCATCTCAGAAATGAGGTCGTGTTTGTGGCGATTGTGGAGTTGCGGATGCAGTGATTAGAAAGTCGTCTGATTGTGACTTCCCTTGTCGGAGCTTGATAGGGGTCAGCTATTCATTGTGATTTTTAGACAGCCTACAATAGACTTCACTATTTTTATGGGGAAAAGGTACCCAACACCGTGTATTAGACGATGACTTATCCCTTCTTAGGTTTCAGGATAAAATTCGCCAGACTTAAACTCTGGTTTCTTTTTCAATCGGCGAAAGGCTAAACCGGCTATGTGTGTTAGACACAGACTTTAGGATTTTGGGCAAACCCCCAGCCTTCAACGGGCTTGATGTGCCTTTACCGATTACCGTTTGAATCGGGCTAGCATGTGAATTATTAAAACCGTTTCACATGTAACGTTGTGCTAAGAGAATTACTCCTCTTAGACTTAATGCTATGATTTTGAATACATAGACTTCGCCACTTTTTACGGGAACATGGCGCCCGACAAAGCGTATTAGGCGTTGACTTATCCCTACTTAGGATTCAGGATAAAATTCCCCAGACTTAAACTCTGGTGTCTTTTTCAATCGGCGAAAGACTAAACCGGCTATGTGTGTTAGACACAGATTTTAGGATTTTTTGGCAAACCCCCAGCCTTCAACGGGCTTGATGTGCCTTTACCGATTACCGTTTTAATCGGGGTAGCATGTGAATTATTAAAAACCGTTTCACATGTAACGTTGTGCTAAGAGAATTACTCCTCTTAGACTTAATGCTATGATTTTGAATACATAGACTTCGTTACTTTTTACGGGAACATGGCGCCCGGCAACGCGTATTAGGCATTGACTTATCCCTACTTAGGATTCAGGATAAAATTCCCCGTGCATGAAGTGCTCGGATTGGAAGTTGGGAATTGTATCTTTTCTCAGGGTAACGACGGACTGGGAAATGGAAGAGAAAGAATTTTATATTCTATCTTCCAACACTGAAGAGGAAGAATTTTATATTCTATCTCTAGTTGGAAAGGAAACTCGAGGTGGGATCTTCACCCCCAGAATCCGGAAAGATGAAACTAGGAGTGGGATCTCCACTCTGAGAATCAGGAAGATTCAAACAATCCTAACTTTTATAGGATTGGTCGTTTGATCCAAAAAGAGTCCCTCATTTATTGAGGAGAAAGTCCAATTTCGACCCTAACTTTCATAGGTTTGGTGGAAAAAGGAACAAATGCAGACTTTCGTTTATCGAAAAGGGATGACTCGGTCTCAGTCCTAACTATCTGTAGGTTTGACTAAGTGAGGTTGGAGACAATCCTAACTTTTATAGGTTTGATTGCTCTATCTGTAGGTTTGACTAAGTGAGGTTGGAGACAATCCTAACTTTTATAGGTTTGATTGCTCGAATTGGAAGTGGACCTCTCGTTCATGGAAGGAATGGTTTGATTGCTCGAATTGGAAGTGGACCTCTCGTTCATGGAAGGAATCGAGAGGAGAATTTGGCTTTGACCCTAACTTTTATAGGTTTGACCTGAAAGCAAAGTGAGTGGAATACAGAAGAACTGGTTTGTACTAGCCACTCGATGGAGGATCTTGGTGCTAAGTTATCAGGACTTAACACGTCAAGTTTTGAAAATTGCCATGAATTGGCGGATAGGAATTTTGGTGGGCCCCCCGTTAATTGACTTAATCAGTGGGGGATTTTACGAGGAAGGATTAATCTTGTTAAAAGGATTGAATCTCGTCTCAACAAAAAAATAACTCATGAGAGTTAGTGAACTTGGTAAAAGGCAACACTCTGACATTTAATGTTTAAATGTAGATGTCTTATTTATCACTTTTACACCGATTTGGGTTATCCCTAAGAATACCGTACGTGGTATTCTTCCGGGAAGTTCCCGATACATTGGTTATCCTGAAAGTACTAAGGGTAGTATTTTTTCAGGAACTTGCCGTTTATCGGCATCATGAGCCGGTTGCCGTCCTTGGTGACCAAGTGATACGCGTCACTCGAGTAGACTGTCTCTACTACAAATGGTCCCTCCCATTTGGGTTCAAATTTGCTGAGAATCACCAAAAACTTTGAGACATTCGACCCTAGCTCTTTGGCGAGGCTGGTTCAATAAGCAATATCTTATTTTCAACCCCTCTTTGTGGATATTGGGTTACCCTTAAGAATATCCCGTAAAATATTCTCCAGGAACTTCCCGTTGGATACAAAGGAAACAGTTTATACTCATATACCTGTTGGAGTTTTTTGAAAGAAGCAGTTTATACTCGTATACTTTTCGGAGTGGCGTCGTTCTCACTCAGTTTGTTCTGCCATTGAGACACCGGCTTCAATTAAGGCCTGTATTGTATTCTTGAGAGTGATACAAGTCTTGGTGGGATGATGGACCCTCCTGTGGTACTCACAATAAGTCTTGGTGGGATGATGGACCCTCCTGTGGTACTCACAATATTTTGGGTCTGAACTACCATTAGCTTCTTCCTGATTTTTAATAGGTATCCTGTGGTACTCACAATATTTTGGGTCTGAACTACCATTAGCTTCTTCCTGATTTTTAATAGGTGGGAACTTGATTTTGTCATTTTTTAGGAGGTACTTGAGGATAGCTGGAACCTCGTCATCCTTGAAAGAATATCGTTGCATCTGAAGCGACTGTTGGGGTGATTGCTCCTGCAGTTGTCGCTGTAATGTTCGATTATCCTCAACAATGAAACTGGGTATGAACTCTGGTTGACTTTCCTCAACTCTCTTTCTTTTGGGATAGCGTCTAGTCGAGGTGGTGACAGACTCGACTTCTTTCTGCTTTTCGTCTTCATTTTCATTTCTCTTCGAGTGATGTCGAGAAGCAGGAATTGAGCCACCCCCAGTGTCATTGAATGATCTGGTCATACCACCCCCAGTGTTATCAAGGGGTGAATCAGTCTTGATGACCATATTCAGATTCAAACTATTGTTATTTGTCCTATTTGGAATAGGCGTGATTGGTGTAGCGCAACAGCTAGACCCAGCCTGATGATCAGATTTAGGAAATTTACACCTTTCAGCTTGCAACTCTCTTATTTGTCGCATAGCCAATTCCATCTTACCTTCAAATTCTTATTTCTGCTTAATTAACGCTTCTTGAACAATTTGAGTGAGCTGGTCAGGAGTAATAGTGAACGCATCTCTAGTGTTTTTAGAAAGACGTGATAACTCGTGTAGAGTTACTTTCACTGTGATGTTAGCCAATTGGGTCATAACATCGAAGTGGTATGAAGTGTTTGGATTTCCCAGTTTATCTCTTCTAATTGGCTGATTGAAATGAGACTGCCTCGGGTTTTGAACACCTTGGTGCAGGGGCTCCTGTTGGGTCTTCTCAGCATGTGCGGGGGTAGTTGTAATCATCTCCACCCCAGCCAGTCGATCAGAAACACTTGGATATTTGAAACGATACTCGTTCTCATTTCTGGTGGTGAGGACTGGTTCTCCGGTGGTTACAAGGGTTGCATGTTCATTATCAAAAAATGAGAAAATAGGGATTGCTTCGTCGTCTTCCTCCGGGATGGCCGAGGCTCCGCAACAGGACTTTCCTTTTCTCTTTGACTTCTTAGAAGAGGATCCGGTCCACTGTTCATCTCTAATCAGATCGGGGTAAACCCAAAGAATCTTGCCATTTGGAGCTGTGTGTGGCACAAGTCCTTTCTAGCGTTGCTTGTGAGGATCGTCGTTCACTGTCTTTACCGCCGCATTTATCACTGGCTCAGGCTGAAACCAGTTCAAGGGCACGGATCCAAAACTGATCGTCACTGCATTCGCGCCCACCTTCTTCTCCTTCGGTTGCTTCATAGTGATGACTCTAACATCTATTAAAGCTTGGATTTTGTCCTTGAGGGCATAACATGCCTTGGTAGGATGATGCACCGCTCTATGGAATGCGCAGTACTTTGGATCATTAATTCTTTTAGCGTCTTCCTGATCCTGGATCGGAGGCAACTTGATCTTGTTGTTCTCTATAAGGTATTTGAAAATACCGGGAACTTCATCCTCTTTGAATGAATAGACCTTTGGGAATTTCGGCTCTGAGGCCTTTTGCTTCTGGGGCTGTTGTTGCCACCTTGACTGTTGAGGTGCCTTCTGCTGTTGTTGTTGCGGTTGCGCTTGCATCTCGAATGTTTGGTTCGCGTCCGCTGCATTCGCTTGTGCCTTTCCCTTACCCTCAGGGACAAAGTTCTGTTGTGGAGCATTATTTGCCGTTTGACCTCTTTCTGCCTTCTTCCTTTTAAGGAATCGTTCGGCTCGTTCCCCTCGCACTTTCAAGTCCTTCCAGGTCTTTGGTGGTGCCATTCCCATAGCTTCGAGGATGTCCAACGAAAGATTATTGTGATAAGTCTCGAGGATGAAGTCTTCACTGACCGGATCCCTACAGTTCATCGCTTTATTCCAGAATCTCTTCACGAAGTTTTCGACCGTCTCACCATTTTTCTGTTTCTCATCAAATAGTGTACCGATTGAAATCTCGATGTTGTCGTCGAAGAAATTTGTTAGAAACATGTCCTCCATGTCATCCCAACCGTTGATACGCCATGGCTTGAGACAGTGATACCAGTTGAAGGCTGCTCCGCGAAGAGTGCCAACGAATGACCGTACCATAAGAGGTTCATTTCCGGAGATTATTCCTAAGTGAGATTTAAAATATATTAAGTGCTGGGTAGGGGAACCCTTTCCATCAAATGGCGTGAAATTGATCAAATTATACTTCGCCGGATATGGAATCGATTCCCATTCCCTTGGGTACGGACATGGTATCCCGGATCTCTTTACTTCTTGAGCGTTCATCAATGCATTGATCTTGCTCTCCAAGTCCCTCATTTTCTTATCCTCACTCATATCTGTCTTCGAGTGAGTTCGGGGAGAAGTAACGTGATCCTCCTTTGTGTTGTTATCATCCAAAGGGCCACTCCCATTATTGTTGTTGACGGGAGGGGTGTTCATGTTGGCATTATCATCCACTTCCCGCTCATTATCATCTTGGTTCGGATTATTGCGACGACTAGACTCCCCTTGGTGAGTTGTTAGTGCCACGATTTGCTGGTCATGCATTTCTCTCATCTGTTGCATGGCCATTTCCATTTCAAACTTGAAATTTTCCTTCAAGCCATCGCTGAGCAAGCATCCGAGCCGGCATCCGAGCAAACCTCCGAAGTTTCATCTTCTGAAGGAAGTCCCTTCTGTATTCTTTGGTAGTTCTTTCGCCTACTGGTCCCCGATCGCAATCGAGTCATACGCTGGGATACCTCAGCAAATTGATCTGGGCTAAAGTGTCGTGTCGATTTACCTCTCCCGGTCATATTAACTGACACTTCTAGAAATTCATCATCTTGGCGAACATGTTTCCTCCTACGGAAACGCCTTGACTTGGTCTCGGACGTTCTGGTAGAAATTCTTTCAAACACTGAAACTCTCATTGGGGTTTTAGAACAGCAACATTCTGATAATACCGCCTTGATTATGTTGGCACACGGACAGTGAGGCTCCGTGTCTCGAACGTTTCTCTTTCGAGACTTATTCGTACCCCCAGCCCTATAGTACAACTCGTCAGTTTGATAACTGGAGCAACCCGTAGAGTGTTGGCAC
Source organism: Asparagus officinalis (assembly GCF_001876935.1). Classification (NCBI taxonomy): domain Eukaryota; kingdom Viridiplantae; phylum Streptophyta; class Magnoliopsida; order Asparagales; family Asparagaceae; genus Asparagus; species Asparagus officinalis. Next base: position 102,388,456 of record NC_033798.1, on the reverse strand, counting down.
GACTTCCCAGGTATAACATTATCATTATCAGACAGATGTGTTTCCCTCTGGGGATACGACGTTTTATTGACGTCTCCAAAAGTTACTCGTTCAGGTTTATGCTTTTACGAGCGTGAAGACCTAACGGGCTCTTGAACTTCGACCCACAACCCAATGCGGTCGGTAATAGGGGCTTTCCTTTTATCATCCTTCTTAGGGGGATTGGTACGACCCCCAATCTGGATTGTTGTTTGGGGACCTTTCAACGGTCCCAATCACTCCTTGGCGGGTGCTTTACCTCGATCTCCAGGTAGAGGACTGAGGCAAGTCTTCAAAGGGACTCTGGACTTGGCGAGATCCACATTACCATCCGGCTTCATCGGAGATGTGGGAACAGGGGAAACGAGATCTGGATTTGAAGAAGGCTGGACGATAACTCCGTCCACTTTTGTCTTAGGTGCTGGTTTTTTCTTTGGCACCCACACCTGCTTGTGTCTAGGCGGCTTCTTAACCGTATCTTCTTTCTGCATCTCTTCCGCTTTCTGCAGAAGGACTCGGGCATGCGCGAGCAATGCGCGGCGTTTCTTGATTCGCTCTTCGAGAGTGGAGCGAGTCTTCTTAACACGGACCCATTCATTCGTCTCTGCCTTAGAGGAGAGGCTGGCGGTTCGCCGTTGCTGTTCCTGGCACTGCCTTGATTTCAGGTCCTCAGTATAGCAGACTCCGTCCATCGACTCTGCAGCCTTGGCCAATTGTCGAGCAAGGCGTTGACGACGTCTTTGGCGCGCCCTCTTCGACAAAGTTGAAGCACCTTCAGCAGTTACCTTCACGGCGGAGGGGAGGTCCGGATTTGCAGCTTTGACCTCTTTGGACGCTGCAGGGACGTCGCGGGGCATGGGTGCAGCAATGGCGAGGGGATCTTGGATCTTCAACCCCGAGGTCCCGCGAACATTCCTGGAAGAGGAAGTCTTCCTGCACCTGTTTGGAGAGGCGGATCTGGAGGAGGAGGAGGAAGAGAGGTACTCTTCAAACTTTTGTTGATCGAACTCGTATTTGATCTCTTCATTCACCCGGATCTTGAATGCCGGTTGCGTCATGACAGCCTCGGCAGCGAGGCTGTTGGCTCCCACTGTGGTCGCCAGTTTGTTTTTGGAGAAAGTTGCCTTCATTGTCGAATTCATTATAATCTGGATCGCTTACAAAGAATTCAAGATATTTAATAAAAAGAATAAGAAAATGAAAGATTACAACTTTTCAAAAATAATGCAAGATCCGTTCGTTGTTTCTTGCTTGCGTGGGTCTTTAGCCGGTGATGGGGACGTTGATATCCGTGGACTACCTGGCAATTAGATCAGGTCCAGAACTTCGTCGATCCGCGAAGGAATCTAGAAGCAGAAGCACTTATCTCGACAACAGCGAGATAATTGCTCTTCTTAGAATTATCACAACGGGATAATACTAAGGATCAGATGCGGGTGATGCAGATCTGACGACTCTCGATCTCTTGCGTTGAAGAACTCGATCACTCTTCAGTCCGGCAGGGCTTCGCTAATTCTCCAAAACTCCAGATCTCCAAAATTGAGGCTCTGGGGCTTGTATTTATAGGCACGGGACGGATCTGAGTTGGAAACACCCTTGGGTGTCTCAACCAGGGCCGAGACACCTAAGGGTGTCTCGGCCTTGGCCGAGACACTTTGGGTGTCTCAGTTTAGCCTGAGACTCTCGTTTATGCCTGTTTGATTATTTCCGTCATAAATTCTTCGTCCGAACTCAGATTTGAGTGATTCCAAGTGCGTTGGAAAGCTGACGAGGAGTTCTACAAGTTCCAATGATTAAATCATCCGCAAAATAAATGAGACACGAAGGGTATTTCACCATTTGTGAACGATACGAGGTTCCCAATCGGTTCATATCTTCATCATTCCGAAGTTCCATTGTTTCACGTAGTTCGTCTGTTTACTTCAAGCGTTCACCGACATCAATCAAGCTTCTGTGAACCAGATGGTGACGTTCATCGTCATTTCTTAACACTGAGCTGTTTGTGGAGACCTATAGGCAATTTTTGATGCCTACAATCCCTATGGTCTAAAATTGAATCAACTTTTGGGGTATTGAAAAATCGTTTCAAAATCCTATCCGCGAAGCCACATTACCCTTTTCCAACTCAAGTTGATATAGTTATTGCATGTACTAAACTTCATAACTACATCACCATAGAAGACCCGGGCGATGAGTTGTTGCATGAGGACAACCATATTGAAGAGGATGGAGATGAAATAGTAAATGAAGGTGAAGAGGGTGTTGTTGACTTTACTCAAACTATGACACAAAGAGAGGAAAGAGATTCAAGAAATGAATGGAGAGCAAAGAGGGATCAAATTGAAATTGAAATGTGGGAAGATTATTATGATAAATATCGCGATGGAGACACAACCGAGATTGGGATATAATTTAAGTTATATTTTCCATGTATTATTGTACTCGTTGATATATTGTCTACTACCTCTATGTATTCGTTGATATTACAACAATACTCATGGATAAATGGGTATATTATCATTATGAATGCTATTTTTACATATATCCAACTTTTCAGTTTGCGGTTCTGTTTCATTTTTTGCTTGTTTACAACCTTGATTATATGAGTTGCTTGCCTTCTTTGCATACTGGTTTTTCATGCTTGTTGGTTATACGCGTTTTCCGGATTTAGCAATGATGATTACACTTTACGGATGCTACTTTTTGATATTCGTACTCTATTATTGTACTAACATGAGGTTTGAAATTTGTTATTTGCCTGTTTTCATTTGTAGCAATCAGTCATGGCAGATTCTAATGAAAGTGATAAGTTCAAGAATACTTCACCTAGAACACCAACAACACTCACTAATCCATACTTCCAGGCTCCCCCACCACCCTCTACACAACCATTCCCTCCGCCCCAATACATTGCTCCACCGACTTATCTATATTACAATTCTTATGATATGAACTACTCATTTATGACTCAACAACCCATGTCATTTGTGAATATGCTTAACAGTGGCCACCCACTTATCCATACTTCCCCTGGTACCCATTCAAACGAGACTCATTCTTTGAAGAGGCCAATTACAATTGACCTTGAGGATGATGCTACCTCACCAAACAAAAGCAAGAAGCGGGAAGTTACTAAAAGAAAAATGCCACCAAAAGTCTTGAACTAGAAAGAGAATACAAGGGGGTGCCTAATGCTAAATGGACTGCGAAGAATGATGATGTGTTAATCCCCTTCCTTGCTTAGATGACAAAGGATGGTCTCAAAGTTGATAAAAACTTTAAGGTGCTCGCATGTCGAAGAGCTGCAGAGGAGGTCAACAAGAAGTGTGGTACTGAGTTCACAAAGGAGAATGTCATGAACCTGTTAGACCCTAGAGGGGGGGGTGATTAGGGTCTTATGCTAATCTAATCCGATTAAATGCCAATTAAAATTAATTAATAAGTTATCCTAGCAAATATGAAATACCACAAGCTATATAAGCTAGGATAAGCAATGCAAACAAAGAGATATATCCTATATGATGAATATGTATATATGCAAGGATATATAAACAACACAAGGGTAAACAATCTAAACAAGATAGTGGATGATATAGAAATGAGCAATGCACAATGGTGCTATAAGATATGAACATAAATATGAATGAACGCCAAAGCACACTCAAACAAGCAATATGTTCATGGAGTTCGGACCTTCCGTCCTACGTCTCCGCTCCCCACTCTCGGGGAGAAATCCACTATCACAACTGGGTTTTCTACGCTCACCCGAATAACGTTTACAACCACACTATGTCGGTTTTCAACGCTCACTGAACAACGCTCACTCCTCACACTCGGTTTTCTAGTTCACCGAAAACTTCACAACACACTCGGTTTTCTAGCTCACCGAAAACCTTACAACACTCACAATGTAACAAATATAAATTTGTTCTCTAAAATAGATGAGAACTCAATTAAAGCACAACTCAAAGTTACAATCTCTCACCACCCAACTATACTATGTATGTAAATACTAAAAGCTCAATGTGGGTGTGTGTAACAATGAGTAATATAAAAACAAATCTAAACTCAATATAAAACTAGCTTTAATAGAAATGATAATTAACAAATAATTAATGAAAGCTAGAGTAGAGTTTAGAAAACTTCTCAATGGAAGACAAGAAACAATAAGATAATCTCTTCCACTTGTGAAAGCTAAAACTGCTTTAAACCAAACCCTTAAACAAGCTTAAACTCTTTTTAAAACCCTTGTTTAAAATATTCTTAGCTAAGTTGAAAAAGAACAGCAATAGGGTATTTATTCCCACTCTAAATCTCAGTCAAAAAAACCCCAAGCAAAAAGACAAAAACAGCCCCAGCAAACAGCTCAGGAAAATAGCCGTTGAAGTCCAACGGATCTATTGTCGGTCGACCGGAAATTTCGTCGGTCGACCGACGGAGAGCAAAAATATGAAGAAGCAGTTCTGGACCATCGTCGGTCGGCCAGTGCGGTCGACCGATGGAGCTTGCCGCATCTGACGAAAAAATAAATGATCGGTCGACCGGTGCGGTCGACCGAAATCTGACACATGAAAAACCTGATTTGCTGATTTTAAAAAGCTGTTTAAAAATATCAAATAAATTCCAAAAAATGTAAAACTTTGGGGAACGATTGTAGACATGATAATAAACATGCTACAGTAATTGGTTATTAGAAAGGACCTTCCAAATGAAAAATATCATTATTTTACAAAATAGTCCAAAACATGAAAATATGAGATACTTGAATTTTGATGTTTTGACATAAACCAACTTTTGAAACTTTGTGAAATGTTTTTATAGACTTAGTAAAACATGTATAAACTGATATTGAAGTCTATAAACTAAGAATACAATATTTATATATATATATATATACGAAGAAACCAATAAATGTGTGTGTATAAGTTATTGAGCTTAGAGTATCTAACACACATAATATAAAATCTAAACTAAAGTTACCCAAGCAATGATCTTGATCTTCATTGTAGCTCAACTTGGTACACGTTGCGGATGAAGCTTGAACTTGATCTTTAACTTGAATTGTATGTTGCTTCACTCCACAATTCCGCCAACCTCCTCTTGATATGATCGTGTAGGCTTAATCCATCCAACCTCTAACTACGTTATTTGTCTACAATACATAGGAAAACACAAATATTAGACAAACAATATTAGTGGTAAATTATTTGTTAAACATCATCAAAACAAGAAGGCCAACAGAACCATGTCAAGTCCTTGAAGGGTAAATATTTTAATATGCGCACTGTCATGAACATTAGTGGGGCTGGTTATGATCCACAAACTAAGATTGTTACCATAGATCTAGATTGTTTTGATAGGTGGACACATGTAATATTTTTGATAAATAAGCAAACTTTGAATATTTACTTCTGAGTAAACTGATTTTGTAATATTTCATTGTATAGGACAAAAAATGCAATAGCTCTAAGTTGAACGAGTATTTGAACACTCCTCTCATTCACTATGAGAACTTGTGTTATATCGCGGGAGATGACCAAGAAAAGGGTGATTTCACCAAAGATATGACTGAAAAGCTTGGCTCTAGGCAATATGATACTGTTGATGAGGATCCGTAACACTTAGTGACATGCGAGGGTTAAGGACAGTGTGAAAAAAAACTGATCTCTTCTCTTTCTCTTCTCTTTTCAAAAATATTTTTCTACTATTACACTTCCGCTGGTTCCCTGAAAGTTGAGAAGAATTCGCAAAGCCTTCTTGAAGCTCGTGCCAACGAGAAGGAGGTCGCCTGACCGATGGTCGTTGTATCTCCGAGATCTTTTACCGCGTAGCCTTGTACGAGAGGGGGCAATTAGATTCTTCGGACAATGTCTTGCATGCCTCGACCATCAGGCCGTATTTCTAACCTTTTTTTATATTTTTCGTTACAATTAATTTTATTTCTTTGATAAAATATTAATCTGCTTTTATCTGATATTAATCATCTGCTCAAAACATAATTTCATGTTAATTATTGTCTAAACAGCTAATATTCCCAACATGATGATCATTTACTTGGTCAAAATTATAAAAATTAGTTTTTCAAAAGTTAGGGAATCTTGACTTTTTTAAGTGGGAATTATAAGCCAACTTATTTGTGATTACCAAACAGTTAGATATGACAGGCTAGCTCAAAAGCTAGTTTTCCCCCTCTTTTTTTCTCTTATTCCCTAATTTTTGTTTGTATTTTAGAAAAGTGCTAAAGCTAAGCAGTTGCAGCAGACCAAAATTTAAGAGGGAAAAGTACAAAGTGAGTGATTATGATACATTTTAAATCTAACATTCACCATACCCGTGTATTGTGCTCAATAATTAATGATTATTATTAAATAGTGATCCATTTGCTACCTTAATTTTTAGAAGTGGAGAACATCGATCTACATCCATAGCTAACCTCTCGACCGATCAGAGAAATTAAGGCAAAATGGCCAGATTGGTATATTTTTTAGAGGTTTGGTGACATATTGGTATATTTTTTTAGTTTTGTCAGATTGGTATAAATTTTCAACTCCGGCGTCATATAGGCCTTAAATTTGGCGGAAGTTACTATTCCGGCCAGGGCTGATGAGATTTTTTGCAAAAAACTCTCATCAAATACAATTTCCTGCTCCTAACCCCCCCTCCTCCTCTTCAACCGGCGGCGGCAGCAGGGGTTGATGCGGAGGGGGAACGACTGCTTGATTAGCCGAATGGGACAGAATTGCATATGGATGGAGGAGAGACGAATGAGTGTTGCTGGAGCTGTGGATGTCCATGGCTCGACTGGAGGGGGATCGGCTTAAAGAGACTGCAGCAACTTCCTTCGCTGCAGCGGCATATGACCGAACAGATGGTGTGCCTGGATGGGGCACTAGCATTTTGGCACATTGGTATTGTTGGTGGAGGGTGTAGTGTTGATCCGAAGAGGGAGAGGGGGAGGTTTGAGGATGACGGGGGTCCTGTGCTTTGGCATGCCGCTGATCATACGGCGCTGGAGGAGCTGGGGGATGGGGCAAGGCAGCCACGATCGCTGGATGAGGAAGGAGATCGAGAGGATCCTGCTGTGGCGGTTCTGAAGCCCATAATTGAGCTGCTGTTGCAGCAACATACGTTGCTGGTGGGGGATTGGCCCATGATTGATGGGGGTTTGCTGAAGCCAAGAGGACTATTTCGGCAGAAGCTGTGGATATATTTGGAGGTGCATCAGCATGTGGGAGAAGAGTGGGAGCTGATTGAGCGGCAAGACCCTGAGTAACAACGGAATATGTATCTTTGGCATTTCGTCGAACAGATTGTGAGCGATCCTGCAAGGCAGGATTCGGGCCTGAAGCTTGGGGCTGGTGGGTGTCCAAAGAGATTTTGGAGCATTCAACATTTTTGTTACCCTGCATGTGGCAACCTATACACAATTTGGGCACTCTGTCATAAACAATCGCTTATTTAAAACCTTCAAACAAACCAACCCAAATGAATTGCGGTCGCGCCTTCCTAAGATCAAGTTCAATACACATTCTCGCTGCACTAGGACGTGAGAGGGCCGATGGAGAAGGGACTCGCAAAACCTCAGCTGGAGATCTCTTTGTGACTCGCTGCGAGTGGATGCTGAGGCAAAATAGGTGGTGATGCTAAAGAGAGCGGCGCTGCTGGTGGCGGCGCGACGGGGATTGTGGAGCTGGGCAGGAAGATAGCAGATAAAGGTTGGCCATGAACGGGGAATGTGACGGTGGCAGAGCCGGCGTCGTCACTGTAGAAAAAATAGGAGGACATGAGGAGGGGGGGGTTAGGAGCAGGAAATTGTATTTGATGAGGGGTTTTTTTGCAAAAAATCCCATCAGCCCTTGCCGGAACAGTAACTCCGGCCAAATTTAAGGACTATATAGCGCCGGAGTCGAAAATTTATACCAATCTGACAAAACTAAAAGAAAATATACCAACATGTCACCGAGCCTCTAAAAAATATACCAATCTGGCTATTTTGCCGAGAAATTAATGAGAGTCTACTACTATATTACTAAGTGGACAATAACAGTACCATGCAGATATGAAACTGTAGCCAATTATCTATCTACACGTCTCTCAGATTCCTCTGAACAGTTAAGTATATATCTTTTCTTTTTCTTTTTTGAAGAAAAAAGATCATAGAAATCTTTAGTCCGTGAACTGTTTCAGCTGATTATTTATCCAATCATCCTATTCCCTTATGCTTTGATGAGTTAATATACGGGTTCTGTTCCCTTGAATAAACTCCTGCACTCACTGATATCACATGCATCACGCTCCTCAAAAAATCTTATCACAACCAAGTGTATCTTTATTTATCCTCTCCATGTAAACTAACTAACCCTTCGATCTGTGAAAAATTAAAACATAGTAATAAGTTTCAAAGAAAAATCAATATTACATAAGTATAGAAAACATTGCAGGGCTTTCGTTTCTATCAGCCGAGATGCTCCATATTTATCTAAAGTTGATTATGAAATGCACGCCCCCCCCCCCCCCCGCCCTCTGCCTGCCTCCTCCTTTACATCACACACACACGTGTATACGCACACGTTCCTAATAAAAATGTTATCTCAACCAGGTGTGTCTTTATTTATCGATCATCCATGAAAACTTAGCTAACCTTCTGTGAAAAAATTAAAATAAAATAGTAATACATTTCGAAAGGAAATTCATATGTACATAAGTAAGAAAACAATGCAGGTCTTTCGTTTCTCCGAGAAGGAGATGCTCTATATAACTCTAAAGTTGGCATTATGAAATGAGGCTTCTACCCCCCCCCGCCCCCCCCGGCCCAAATGTATACGTACGCACACTCTCCCTCATACGCACACACCAAAGAACATAACTCACACAACCCAAATGATACAAGGGTCGACATGCATGTCTTCTTTGTGCAACAATGCAACTAATAAATGCTGTGGGGATAAAGAACCAAATATACATTGAACTATTATATAGTACTTTTTTCTCCCTCTTCTGCTGTTAGCTAGCTAGCAATGATTTAATTCTTTGCTCACACCCTCCAAATTAAGTACCAGCCAGCACTCTCAGTCTCAGCTCAACACGACAAGTTCTGGCAATATTAGTTCCACATCAAGATAAAGTGAAGGTTGTACATGCTTGTGATCCCTTTAATTAGGGTTTTTATTTAGGCGGGATTATGTTAATTTGTGATCCCTTCGATTGTGTTATATCCTCAAAGATCAAAATCTATAGAAGTGAGGGGGTCATTTTATTAATTAATCACTTTGACATGGCCTAATTGGTCGTACTAAATCATTCGTGTAAATTTTTTTTTGGTCAATGAATTAAATTTTATTCATTTTCCAAATATGTAAGTTGTGTAAAACATCAAGATACCAGAATTTTCCTGGTAATAAAAAAACAGCAAAAGTGACAATGAAAAACAATTACATTTGCACTATTCTCTCTTTTATATGAGGAGAAATATCATCATTCAGAATTCTAGATAGTATCAGTATCTTCACTCTTTGAAAGATTGATGCAGGATCCTGAATTTTTTGCTGGAATATGCTTTGATTTCTTTCCTTCCATATAGCATAGACTGATACACTTAATGTCATTCTTTTAATTTTCTTCATAAACCCCTTCCCTTTCAGTTTAGAACTATACCATTCAATAATAGTATCCCAATTGCAAGACTTCAATTTGTAGTTCAGCCATTCCATAACACTATTCCAGAGTTCAGCTAAGTATGCACATTCAAAGAAGGTTTCTTGCTGCTGAAATGTGCACAAGACACAGACTTTTTGTTGTTGATTGATGTCAAGGATCCTCATGTGACGTAATCTATCCTTTGTTAACAGTCTAGAATGAATAGCAAGCCAAGAGATATGACCATTCATCCCAGACTGTTTTAGACCAGACCACTTATGCATTTGCATTTTGATTGATGAGCTCATGGTAAAAAGCAGATATCTGGAAATAACCTCCAGAGCAACATTTGCTGATGACATTTTGGACATTTGAAGCATCCACCAGTTTGCAAATCACCTTATCTCTCACTTTAATTATTTGCTTCCACATCCAAGAATCATTTGCTTTATTTTGAACTTGCCAAATATTGGACTGTTTGAGATAATTGCAATCATTCGTTCGTGTAATTGATGCTGGTGAATGTGTAATAAAGTCTAGAAATGAGAGAGAGTACTAAATCATTGGTATAATTGATGCGGGTGAACCTATAATGAAGTCAAGAAATATATGCGAAAGGGAGAGAGGGAGAGGGAGAGGGAGGGGGGAT
>NC_033798.1:102359987-102378143 GCF_001876935.1 Asparagus officinalis | reverse complement strand
CCAATTGGTTGCCCTAAATTCCCCTTTCCAAAAATGAATTTGGATATTCTCTGCAACTAAAATATAGTGGAGAAATCACTACTTTTATCAAAGTGGTTGATTTATCTGGTTAGTGGTTGTGATCCATTTTAAATTTAGCTAGCACTCACCATATTCTCTATGAATTGTACTCTTTCCTTGTTTATACTCAAATACAAATCACAATCACACGTTGGACAAATAAATAATGTCTTTGATAAAAGTAGTGATCTCGCCGCCACTCTTCTGTAGTGAAAAAAACAAGAATCCTTTAAAAATATATTAATTGATGGATTTCCCTAGCAGAAACTATACATTTTTTAAAATTGTATCATTTTATACTAATCGTTGCTACATTTTCTTATGCTACCATAACAAGAAACAATTTAGAAATATAGCTAGATGTTAAAATCAATACCTTGATGATTTCTGAGTTCAAGCTAGGTACGAGACCTTCTATTTGTTGATTGATATTCTTAAAAGTATAATTAGATGTTTTTGTTCCTCAAATTCATACCATATATAAATTATAATTCTCTTTTACACACTAATAGGTTCATAGAAGAGGATTTCTTGTTAAGACGAGCTAGCTAGCTAGCGTAAATTGGGAGCAAGGCCACAGATTTTTTGTAGTGACTAACTACAACAACCCAATCCAACTACAATTTCAACGATGATCAAGCACCCATTAATTTGAAGGAAGGGTTAAGAGATTCTACTTCAAGATCGTATAAAAGGAGAAAGAAAATACTTCACTATGCTACGCTCTAGAGAACAAGTACTTCGCCTTAAACATGACAATAGCCAGATCTAACTGAAAAAATGAATCGAAGAAACGAAAATTTAAGCAAAATATCTTAGTAATATTATATGGCATGGCATATAAGTTACTTGATTCGGATCATAGTATTTGTAGAAAAAGAAAGAAAATCACAAATCTACAAACTGTAGATTTTAATTTTTAGAATGTAAATCTAAAGCAATATATCCTTTATTTTTCTAATTGCCCCATCATGGCAAATCATAAGTAGACTACAATACCAAAAATAAAAATAAAAAACTATCCCTCCACACAAGAGTAATATATGTAAATACACACATGCAACCTAGGATATCATCAGACATAATCTAATAGCCTAAATAAAGGAAAAGCTCATGTGAAGTAGAGCTAATCTTATCTAAACCATTCCTACATAGTTACTATAATTATATATATATATAGGTTTTTTTTTGCCTCCCTAAATTTCCCTTGATCAACCACTACGATCTCAAGCATCCCTCACCTCGAAAACATTACGGGTCTTAACGACGATATCGTACATGTGAACGGTACTAATCCTCGAGAAATCACTGGGCACAGTGATGAGATGCACAGTGGACCTCTGATGGAACTGGATAACGCTAGGATCAGCAGGGGGGTACCTCTCCCAGCCGAGATCCCCGAGCTTTTGTTCGAGCATCTCGTTCGATGTGATCACCCCATTGCTCGGCACGTGCACCAGAACCTTGCGGCTCGATCTCTGCTCGCCTCGCCCCCAGTTTTCTGGCGGTGCACCACACCATTCTTAAACACCCAGACTCCAGACATTAGGTGACACTAAAGTTGATTAGTTGCTTAAGTAAAACCCCTACTACTGTTTTTAGTAGTGGATGATGAGAGATGAGGGAATAGGGGTTGTGCGCTTTATATAGTTAGGCTTGTTTAGAGTGAAGACAAAGAGGAGAGGTGAACTATTGGGCCGGGTCAGGCTAAGGTGGGCCGCAATATGCGGGTAACAACGATTTGTATGTCGTCGGGGACCACTGTGAGGACGCACGCAAACGCAGAGTGCCTCCGGCTTATGACGGGGAATGCGATTTAGCTTTCTTTCTTTTTCTTCCGGAAAATTGTAGAAAAAACTAAAAGATATTAATGTCAAAAAAAGTAAGTAACTTCTTTTTGTTGGATAGCAGATTTCTAATCTGTTTTGGTAACAGGTTATTAGGATTCCTAACCTGTTTTGGTAACAAGTTATTAGGATTCCTAATCGTATTTCTCTCATCGCTCGCCGACTCGTTTGGTTTGCGAGCACGCTTCCGCACGGCGCGTAACAATTGGTATCAGCGCTCCAGATTTGAGATCTAGGGTTTTGACATTGGGTGGAGGAAGATTCATTATGGAAGCTTGGTTCTTGGAGATCATGTTTTCCTCGTGTGGTTAGGAGATCGTGTTGGAATTCTATCTAGGGTTCAATTGGGTAATTTCTCAATTTCTATCAAAGTTTGAATATTTCTTTACAATTTGGAGTGGTTTGTAATGGGAGAAGAAGTTGGTGAAAGCAGCAAGACGATGGCGAGTATAATTCTGGTTGGATTTCAAAACACTAAGATTAGTGTGGTGAAGTATGACAGCAAAATTAATTTTGGTTTCTGGATGAGCGACGTACATGATGCTCTCAATGCTCAAAATTTAGAAGAGACCATCATGGTCCATGAGAGGCCACCGAAATACGATGAGGCAATATGGGACAAGATGAATAGGAACACTTGTGGGGTGATCAGGTCTTGTTTGGAACAAGAGCAGAAATACGATGTGATTGGGGTGACGTCTGCGATGAAGATGTGTGAGATTCTTAACAACAGGTATCTTACGAAGAGTGTTGAGAATCGGTTGCACTTGCTGTGGAGATTATCTAGATTCCAGATGTCCAGAGGCACCTTGCTTGCGGGTCATGTGAATAACTATACAAAGTTGTTGTCGGACTTGGCGAATATGAATGAGAAGATAACAGATGAGTTCAAGACGATTATTTTGTTAGGCTTCTTACCTGATGAGGAGTATGATACCTTCGTACTCACTTTGTTGAACGGTCGATTTTTTATCATATATAGTGAAGTGACTAATGCATTGACAAATTACAATTTGAGAAGGAAGGACAAAGAGACTTCCAGAGCTAGCACTTCAGGAGAGACCCTGTCGACGAGAGGAAGAAGTCCATATCCGAGAGGTGGTAATAAGAACAAGTCAAAGTCAAGGGGTCACCACCAGTTAGCGAAGAATCAGTGTGCGTTCTGCAAGGAATAGAGATATTAGAAGAGAGATTACCCGAAGCTCAAGGAGAAGGAGAATAACAAGAAGAATGGCCTGAAGGCCAATGAGGTGAACATCGCGAGAGGTGATGATTCCGATGATTCATGTTTTTCTCTATTGATTACTCTAAATTGAATCATGTAGATGCATCAGATTGGATGCTTGATTCTGACGCTACTTATCATGTGACTCCCAGACGAGATTGGTTTGCATCATTTAAGAGACTCAATGGAGGTGTTGTTGTCATGGAAAATGATCAATCATATGACATTTGTGGGATAGGTACTGTGAGGATTCAGATGCATAATGGAGTAGTTCGTGAATTAAAAAAGGTGAGATTTGTTTCTTAGCTAAAGAAGAATCTTATTTCTGTTGGAGCTTTGGAGGCAAAGGAATTCAAGGTGATATTTGAAGATGCTGTAGCAAAGGTCACTAAGGGATATTTGATGATGATAAAGGGAGTCCGCAGTTAAAACTTATATTATCTGAAGGGGAGCACCGAGATTAGCCAGGTAGCTTCAGTTATTTCAGAGGCGGACACGAGCAGACTTTGGCACTATATGTTGGGGCACACAGGTGAAAAGTTACTACATGCACTGTGCAAGCATGGGCTATTGAAGGGAGCCAAGAGTGAAAAAGTTGAATTCTGTGAGTATTGCGTACTTGGCAAGAAGACAAAGGTGAAGTTTGGGACAACCATTCATAGGACAGGAGGTATCTTGGACTACGTGCATACGGATGTTTGGGGTCCCACCAAGACGGCATCACTTGGTGGTCAATATTGATTCATCATATTTGTAGATGACTATTCTAGGTATTGTTAGGTGTACACCATGGTGAAGAAGAGTAAAGTCCTAGATATGTTTGTAGAATGGAAGAAAAGAGTAGAACTACAGACTACGAGAAAGATCAAGACGTTATGATCCGACAACGACGGTGAGTATACTTCTGACCCCTTTCAGCAACTATGTCGATACGAGGGCATAGAGAGGCACTTCATAGTTAGTTACACACCGTAGCAGAATAGGGTGACAGAGAGGTTGAATCGGTATTTACTGGAGAAGGTTTGATGTTTGTTATCACATAGTGGTTTGGAGAAGATCTTTTGGGCCGAGGTACTTTCTTATGCGAGTCACATCATTAATGGGCCGCCTTCATCTGCGATTGAGGAGAAAAGCCCTATGGAGATGTGGTTGGGAGAGCCAGCAAGCAATTATGATCAGCTCAAGGTATTTGGATGTCCTACATTTTATCATGTTAGAACAGATAAATTGGAACCTCGAGCTAGGAAGGCCATATTTGTGAGATTCAAGCGTAATGTCAAGGGATACAAGCTTTAGGATCCAGTTGATAAGAAGATTGTACTGAGTAGAGACGTCACATTCGATGAGGCTTCTATCTTGAAGCTTTCCACCTCTCATCAGGTGGAGAGTGACCCGACATTAGAGACATCGTTGTTGGCCTTTTTGTTTTGATAATGTTTTACAAACAATCTCTAATATTGTTTATCTAGTGTTTGTATTTTTTTATTAGGTATTCTGGATAAATAACGATGTCGGAAGTTGGATGGAATCGAGCATTCACGATTATATCCATTGGAGGATGAAAGGTATAGTGGAGTGAAGCAACACAATTCAAGTCATATACAAGATCAAGCTTCATCTGCAACCAAGTCAAGCTATATTGAAGACCTTCAAGCTTGGGTAATTTAGTTTAGGTTTATACTAGTGTGTAGATACCTCACATACATACATATAAGTATTGGTTTCTCTCTCTCTCTCTCTCTCTCTCTCTCTCTCTCTCTCTCTCTCTCTCTATATATATACTATATATATAATATTATTATATATATATATATATATATTATATATATATATATATATATATATAATATATATATATATATATATATATATATATATATATATATATATATATTATATATATATATATATATATATATATTATATTATATATATTATATATACATAGTTATAGTTATAGTTTATAATATATAGTTATATATATATATATATATATATATATATATATATATATATATATATATATATATATATATATATATATATATATATATATATATATATATATATATATATATATATATATTATATATATATATATATATATATAGTTATATATATATACAAGTTTTGGTTTATGGTTTTCATGTTTATATAAATATGAATTTGTAAAAATATTGAGTAATTGATTTATAGACTTAACAATAATAATTTATATCTTAAATTAAGTCTATAAAATCGTTTTATAAGGTTTCAAAATATTGTTTAAGTCAAAATGTCAAAAACATGTATATTTAGTTTTCATGTTTTGAACTAGTTTTGAAAAATCAAGAGTTTTCACTATTAAAATTGCAATTCCAAAAATTCTTTTTGTAACATGTTTATTATCATATTTATGAACATTTTCCAAAGTTTTATATTTTTTAGAATTTATTTGCTATTTTTAAAAGAGGTTTGAAATTTAATTTTACTGTTCATTTTAGGCTGATAACTTGTTATCAGTCGCTTGATGGATCTTATATCAGTCGACTGATAAACTCGCCTGAAATTATCAAAAGTTTTAGTTTTTACGACTGATGAACTATCAGCCGACTGATGAGTTTATCAGGTTAGTGATGAGATCTTCAGTCGACCGATGAGCTGTGATCTGTCTATAACGGTTAGCTCATCAGTCGACTGATACTATTTATCAGTCGACCGACGGCCTCTAACGGCTAGTTTTTCCAAATTTTTAGGTTTCCGTTTTTTTGCCTTTTTTCTTGATTTTCTCTTGGTTTTGGGACTTGTTCTATGATCCTAGATATACCCCATACCCTCTAACTCCTGAGGGTAATTAAGAGAGTTTTTTAAATAAGTTTAAATGGTGTTTAAAAGTTTGTTTAAGTTTTGTTTTGAGTTTGTTTTGTGAAGAAATTTTCACAAGAGGAAGATGAGATTATTCATTCTTGTTTGGGCTTTAATCTACATCCCTCTACTCTTGTTTTAATTGGAGAAGTTTTCTAAACTCAATCTCTAGCTACTTATATATTTGATTATAATTTCCTTAAGCTAGATTTCTATTGAGTTTATATTATTTGTTATCTTTCACACACAACCACTTGAGCTTAAGTATTTTCATACATTGTGTAATTTGGATTGGTGGTGTGACTTAGAGAATGAGCCTACATTGTGTTCTCATCTATTGTAGAGAGCAAAACTTATATTTGAGCATTTATTATGAGATTCACCTTGTAATACACAAGTACACCAAGAGGAGTGTGTGATGAGAGACATGTTCCAAGAGGAGTGGGGTCGGTAGTAAAGCCTAGGAAGAGGTCGTAATTCCGAACACTTGAGGAAGATGACACGTGAGAGGCCAACACTTGAGGTGGTATTTGTGTAGTTACAAGTGTGAGTTATAAAAGTTTTTGGTGAGCTAGAAAACCGAGAGTGTGATTGCTGTAAACATTTTTCAGGTGAGCATCGAAAAACCTGGTTATGTAGTGGATTCTCCCCGGGAGTGGGGAGTGGAGACGTAGGTCGGAAGGACTGAACTCCGTGATCATATTGCGTGTTTGTGTTTGTCATTGGTGCACTTATTTTTGTGTTCATCTTATATCGCCTTGTCTCATTGTTTATTTTGCACACTATATTATTTACTCTTGTTTGTATATCCTTGCATATATCTCATTGTGTATCTAATTGCTAGGATATTACATTAGTTTGTTTTAAATTGGCATTAAATAGGATTAGATTAGCATAAACCCTACTACTCCTCCCTCTAGGGTGCTTTCAATCACAGGCGGTGGAGATTGATGTAGCTCCACATTATCCAGATGAGACCGTATCCATTAGAGTGCCAACTGAGGTGACGTTAGGCGAGCACAGTGATGATTTGGAGGATACATGTACAGTTGAGTAGGATCAGGGACCGACGACTTAGGTTTAGGATTCTATTGCGGTTCGGAGACAGATGAGAGATATACGGATACCAGCTAGGTATACATACATAGTTGTTGCTTATGGACTTTCAGTGGAGAGTGTTGATGAGATGGTTCCAACTACATTCAGAGAGGTTGAGCAAAGCTTATAGGCTGATTTTTGGTAGGAGGCTGTGTAGGAAGAGGTGGAGTCTCTCCACAGGAACGACACATGTGAGCTTGTCGAGCTTCCAAAGGGGCGGAAGGCTATTGGTTGCAAGTGGGTGTATGCCAAAAAGGAGGGCATTGAAGGCACTCCAGTGAGGTTCAAGGCTAGGTTGGTGATTTGGATTTTGCTAGCTTTTGTGACACAGTATAGATTGAAATTAGATTGATTGGATGTATTTCTTCATGGTGATCTTGATGAAGGAATTGATATGACTCAGCAATTAGGGTTTTGAGCTGCAGAGGAGGATAAGTTGGTTTGTATGAGGCCAGATATGTCAAAAGCAGTGAGCATGATTTCTAGATACATGCACGACCCGAGTCCGGGTCATTGGGATGCCGTGAATGATTGTTGAGGCCGTTCGTGGCTATTTAGATAAACTACGGGCGGCTTGATCCCTTGGGAGATGGGGTATGTAGGCAACCACATTGGTGTAGCTGGATTTGGAGAGACGACACATTGGTGCTCTTATTAGTGTCGGCTCAGTTTTGGAAACACTTCGCCGAGGTGGAGAATTGTTGGATAGCAGGTTCCTAATCTGTTTTGGTAACAGGTTATTAGGATTCCTAATCTATTTTGATAACATGTTATTAGGATTCCTTATCTGTTTTGGTAACATGTTATTAGGATTCATAATCTATTTTGATTTTGGTTTTAGGACTTCTATATATATGGAACGTTTTAGATCAGAGAATGAGAGAGAGAGAGAGAGAGAGAGAGAGAGAGTGAGAGAGAGAGAGAAGAGTCTTTTGAGCATATTGAGAGGGAGATATTGTGAGGGAGTTGAGATCTTTAGTTAGTGTTATATTTGAGTGATTGTGTGAGTTGTAACTCGTTGTAATTCTCATCCATATAGTGAAATCTCTTCATCCTCTCCCCGTGGACATAAGCAATTTGTTGAACCACATAAATTCTCTGTATTGGTTTGATTTGTGTCGTATTTTTGGTGATTGCACTCGTGTTTGGTTTAGTTCTCTTCTCTCATCGCTCGCCGACTCGTTTAGTTTTAGTGCACGCTTCTGCAGGGCGCGCAACATTTTTTTTCTTTGTAAAGTATATATCTAGGCATGTTTGAATGAGATATACATCTATATTTTTGTATCCACTAGTTATAATATCAAGAGGAATACTCGCTAGAGTATTGTTTAATGCAAACCGTAAAAATCTAAGTCATAAATTGTATAAATGTTTGTTAACAGAAAACAAGGTGCCATGTACCCGTAATCAGTTTGAAGTGGCAAGATCCAGATTGAAGAACCTACATGAAGGAAACGACCGATGACCCGAAAAGTTGGATTATTATTATGGTGGCCAGAAACGAGGGAATCCGTTGACCAAGAGAATATTCTCTCAAGCAAACATCGTCAAGATCGCAGGGGTCGGATCTCTGCCAAAACTCCACTAACGCTAGAGTCAAGGTATGTAGATGACAGGAACTATCCATATATAATCACTAAAGCTTAGTGTAGAAGGAAACTGGTGATTTGTGTGCGAATAGTGTAGAAATGACAAACACATTGATGAGGTTCAGGAAATTTGAAGCTGGAAACATTTTGAGTGCTGTCTGGTCGACTGCCGAGTTCATCGCGGTCGACCGCAAACATGCACAACGCAGGGAAGATTTTGACACAGGTCGCGATCGACCGCCAAACCCTGTAGTCGATTTTATGTTTCTTCCTTTCTGGCCGGTCGATCGCGACTGACGCGGCAATTGACCGTGATGCGGTTTTGGGTCTGGGCTTGGTTTCCTGTTCTGTTTAGGTTTCCTGTTTTATATAAATAGGAACACAATTTGTTTAGGGTTTTCTAATCGTTCCAATTGCCAGAATTGGATTTTGGGGTAGCTTGAAGGAGGTTTTGAGCATAAAAAAAGGAGAGTTTTTCTAAGCAATTGTTAGAGGGTTTAATTTGTGAGTTTGGAGAGATTTGTTTGAGAGGTTAGTTTGAGTGATCTTGTAACCTCTATTTTGTACTCTCTTTCTCTATAGTGAAACTCATCCTCTTCTCGTCCTGTGGACGTAGACAATTTACCGAACTACGTTAAACTTTTGTCTTTGAGCTTGTGCCATTATTGTTTGATTTGAGTTGCCTTCTCTCTTGGTGTTTGGTTTGGTTCCTTAGCACACAACAAGTAGATTCCGTCGTGCACAACAAGTGGTATCAGAGCTCAGGTTACGCTTGGGCTATTTGGAGGAGTAGATCATTTTGGAAGTTCGGCTAGGGCTTCGTTTGGAGATAAAGGTGGGATCTTTTTGGTAAAAATTCTATCGTTTCTCAGTTTTGGATCTATTCTTTAGTTTGTTCCGCATTAGTTGTTAGTGTGTTGAGGAAGATGACTGGGAAAGAAGGTACTTCGGGTGTTGAGGGTGGTGCTTCTGGCATGAAGACCATTTAAAATTTGAATATCCACTCTACGAAGATAGATGTGGAGAAATTTAATGGTACGAATAACTTTGCATTATGGAGATGTGAGGTTTTGGATGCGTTGAACGTGTAAAATTTAGAAGATACTTTAGAATTAGATAGAAAGCCAGATGATATTGATGAGAAGGTTTGGAAGAAGAGGAACAGAACGGCATGTGGTATGATTAGGTCTTGTTTGACTCAAGATTTAAAGTATGATGTGATGAATAAGACTTCAGCTAAGAATATTTGCGAGACCTTTTAGAGCAAGTATATGACGAAGAGTGTAAAAAATCGCTTGCATTTGAAGATGATATTTTATCACTTCCAATTGAAAAAGGGAACCTCTATTGATGATCACATGAACCACTACACGAAGCTTCTTATGGATTTGGCAAATGTGGATGTTGTGATAGAAGATAAGGACACAGCATTGTTGTTATTGAGTTCCTTGCCTGACAAGGAATATGAGACCTTCGTCATTACTCTTATTAATGGGAAGGCATCTCTTTCATATATTAAGGTCACCGCTGCACTTATGAATTATCAACTTCGAAAGAAGGATAAGAATACTTCAATTGAGATAGTAACGGAGGCGTTGGTCGCAAGAGGGAAGAATCCAAACCGAAAGAATTAGAAGTCACTGTCTAGGGTAGGGTATCCTATAGTTAGAAAAGATCAGTGTGCTTGGTGCAAAGAGGCTGGCCATTAGAAGAAAGATTGTCCAAAGCTCGACGAAGCAGAAGGGAAAAGAGAAGCAACCATCATCAGAAGCAAATATCGTTATATCAGATGGTAATATTTTTAATACTTCTATTTATTCATTTTCTATCAGTCCTACAGGTGGCTATTCGGAGGAATCCGAATGGATGTTGGATAGTGGTGTAACCTATCATGTATGTCCTAGAAGGGAATGGTTCGCCAGTTTTGAGAAGCTAGAGAGTGGTGTGGTGTATATGGGTGACAACTGTACATGTCAGATCCTTGGGATAGAAAGAATTCATATCAAGATGTATGACGGGACAGTTAGAGAGTTACATGGTGTGAGATATATTCCTTCTTTAAGGAAGAACTTAATCTCGATTGGAGCTTTGGTTGGAGAGGGTTTAGAGTTCGTATCGAGGACATGATTCTCAAGATTATGGAAGACTCTCGTATTTTGATGAAGGGCATCAGGAAGAATAACTTGTACTATTTAATTAGGAATACAGTGAACGGTGAAGAGTTGACGACTTCTATTAATTCGACTAGACTGTGATATTTGAGGCTTGGTCATTCCAGTATTGATTTGGAGATGGGTGCATCGACCTGTAGTTTGAAGTCCAGTGAACATTTTGATGTGAGCAAGAAGGCCGAGGTGAAATTTGGCACCTCTATTCACCGCACGAAGGGTTTTTTTCGATGGAGTTCACGTGGGTATTTGGGGGTCTTCTAAGGAGACATCATTGGAAGGTAATAGATATTTGGTTTTCTTTGTTGGTGGCTGTTCTAGGCATGCTTGGATTGCAACCAAATCCCGATTGGATAAAGTCCTAATAGTCTCCAACAGATTGAAGAAGTGCGAGATTGGCAGAAACGTGAAGGTACTTCATTCTGATTTTGGTGGGGGTACAAGAGGGACCTATTTCTACATTTGAGCCGAGCTCACGATATTTTAAGATATTTTGGTGGAAATAAAATCTTAGGACAACAAGATAAGATGGCAGATTTGGTGAGCTGTTTCTTGTTGGAGGAGGACTGACGTTTGATGTCGAGCATTGATTCTGGTGTTGAGGCTTCAACATATATGGGTCATCTTCGTCATAGGTTGTCGACTGCTGCGATTGGAGGTAAAACTCCATTGGCTATTTGGTTTGGTAGTGTCACTTCAGTTGAGGCTTCGATGGGGGAGCTAATTGACTCTCAGCAGGTGGAGAGTTTTGGACAAACCTTAGATGTATCGCAGTGGGTGGAGAGTGATGCTACTCCACATTGGGTGGAGATTATTCCACATACTCCAGATCATACTGCATCGTTTGGAATTCCAGCTGAGGTGACATGGTTAGGGGATCATTTAGATTTGGGTGCAGATGATGAGTTGGTTGATTCGAATACAGCTGGTGGATATAATTTGGATATGACCATTGGTTCACCTCAAGTGGAGGTGTTTGATTTGTTTCATTTTAGGGCTATTTGGAGAGCTATCAGCCGCATATTTGTTAGTCAAGAGTTGAGAACTTTTCTATTTGATTAAGGGCCTTTGGAGGTCATTGGGGGAACTCCGTGAAGGCTTGATTTCTTAGGCAAAAGGATACGTAGGCAAACAGTTTTGATGCAGCCAATTTGATGGGTTGATACCGACGTTTTGGAGTTTGTTCGTATTCTCATTTGGGTCTTAACTTGTTGTGGATGGAGTCCGTCTGTGATTTTGTTTTACTTCATACTAGACATAACAAGTGAGACATTTGATTTGGTTGGTGTCGGCTTAGTTTTGGAAAAACTTCGCCGAGGTGGAGAATTATAGAAATGACGAACACATTGACGAGGTTCAGGAAATTTGAAGCTAGGAACATTTTGAGTGTTGTTCGGTCGACCGTCAAGTTAGTCACGGTCGAGCGCAAACGTGCACAACACAGGGAAGATTTTGACACAAGTTGCGGTCGACCGACGCAATCGACCGTTAAACCTTGAAGTCGATTTTATGTTTCTATCTTTCTGGTCGGTCGACCGCGACTGACTCGACGGTCGACTGCGACTGGCCTCGACGGTCGATCGCGACTGGCTCGATGGTCGACCGTGATTTGTTTAGGGTTTTATAATCGTTCCAATTGTCAGAATTAGAGTTTGGGGTAGCTTGAAGGAGGTTTTGAGCACAGAAAAATGAGAGTTTTTCTGAGCAATTGTTTGAGGGTTTAATTTATGAGTTTGGAGAGATTTATTTTAGAGGTTAGTTTGAGTGATCTTGTAATCTCTATTTTGTACTCTCTTTCTCTATAGTGAAATTCATCCTCTTCTTGCCCTGTAGACGTAGGTAATTTGCCGAACCATGTTAAACTTTTGTGTTTGAGCTTATGCCATTATTGTTTGATTTGAGTTGCCTTCTCTCTTGGTGTTTGGTTTGGTTCCTTGGCGCACAACAAGTAGCTTCCACCACACACAACAAGTGGTATCAGAGTCCAACAAGTGGTATCAGAACTCAGGTTACGCTTGGGCTATTTGGAGGAGTAGATCACTATGGAAGTTCGGCTAGGGTTTTGTTTGGAGATAAAGGTGAGATCTTTTTTTATAAAAAAATCCATCTTTTCTCAGTTTTGGATCTATTCTTCAGTTTGTTCCGCATTGGTTATTGGTGTATTGAGGAAGATGACTGGGAAAGAAGGTACTTCGGGTGTTGAGGGTGGTGCTTCTGGCTTGAAGACTATTCAAAATTTGAATATCCACTATACGAAGATAGATGTGGAGAAATTTAATGGCACGAACAGCATTGGATTATGGAGATGTGAGGTTTTGGATGCGTTGAACGTGCAAAATTTGGAAGATACTTTGGAATTAGATAGCAAGCCAGATGATATTGATGAGAAGGTTTGGAAGAAGATGAACAATGAGGACTTGCTCAGACAATTGTAATCCCTTCGTAGTTGAGAGATTGTAATCCTTCATGAAAGAAGTTCCAACTATAGTGGTAATCGTACCAAGGGCGACAACCAAAGTCACTGGGAGATCTTGCTCAGACAATTATCCCGAGTGGATGCTGACTTAGATTATTTGACTGAGCATTGAGGACCGAGCCTTGAGTTTAGAGTCAGTTGAGCACCTGTGATGAGGATAGAATTCTGCTTTAGTCATTTTCTGTAGTTTCCTTCATTTTCCTGTCTTTTATTTTGTTATGGGATGTTAGTCAATTGAGATATTTTTATGCAAATTTGTATAATTGTTAAAGTGGAATAATTTTTCCTAGTGGGATATTTTAGTGGGATAAATATGACAAATTTTGTGAAGTGGGATATTTTGATAGAATAACGTGGAATAAAATTTTATAATCATGAAATATATATTTATACGTTTTGAAGATATAAATACTATTTATGTATTTTTAAACTTACTATTATTGATTGATAAATGCTTACAATTATTATTATAATGATGGTCTAATGATGGTGATAACCATAATAGTAAAGAAGTAAAGTAAAAAAAAGAAATAAAAAATAACGAAATAAATATGAGTTCTATATTTTTACCCCCTAGTTCCAAGCTAAAACTTGAAATAATTTGAGAGGCTAAAACTCTCATTTTTGTAAAGAAAAATAAAAAAAAGTAGGATAATTTTGTACCATTATACCAATTCTAGTTTTGTTAGAGTTCTACTTGACTAACACTGTAAAATTTTGTTCTAGTTTTAGTTCTGTGTGACTAACATCTTAAAAATTTATCCCACAGATTATCTCAGTTATAATTTTAAGTTCTAGGTGACTAACCCCCCCCCCACCTCAATTTTCTGTCATATTTTTAGAGTTTCCATGTAGTTGCACGGTCCTTTAAATGGGATTAACAACCATGACTAATTTACAACAAAATTAAAAAATGATATCAATACTGTTGGATATTTTATGTCAAAATCAAATAAAATATTATATAAATATTTAAATAATAAATATAGAGAAAAATTGCTGACCTATGCAACTGTAAACTAGCGATAGAAGTCCCTCGAGGTAGCTAACACATAATGTTGCTACAAATTTCAAGCCTCTAGCTTACTAGATGTATGGTTTGCAAATAATAACTCAAAATAATTAAGAGGAAAGGAAAGCAAGGAGAGAGAACAGAAGAGATCTCCTTTGCTTCTTTTG
Organism: Asparagus officinalis; assembly: GCF_001876935.1. Taxonomy (NCBI): domain Eukaryota; kingdom Viridiplantae; phylum Streptophyta; class Magnoliopsida; order Asparagales; family Asparagaceae; genus Asparagus; species Asparagus officinalis. The sequence continues at coordinate 102,363,657 of NC_033798.1, read as the reverse complement.
TTTTTCCCATGTCCTCCTACTAGCTCAAGACACCACTATATAGGTGACAATATAGCACATGTTTAATAGTAAAATTAATAAAACCCGTTAAAAGAATATGTAATAATAACCATATAATAATTATAAGACATTAAACCATGATTTAATTCATAAATTTATGATCATTAAATCATGAAATATTGACATATCAAAGACCAAAAATATATATAAAATATAATAAAATAAAGTGGGAAAAATAAAATAAAATGTTTTATATATATAGAGAAAAACTTATGTCAACTTAAGTGGACCATCCACCAAAGTTTCTATCTATTGATGATACCTAGAGATCCATGCATCATATGAAGAGACTTTTCATCAATGGAATAAGAGGAGAATGATCTGGATTCTCCCCTTTATTTAATTCTGGGTTCTTCACGGTAGCGATGGAGTGCCTCATTCGAATGTTTGCGTCGAATTTGCTCTCCGTTGATGATTCGACTGTCTCATCCGTATGAACAACTAACTTGTGTGGTAAGTTTGATGGATAACTCTTAACGAGTTTAAGAACTCAGAATGAGTTAAAACTCTGTGGAAAGAGTTTTTTGAACCGAAAATTCGGTTAACAAGCCAAGATTCGTTTATTGCTGAAATTGAGAGAGTAGATCTTCTCTTATATTCTCCCCTAGTTGATCACTAGAAGATCTTCCCAGAACCAAACCGAACTGCCTTTGTGCGGGTTGGCCTTTTTGTTTTGATGATGATTTATAAACAATTTACTTCTAATATTGTATGTCTAGTGTTTGTGTTTTTGTATCAATTGTAGATAAACAACAAGTTGGAAGATGGATGGAATTACGTATTCACGATCATATTCAATAGAGGTTGGCGGAATTGTAGAGTGAAGCCATACAATTCAAGTTGAAGATCCAAGTTCAAGCTTCATCCGTAAGATTACCAAGAAGAGCTTATTGAAATATTCATACATGTTTGTTTTTATGTGGATAAGTTGGTTTGGTTTAATTTCATAGATATGAAACAAATAAATATTCATATTCATACTCATATGTTTCATATGCTATTGTATTTATGAAAATACTATATTCATTGTTTATGGACTTAATAACAATCATATACATTATTTATTAAGTCTATATAATCATTTTGTATTGTTTCAAAACATGGTTAAGCTAAAATGTCAAAACTCATATGTTTACATTTTCATGTTTTGGACTATTTTGAAAAATGATGATATTTTTTTATTTGGGAGGTTCTTTTTGACTAGTCTTTGTAGCATGTTTATTATCATGTCTACAATCATTCTCCAAAGTTTTATATTTTTTGGAATTTATTTGATATTTTTAAACAGGGTTTTAAAATCAGAAAATCAACTTTTAAACCTGTTTTCTTATATGTCAGTTTACGGTCGACCGCCACGGTCGACCGCGCCTTTGAATTTTCCTACGGATCCATCAACAACTTTCAAGGTCGACTACCACGGTCGATCGTCAGCTCAAAAATTTCCACGGTCGACCGTTAAAGTTTCTGGAAATTTTCCAAGTCTCGAAAGTGGCTCACGGTCGACCGCGAGATTTTTACGATCGACCGCCTTTCACTCCAATGGTCATTTTGTACAGAATCTGATTTCCGATTCTGTTGATTTTTTGGTCTTTTCTGTTGGGTTTTTGGCTGAGGTTTTGGGAGGTTATAAATACCCCATTGATCTCAGTTCTCATGGACACCCAAGAGAGTGTTTTAAACAAGTTTTAACAAGGGTTTGTGTTTGGTTTAAGTTTGTTTAAGAAGCTTTTAAGCATTTGGAAGTTTGAGTTTATGAAATCAATTTTACAAGAGCTTGAGGAGATTATCTATTGGTGTTTGAGCATCCAACTCTTCTCCTTCCACTCTTGATCTATTGAGAAGTTTTCTAAACTTAATCTAGCTTTATATTTTATATTGTTTGATTATCATTTTATTAAGTTAGTGTTCATATTGAGTTTAGTTGATTTTATTTTCTCTTTGTTCACACACACGCAACCATTAAGCTTATTGTATTTACATTCATAGTAAAATTAGGTTGTGGGATTGTGTAACTTAGAGAGTGAGCTTATAATTTATTCTTATCCATTGTAGAGAACAAACACTTTGTATTGTGCTTATTGTGAGATTCACTTTGTAATACACTTGTACACTGAAAGAAGTGTGTGGCGAGAGTCGGGGATCGTCCCAAGAGGAGTGGTGTCGGTTGATGGACCTAGGGAGAGGTTGTATCCGAGCACTTGAGGGAGACACATCTAGTTCCAATACTTGAGAGGGTGTAGAGTGGGATTGCAAGAGTGTTGATTGTAGAGTTTTTGGTGAACTAGAAAACCGAGTGTGAGGTGTAAATGTTATCCGAGTAAACATAGAAAACCCGGTTGTGATAGTGGATTTCTCCCTGGGAGTGGGGAGCGAAGATGTAGGACGGAAGGTCCGAACTCCGTGATCATTTGATTGTGTTTGTGTGTGCTTTGGCGTTCATTTATATTTGTGCTCATTGCTCATATTGCCTTTGTCTCATTAGTTAGTTTGTCCACTCCTTTGTTTACATTTTTTACCCTTGTGTTAGTTTATATATCCTTGCATATATCTCATAGTATATCTTATTGCTAGGATATATCCCTTGTGTATATCACTTATCCTAGCTCACATATCTTATTGTATTTTATACTTGTTAGGATAACTTGTTAATTAATTTTAATTGGCATATAATCGGATTAGATTAGCATAAGAACCTAATCACCCCCCACTCTAGACTTCATAACACCTTTGTACGGTTTTTCGATGAGGAAAGACCTGGCCTCCCTTTGATTGAACCTCCGCCGAACCTCTATGCCAAAAAGATCCAACCTGAAAATCCCCCCTTTACTCTGTTGAGTTTGTTGAGGTTTTATAGGGGGATAATGGGTTGTAACTGCCCTCTTAATCCGCTCCTAAGTGGGTGTGATTTCCTAAGAACATGGGGAAAATGGTTCTGAAACCGTTTGACTCATGTTTGAATGAGTCAAACGCCCAATTTGACGTTCAGGACACTAACTCCGCGTCTTAGGATTCAGACGCGGAGTTGGGTGTTGACCGAACATCGAAAACGCGAGGGTCGCTTGTGTTTTGTTTGTTGAAGCTTGGAAACACGAGGGTCACTTGCGTTTTGCTTGTTGAAGATTGGAGACACGGGAGTCGCATGCGTTTTGCTTGTTGAAGCTTAGAGACGCGGGGGTCGCCTGCGTTTTAGGAATTGAAACACGAAGATGAATTTCGCGTTTAGAAAGGGGCTAGTTGACTTGTAACCTCTTCTGTAGAGCGTTGCAAGGACCATTGTTCAATAATTTTTGCTTTAGCTGTTGTGGGGTGTGAAAGTCATCAGATTGTAACTCTCACAGTTGATTGTAAAGATCATTGAATAGAGTTTTTATCAGTCGTCGGAAGTGTAGTTGAATTGTAACTCTTCTCGATCTATGTGAAAAGTCCTCCATTTGCAGTTTTTATTTGTTGACAAGAAAGTCATCTGATTGTAACTTTCATTATCGAGATATGGGAGTCGTCGGATTGTAACTTTCCTCATTGAAGCTTGATGGGGATTAGCTATCTATTGTGATTTTTAGACAGCCTATATATATATATATATATATATATATATATATATATATATATA
>NC_033798.1:102340037-102359183 GCF_001876935.1 Asparagus officinalis | reverse complement strand
ATGTATATATATATGTATATATATATATATATATATGTATATATACGTATATATATGTATATATACGTATATATATGTATATATACGTATACATATGTATATATATACATATACATATGTATATATATACGTATACGTATGTATATATGTATACGTATATATATGTATATGTATACGTATATATATGTATATGTATACGTATATATATGTATTTGTATACGTATACATATATACATATGTATACGTATACATATATACATATGTATACGTATACATATATACACATATGTATATATATACGTATACGTATGTATATATGTATACGTATATATATGTATATGTATACGTATATATATGTATATGTATACGTATATATATGTATTTGTATACGTATACATATATACATATGTATACGTATACATATATACATATGTATACGTATACATATATACATATGTATACGTATACATATATACATACATATACGTATACATATATACATACATATATACATATGTATACGTATATATATATACATACATATATACATATGTATACGTATATATATATACATACATATATACATATGTATACGTATATATATATACATACATATATACATATGTATACGTATATATATATACATACATATATACATATGTATACGTATATATATATACATACATATATACATATGTATACGTATATATATATACATACATATATACATATGTATACGTATATATATATACATACATATATACATATGTATACGTATATATATATACATACATATATACATATGTATACGTATATATATATACATACATATATACATATGTATACGTATATATATATACATACATATATACATATGTATACGTATATATATATACATACATATATACATATGTATACGTATATATATATACATACATATATACATATGTATACGTATATATATATACATACATATATACATATGTATACGTATATATATATACATACATATATACATATGTATACGTATATATATATACATACATATATACATATGTATACGTATATATATATACATACATATATACATATGTATACGTATATATATATACATACATATATACATATGTATACGTATATATATATACATACATATATACATATGTATACGTATATATATATACATACATATATACATATGTATACGTATATATATATACATACATATATACATATGTATACGTATATATATATACATACATATATACATATGTATACGTATATATATATACATACATATATACATATGTATACGTATATATATATACATACATATATACATATGTATACGTATATATATATACATACATATATACATATGTATACGTATATATATATACATACATATATACATATGTATACGTATATATATATACATACATATATACATATGTATACGTATATATATATACATACATATATACATATGTATACGTATATATATATACATACATATATACATATGTATACGTATATATATATACATACATATATACATATGTATACGTATATATATATACATACATATATACATATGTATACGTATATATATATACATACATATATACATATGTATACGTATATATATATACATACATATATACATATGTATACGTATATATATATACATACATATATACATATGTATACGTATATATATATACATACATATATACATATGTATAAATTTGTAGTAAATAAAAATGAAAGAAATTTAATTTGTATTCTCTCAATTTTAATTACAATTGAATTTCTTGATTACAAAAGAGAGGAGAATGATCTGGATTCTCCCCTTTGTTTAATTCTGGGTTCTTCACGGTGGTGATGGAGTGCTTTCTTCGAATGCTCGTGTTGAATTTGCTCTCCGTTGACGATCCGAATATCTTGATTCACTGGAACGATATCTCTTCCTCACGATTTGATGCTGTAGAGAACTTGCAAAGCAAGTTTTAGAACTCTTGATGAGTTGATTGATCTTAACCGTAATTGGTTAGACAAGCTAAGGATCTCTTCTTTTCTACCAAGGAGAGGGATCCGAACTAAGCTGATTTTTTAGTTATTTATAGGGGATTAATGGGTGTAACCGCCTCCTTAATTCGCTCATAAGTGGGGTTTATAGGATGTAACCATCCCTTAAATCACTCCTGGGTGGAGTTGTGATCCCCTCAGATCGTGGGAAACGGTTTTGAAACCGTTCGGCTCGTGTTTGAACGAGTCAAACACAAAATCCGCGTTCTGGCATGAATTCTGCGTTCAAACACAGCGTCTGGAAGTTTGTTTGTAGCGTCTGGAAGCTGCGTTTGGCAGCTTAGAAGCTGCGTTTGGCAGCGAATGGAAGCTACGTTGGCAGCTTTCGAAAGCTGCGTTTGCGGCCGAACATGAACTACGTTGGCAGTTGGATCTGAGCTGCGTTTGCAGCATTTAGAGCTGAATGTGAGCTTCATCTGCACTATGTCAGTGGCTGTGAATGCGATGCGTCTTGATGCTGGTATGCGGGGAGGACTTCCGTGTCTTGGTTTGAAGAGACCGTCGATTTGTAGTCTCTTTCTGTCGAAGCGTTGCAAAGATTGTCATTTTTTAATCTTTGCTTTAGCTCTTTGATATGTGAGAGTCATCAAATTGTAACTCCCGATGTTGATTGTGAAGGCTGTTGATTAGAGCTTTCATCAGTTATTGTGAAGGTCATTAGATTATAACCTTCATCGATCTACGTGAAAGTTTTTAAATTATAGCCTTCTGGAAGTCGTTAGATTGTAACTTCCATCATCAATGTTTGATGGGGGATCAACTATCTATTGTGATTTTTAGACAGCTTACAGAACCCTGTCCAAAGTTTTTGAAAGTTCGCGGTTGACTATAACGAATTTTCGGAATACTTTGGATCTCAACTCCGATCTTGGAGCTGTTGATTCCTTATCATAAGGAGTTATTCTTTGCACCCGCTTCAAAGGCATCTTGGTTGAAGGAATTTTCCACGCAGGACCTGCGTGATGATGAGCTTCAAATAGAAACTGTAGCAACGGTACATGCTAATCACGAACAGAAGCTCTCAAATGTCACGTCACGGCTCACATCCATTCAGCTGATGGGCCCGCAAACATTCATAGGATTTTTAGCAAACCCTCAGCCATTAACGGATTTGATAAGCCTTTACCGACTACCATTTGAGTCGGGCTAGCATGTGAATTATTTGAATCCGTTTTTTACCGACTACCATTTGAGTCGGGCTAGCATGTGAATTATTTGAATCCGTTTCACATGTAACGTTGTGCTAAGAGAATGAACCCTCTTAGACTTGATGCTATGATTTTGAATATATAGACTTTATCATTTTTATAGAAAAAGACTAACCGGCAACGTGTGTTAGGCGTAGACTTATCTCTACTTAGGGATCGAGATAAAATCCCCCATGCGTGTAAGGCATGGATTTTGGCATTATTAATAATAACCTGCTACGATATTAAATACGTAGACTTCGTCATTATTACGGGAATTGGCTACCTAGCAGCATGTGTTAGATGTAGACTTATCTCTAATTAGGGATCGAGATAAAGTCCCCCATGCGTGAATCCTAGTGTCTTTTTCATGGTAAAAGATTAACCGGCAACGCGTGTTAGGCGTAGACTTATCTTTACTTAAGGATTGAGATAAAGTCCCCCATGTGTGAAGACATGGATTTTTGGTGTTGTTTCTTCCTGTGTTACGTGAAACACTGAAAGAAAGTTGGAAGTGCCAGAGTTATAGTATTAACTTGGTATAAATTTGCACTTAAAGTAAAATTCAAAAAATTTCTTTATTATCACTAGGATAATTCCAGAAAATCTTTAATCCGCTGAGGATTTTATAATGAAAACTTGCCATTCTTGTTAAAAAAAGGATTAACAAGTTTTCTTTGGGGGGTTTAACTGTTAGAGGTATGATGTTAACCTGACGGGTTTGTGGACCTATCGCTCTATTAAAGAGAGTCGATAAGTTGATTTTGTCAGAGGTGTGATATTTGACGGGTTTGTGGACCTATCGCTCTATTAAAGAGAGTCGATAAGTTGATTTTGTCAGAGGTGTGATATTAACGTGACAAGAAGAATATTATGATCATTAAAGAGAGTCGATAAGTTGATTTTGTCAGAGGTGTGATATTAACGTGACAAGAAGAATATTATGATCTAGGCAATTTTGAGGACCTATCGCTCTATTGGGGAGAGTCGATAAGTGGATTTTGTCAGAGGTATAGGATTAACATGATAAGAATTTGTTACGATCGGAGCAACCTTTAAGGCCTATCGCTCTATTGACGAGAGTCGATAAGTTAATTGTCAGAGGTTTAGTATTAACATGACGAAAATTTGTTACGATCGGAGCAACTTTGAGGACCTATCGCTCTATTGGAGAGAGTCGATAAGTTAATTTTATCAGAGGTGTGGTATTAACGTGACATGAATTTGTTGCGATTGGAGTAACTTTGTGGACTTATCATCCTATTGAAGAGGATTGATAAGTTAATTTTGTCAGAGGTGTGGTATTAATGTGACAGGAATTTGTTACGATTGGAGTAACTTTGAGGACTTATCATCCTATTAAAGAGGATTGATAAGTGAATTGTTAGAGGTTTAGTGTTAACGTGACAAGATAATGTGTACTTGTGATTTGCACAAGATTTTGGGAATTAGCATCTCGCTGGGAAAACTTGCTAGGTGAGTTTATCACCAGAAACGATAAATTTTGGTACTTATGTTTTGAATAAGATTTTGAAGACTTAGTGTCTTTCTGGGGAAGATTGCGATTTGAGCAATTTTGAGGACCTATCATCCTATTGACAAGGATTGATAAGTTGATTATCAGAGATGTATTATTAACATGACAAATTAGGAGTAATGCAAGTTGCATTCATACTCCGTGAGGGTGATGATCGTCAGAAGTATAATGTTAACTCGACGATGTGAAAGATTCGTTACTCTTAATACAGTGGATTCCAAGTAACCAACCCCCAGTCTTGATTAAGACTTAGCAGGGGAAGAAAAAGAGGGGTAGACATGACATATTGCCTTGTGGGCCACTATCTAACGAGGTTGACTATCAGAGGTAACTGTTAATAGTTGTTGTAGAACCACCATTTTACTGAAGAGGATTGGCTTCAGTGGCCGTAGCATCTTCCCTTTCTGACTGAGAAGATTGAGCTTGGCCCGATTGCTCAGGTTGATTCTGCATACTTTGCTCTTCAGCTTTGATCCTGACAATAATCTTTTGAGTCTGTTCACCTTGAGAGATTAATTGTCTCCAGGAACGGCATTCTGTAACCCTTATTTGTGCTAGAAGATCGGTCTGTAAGTTGTATCGACAGGTCTCCACTAAGGTAGATTGTGTCATACCTGTTGGACATCACAGAGTCATGTTTCGAAACCTTTTGACGAAGGCTTTGACAGACTCCCTCTTCTTCTGCTTAGTGGCAAGAAGGGTATGGATGGAGACTTTTGTATCCTCTTCAAAGAATCTTGACAGGAAGAGTCTCTCTAGATCCATCCACTTTTGGATACATCCGGAAGGTAGTTTCATGAACCATTCAAAGGAAACCCTCTTGAGGGTGCTAATGAACAATCGGGCCAGTGTGGCGTTATTTGATATCATATTCCCAGTTGTGACTTGAAATGATTGATATGTTGATTCGGTGATCCCGTGCCGTCAAAAGTTTGTAGTGTCGGGACCTCAAACTTTAGAGGATAAGGGGCTGCATCCTATTCGGCAGGATAGGACCTAACAACTCCCTCGTCTTGGAGCTTGCTTCTGTTAGCAATGACATTAAGGTGGATTTTCAATTCTTCTATTTTGGCAGATTGGAGATTCTGCTCGTTCTCAGTCTCTCTTCCTTCATCAGAGGAAGATTCCAGGTTGTGGGCTTCTTGGTCATAAGAAGCGTCATCAACCACTTTTCTCTTCCCTTTGCTTATGTGAAGTCGGGATGAAGACGCTTTTCCTCTTCGAGAAAATTCTTGCCTAGTTGGCGAATCTGTCTTCTGGGATTTGGTCTTGTCTGCGACGATTTGAGTCAATAGGGCCAGGAGTTCATTGAGGGTCTTCTGTTGTGATTTGAGCATGACATCCTGCTCAGCAACCCTCTTTGAGAGATCTTCAGAATTTTCTGTCATTTGGGCAAAGCTCTCATGTTCAATGAAAGAGCTTGATGATTGGGACTCCGCAATGGCTGAGTGTTCATCATCGGAATTGGTTCCTCTGGCTAACTTCCAATAGTTAACAGGGGGAATGGCTCATGTTCGCATCCGAGTGTGTTGGTAGATTCCTTCAAACTCGTTAACGATTTCTCTGACGATCGGTGAATGACTTGTCTCAGAGTCATCGGAACTAGGACTCGAGGCTTTCCCTCTGCCGATCACATTGATAGTGACCCTAGGATATTCGATCTCTAGAGACTTCTTCTTGTGCGAACGTCGTCGTTGGTTGGGCAAGGCAACGTTCGTTAATTGGTCGAGCACCAACGTTTTGGCCGCATATGAGCAGCATTGACATCCCGAGAGGACCGTAGGAATCAATCGTTCACATTAGAATGAACAAATGACTTTTTGCATCGGTCTTTCTCTCGATATGAACTCTCTCAAGTCTGTTGTAAAGACTCCAGAATTACTCACTGATCGTGAGGTTTGAATTGGAACCCCCAGTCTACGATTAGACATGACTGGCTCTTGGTGAACATGAATCTGGTTTAGATGCCTTGAATTCATGAACTTCTTATATCCGCCCCTTAATCTAGTGGTGCTACGTAGAGTATTCGGGGGTCCCGCTACCCGGTCAGCGAGCCGGGGGTCCAGGGGGAGTGGACGACCCCTCGACGGGGTTCGGGGCAGCACCCCAAAGCTCTATGGTATACACCAGGTTCTCTATTAGATTTAGTCACCCAAACGCATGCCTGAGCTTCAGGTTTTGCTGGTGAAACGCAATCCTGAGGTCTACTTTTTGGTTCTGAAACGCATGCCTGAGAGTTACGTTCAGTTAATAGAACGCACTCCTGAAGGCTGCGTTTTGACTGTACGATGCACCACTAAGGGCTGCATTCAGTCTTATTCACACAGAGCCTATGTTTGGGCTCATAGACGCGAGGCTTGCGTTCAGAAGCAGAAACGCAGAGCACAGGGTTATGTTTAGGCTCACAAACACGAAGCTCGTGTTGACTTGAAGATCGGTATTCACGGAGATGTGCTCGTCGTAGGGATCTCCTCCATCGAGCGGCGTTCTTCTTAGCCTGCTTCAAGGCTTTTGTAGCGACATCACCATCTGTGTTGATCAAGTTTGTCACCTCAACGTGACCACTAACTGTTCAAGAACGTGGGAAACGTCGTGGGCGAGAATCACGTTGATAACTGCCAAAATAACGGAGTTTGAAACGTGGGAAGGCAGTTAAAACGAAAACTGCCTGACGGTTATTGTTTCCGAGACAGCGTTTACTGTCTCGTGGGCCGAGACAGCAAACACTGTCTCGCCCGCAAGCTCTGACTTGATCTTTAGAAGAGTGAACATCTTACATCGATAAGATATTCGCTTCAAATTCTTACTTCGATAAACGAAGGAAGAATCATTAAACCCCTCACGGTTCAATCAGAATCTGTGATTTGGTGGTCCACGAGTCAAAGCGCTCCCGGCACAGGCAAAGATCCCACGCAAGCAGCGATCCAAACAACGATCCTGCGTTTGTTTCTAAAAAGTTGTAATTTTTCTTTTGTTGTGTAAAAGAAGTCTTATAAAAAGACTATCTCTTTTGAATTTGTTGTAATCGACCGAAGATATAATGAATTCCATAACAAAACCAACTTTTGACGCAAACAAGCTGGCGACCACAGTGGGAGCCAACGGTCTCGCTGCCGAGACCGTCGTGTCGCAGCCGATCAAGATCCCGGTTGAATCCATGGTCGAATACGAATTCGACCAAACCAAGTTTGAGGAATATCTCTCATCATCCTCTTCAAGATCTTCATTGTCTCGTAAATACAAGAGGATCTCACAATTGAGGAAGACTTATATGCCAAAGAAAGCACAGAATGAAGACTCTCGCCTGATTGTTGCTGAGGATTTTACTCGCAACACCTCTGCTCACAATGACTCTTATCTAGTTAAAGAGTCATCGAATCAAAGCCCACCGGCACTGACGAAAAGGACTCGTCAGAGACAACGTCAGCACTGCGCTCGCCAAATGGTTAAGGTGTTGGAACAAACTGACGGGGTTCGTTATCACGCGGACCTAGAGTCGAGGAGACATCGAGTGGTTCAGTTGTCTCAACAACCAATCACTCATATCTCTGCTAAAATAACGACGGATGAATGGACTTTTGTCAAGAGGGCTCGCTCGACCCTCAAAGAACGCATACAAAAACGTCGTGCAAACGCTGCTCATGCTCGTGCTCTCCTACAACAAAGACAAGAAAGGGAGAAGGAAACGGTGACCAAAGAACCACCGAAACTCTGCCAAGTTTGGATTCCAAAGTCTGGACTTATGCAAAATCAGCATTCGGAGCCCGTTAAGACTCCATACCCGCAAGGGGGTGGTTCTAAACGTGTGACTCCCGACATAACCTTGGATCGCTCAAAGACAAAAATAAATTGTCCTGAGAATGCCAACAAGGTTTTATACCCCCAGAAGAAGACGCATTCACCAAATGATATCGTCATACCTGGGAGGTCATGCCAACAGACGATACGATTTTTTGGCAATCATACCGATGAATCGTATTATCAAGTTGGGGTTGTGAATAATTTTCGAAAGAGAGTTATTCAAGAAATAAACTCTCATTGTTCCTGTGTGCGACTCGTTAAAGCAGCATTAGCAGAATGTGACTGTTTCAAAAGAGAAGCCATCCCACGAAGAGTCTCTGTATCGTCGAAGCCTAAGCCGAGACATTTCCGCAAAAGAAAATCAGCTGCCCAAGATGATGAATTCCCTGAAGTCACCATCAACGTGGCTGATAAAAGAAAGTCTAAGCGGCATTCAAGTGAATCAAATCCTGACTTTTCCCCGAAAGGAAGAGTCAATCCAAGAATTGCTCAAAGGATGTCTCGACTCCAATTAGGAGCCATCAGACACAGAAATTACAAGAGAATGCAAGAAGGAATGTCCTCGGAGGATGAATTCTCGGACACTTATTCTGCAATCGCTTCTGATGATACAATGTCTAGCACAGGACAAACCAGAGAAGTACTCACGATCACCTCTGATTAATTTGCTCAAATACTTCAAGAAGCTCTAGCCAAACAACGTGAAGAAATTAGAGCTGAGATGAAGACAGAGATGGAGTTGGCTATCCAACAAATGAGGGAATTGCTAGCTCAACGGCCTCAACCTCCGGAGTCCAGTCAACGAGCTGAATCCAGCCTCCACACTCAAAATATTACAGATGACAGTGATCCAGAAGTGAATGAAGTCATCTTTGCTAATGCCCCTCCTAATAGCAATAACGCTGGGGGTGGTTTAACACATCCTCCCAATAACGATATTGGGGGTGGTTCAATGGCACCTCTTACAGGGGGTGGTCTAACTCATTCTCCTCAATGTCCTTCGAATGAAGACATGGCACCTCTTACAGGGGGTGGTCTAACTCATTCTCCTCAATGTCCTTCGAATGAAGACATAGACGATGATAAGAAAACGCAAGAGCTTGAAAACAAAATCAATGCTTTGATGACGGCTCAAGAAGTTAAGAAGACGGGTATTCCATGTCCCTATCCAAGGGAATGGGATTCAATACCGTACCCGACGAAGTTCAATCTGATTAACTTCACACCGTTTGAAGGGAAGAGTTCGCCGATTCAACACTTGATTTATTTCAAGTCTCATTTGGGCATGATCTCTGGAAACGAGGCTTTAATGGTCCGGTCATTCGTTGGCACCCTTCGTGGGCCCGCCTTCGATTGGTACCGACGGCTCAAGCCAGGGAGCATCAATTGCTGGGATGACATGGAAAGTTTATTCCTCAGCAATTTCTTTGATGATGACACCGAAGTGTCAATCGGAACCCTCCTGGATGAAAAACAAAAAGACGGGGAGTCAGTCGACAATTTTGTCAAACGCTTCCGTAACAAGGCGATGAATTGCAGAGATCCTGTTACAGAGGAGTTCATCCTGCAAACATGCCACAATAACCTCTCCATAGATGTCCTGGAAGCTCTGGGGGGCTAATGACAAAATCGAGCTACCGCTTATTAAAGATCAGGAGGGTGCTAAGATGATTACAGATCCAAACTACTGTGCATACCACAGAAGGGTTCTTCATCCCACCAATATTTGCTTTGGACTCAAAAATAAGATCCAAGCATTAATTGACTTCGGCGTCATAACGGCGAAAGAGGTCGAGTAAAGACGACCATACTACTCCATTGGGTACACGAGTATAAACTGTTTTCCCTCACTCCAAAGAGTATACGAGTATAAACTGCTTCTCGGTCATCTAACTGAATACAATGGTAAACCCAGCTTTACAAAGGAAGCTGGGGGTGGATGATTTATGTAACGGGAAGTTCCTAGAGAATCTTATATTCTTAAGGATAACCCGAACATGCGACCGAGGATAACGTACTCCTCGTTACACCCAGTTTTGCAAAGAAAGCTGGGGGTGGATAATTCATGTAACGGGAAGTTCCCGGAAGAATGTTAAATGTAATATTCTTAGGGATAACCCGATCATTATGAACAAAGTGATAAACACTAAACTCCTACTATGACTTCCGAATACTCTTTTGCTGAGATGAGATTCAATCACCTCTTTAGATCAGTCTTCCCTCACAAAACTCATATTTTGGTCAAACCTTTAAATAGTTAGGACCAAAGCCAAAATCCCCTCTCAATTCCTTTCATGAACGAGAGGCCCACAAATTGAACGATCAAACCTTTAAACAGTTAGGATCGTATCAAAATCACACATGGTCAAACCTTTAAACAGTTAGGACCAAAGCCAAAATCCCCTCTCGATTCCTTCCATGAACGAGAGGTCCACAAATGGAACGATCAAACCTTTAAACAGTTAGGATCGTCTCAAAACTCCCACTTGGTCAAACCTTACTACAGTTAGGACCACAACCAAAATCCCCTCTTGATTTCTTCCATGAACGAGAGGTCCACTTTTAGTTGAATAATCAAACCTTATGACAGTTAGGATTATTTAAACCCGTCCAGATTCTCTAAGTGGAGATCCCACTTTAAGTTTCCTTTGCACCTGGAGATAGAATATAAAATTCTTCCTCTCCATCATTGGGTTCATCTCTACCAACAAAAAAGAGACCAGGAGATATAATATAAAATTCTTCCTCTCCATCATCGGGTTCATCTCTACCAACAAACAAGAGACCAGGAGATAGAATATAAAATTCTTCCTCTCCATCATCGGGTTCATCTCTACCAACAAACAAGAGACCAGAAGATAGAATATAAAATTCTTCTTCTCCAGGAGTGGGTTCATCTCTACCAACAAAAAAAAGAGACCATATTACTCCAATGGGTACACGAGTCTAAACTGTTTTCCTACCATCAACAGGAAGTTTCTGGAGAATATCACTCAAAATATTCTTAAGAATAACCTGGCTACCTCCCAACGGGTATACGAGGTTAAACTATTTCCCGAGAACTCAAAAAAAAATACATGAGTATAAACTGTGTTCCTATGAAGACTGATACAGTGATTAACAATGCGGTATCAATTTGATGACAAAAGCTGAATTCACAAGTACAAATTCCAGCTTCAATTCAAGATCCCGACAACGGTCAAGCGATGAACGCCATGCCGAAAGAATCTTAGCTATTCTACAAAGCACTGAATAAGCTAAAAGATAAAGAAGTCAAGAATTGAAGCTATTCGCAGACCATTCTACGCAACTTCCCCAACAAAGCACTGGAGAAATTGCAAGAAAAGACTGTCTCGCCGTGCGAGACAGAATTTACTGTCTCGCACGTGAGACAGCTCTCAGATGGTCAAAACCGCTTTTGTAACTGCCCTACACGTGGCCACTAACTGATCAAGAACGTGGGAAACGTCGTGGGCGAGAATCACGTTGATAACTGCCAAAATAACGGAGTTTGAAACGTGGGAAGGCAGTTAAAACGAAAATTGCCTGACGGTTACTGTTTCCGAGACAGCGTTTACTGTCTCTCAGGCCGAGACAGCAAAAACTGCAGCAAATGCTGTCTCGCGATTTTGTTTTCTGCCAACTGTTCCTAGGGGCTATAAATACCCCCCGAAGGCCATTTTGAAAGGAGGCTGATGAGAGAACATCCACAGGCTGATTTCAGAGCAGAGAGGGCAGAGTACTCGAGCTTCTGTAACTCCTTGATATTCAGGCTTTGACTTGATTTCAAGAAGAACGACTATCTTACCTTGATAAGATATCGTTTCAAGTTCTCACTTAGATAAACGAAGTCAGAATCATAAACCCCTCACGATTCGATCAGAATCTGTGATTTAGTGGTCCACGGGCTAACGCACCCCCGGCACAGGCAAAGATCCCACGCAAACAGTGATCCAAACAACGATCCTGCGTTTGTTTCCCAAGAGTTGTAATTTTTATTTTGTTGTGTAAAAGAAGTCTTATAAAAAGGCTATCTCTTTTTTTGAATTTATTGTAATCGATTGAAGATATAATGAATTCCATGACAGAACCAACTTTTGACGCAAACATTGGTAAGCTGATATGTATCAGATATAGGATAAGATTCATATGTTCATTGCTTTTTTTTGCACCAGAAAGATTAAACATGACTTAAAATTATAATATATTGCATATGATCAATTTTTAAAGTAATGTATAATATTTAATAAAACCAAGATAACTTGGCTATCCAATAGTCATAAATTAAATTCATTACTCAGGGCTAAAATGTTTCTCAATCACCATTAATAAAATAATCAAATAATAGTAAAACATTGATTTGACCATGAATAAGACCAATTTGTGCACAATCAATTGCCTCCATAAAGCACAACCCACATAATCTTAAGCTGCAGTTGTTATGGAATTTTTTTCAAGCAATACCTGTATTTTTATTCATAATTAGAATCCATACGTGAATCTGTATACAAAGTTATATTGGAATCCATATCTGTATTCATATCTGAATACATGTTTAAATTCGAGTATTTTTATCCCTATCCGATATTTGAAGTAGTATTTGTATCCATATCTATATCCAACCAAAAATCCAATATCAAATCCCTATTGGCGGACAAAATTTTAAAAGCATCTTATTTGCACATTTAATCCTCAAAAAAGACCCGTTTCAATAAAATTTACAAAAACCGACCTGGTTTCAGCCCTAGCGCTGAAATCGGGTCGATTTTTGTGAAAAAATTTTACAAACTTCACGGGACTTGAAGTCCCATGAAGTTTAGTAGCTATTTTGTTAAGCTGCTAAACTTCACGGGACTTCAAGTCCCAGGAAGTTTGAAAGTTCAAAGAAACTTCTCCTTTCAAATAGCGTTGAAACTTCTCAAGGTCTCTCCTTTCAACAGCCATTGGAACAACACCACCGCCTTGATTCCATCGACAGAACCCTAACAACTCGCCAACTCCCTTCTCAGGGTCTCTCCTTTCAACTCTGGCTAGCCGCCTACACTCCCGTAGCCCTCCTCGACAAAAACCCCTCAACCCTCCTCCTCCCCCCTTCCCTAAACTCCCCACTCAGGATCCTCGAGATCGGGTCTGGCACCAGCCTCGTCGGCATCGCAGCAGCAGCAGCCGCCGCCTCGTGGCTCACATGACCGGAGGCCAACGCCAACACCGTCTCCGCCCTTGGTGGGTCCGTCGATGTCCGCCAGCTCATCTGGGGAGATGAAGGGGATCAACTGTCGTTCTCGACGGAGTTTGATGTGGTGATGGCCTTGGATGTTGTGTACTATGGGCATTTGATTGTCCCTCTACTGAAGACGCTGAGTTGGTTGGTGAAGGGTGAAGTGGTTTTCGTGATGGCACATTTGAGGAGGTGGAAGAAGACGAAATTCAATATGAATAAAAAGGAAACTTCACGGGACTTCAATTCTCGTGAAGGTTTTTTGAACTTTGAAACTTCACGGGAGTTCAAGTCCCGTGAAGTTTAGCAGCTTAACAAAATAGCCGTTAAACTTCACGAGACTTGAAGTCCCATGAAGTTTGTGAAGTTTTTTCACAAAAACAGACACGATTTCAGCGCTGGGGCTGAAACCAGGTCGATTTTTGCAAATATTATTGAAATGAGTCTTTTTTGGAGATTAAATGTGCAAATAGGGCGGTTTTGAAAATTTGTCCCCCTATTGGCGTTTGAAGCTGGCCAGTTTCAGACATTGGTTAAAATATCGGCATCCATTTTGCATTAAGCTTTCAACACAAATCGGATATATGTGAAACGTTAATTTTGAACCCCTAACACCGTAATTTTGAAGTGTTGAATAGCTATAATGCCCTGCTTCAAACGTTCGTCAGCTCTAGAATTATGTAAAACGTTTACGAATTTAAGCTTCTTATTTTGCGAATGGGCCTGTATATCGGCTTTGGGCTTTAGCCTTTAAGCACTTATCACGTGGCCCATGAATGTTGTGAGAGTCTACTAATCCATTTTTATACATTCTTTTAAAAAATTTAAAAAAAACTTAGATTCAGTCTTTTCTAATTCGAAAAGATATTTATGAATCCAATCATGTTTTTCTCATCGTTATATATATCTTATGATTGTGTCTGTAGAAATTACACCGTCCTCAATGAGCCTCTTCCACTCTTGTCGGAGGTCCTCTTTGAACAATTTCAATTTCTACTTTGACAAATAGTCATTAACTTTGGACGCCAATGGATTGCCATCCCAATATTGGAATTTGTCAGTTAGCTTTTGTTTAATTTCCACTAGTAAGTGACTGAAAGTCCCTTCGCTTTACCATTGAGTAATCAATTTGTATTCTAGTATTTAAATGCTAAATATGATATTATTAACGGTGCCCAAAAGAGGTAAGTATTGTATTAGAACGTTCCACACGGTATAAAACATTCTGAGCCTATGAGACGTGGGAGTGAAAGACAAACAATATTGTAAGAAAAATGATACAGACACACTCACAGGCACACCCTCAGTCACAGTCCCTCTCTTGCTACAGTGCACTGGGTCCCACATGAGATTTTAAAAATAAAATCCCATATGGGGCTCAGTGAACTGTAGTAAAAAAGGGAGTGTGTCTGAGGGTGTGCCTGGGAGTATACCTGCAGTTAGGCCTGTTCATCCGGGCCGGCCCGGCCCGGCCAGGCCCGAAAATCCGGGCCCGGGCCAGGCAAAATCGGGACCCGGACCCGGGTACACCGGGCCGGGTCCGGGCCCGGGCCCGGGCCCGACCGGGCCGGGTTCCGGGCTGGCCCGGGTGATTTTCCTTTTTTTTTATTTTTTTTTATTTTTTTTCAAAATTTTTTAATGTTATTTAACTTATAAATTATAAAAAAAAGACAAGAAAAATAACAAAAACAATAATTTTATTAATTACTTAAAATGACATAAATTACAAATAAGAAATGATAAAAACATATTTTTTATTAATAATTGATAAATCAGTTACAAATTACAAGTACAAATTTATTTTGGAATTAATCGCATCACAATAGATAAGTAAATCCCAACTAGGTTGGCACCTACTCACCTATATCACTATCATTTGCAATTATTTCCAAAATAATTCTTTACAAATTGTAAGCTAAGATATAAAAACTACAATCTATTCTTTATATCTATCTGCTAGTCCTAATTCTTTAAATTTATCTTCAATTCCAGCCATCCGATCGATGCCTTGCGTTCGCTTCTCGTACCTCCACCAATCTTGTAGGCACATCACCGCTTGTACAGTATATGGATCCAAGCATGTCCAGTGATCGTCGATCAAACGACCTGCTGTGCTGAAGGCGGATTCTGAAGCTACCGTCGAAACCTGCACTGTTAGTAAATCACGAACCATGGTGGAAAGTATAGGATATGAAACTGATCCATATACTTTCCACCATTACAAAATATCTAAAGCATTTCCTTGACATCTAACTAAAGAAGCAGAAAAATATTCATCTATTTCAGAAACCTCCGATGATGACGATCCAAGTCCAGATCCACCAGTTAGCTCGGCTACCATTGCATACCTATCAAAACTTACACTTTTACCTCGGGCTCGGGATGAGCTCGAAGAAACCGAAGCTGCAGACTGTTGTGCAGCTACACCATGTCTAGCTGCATACTCATCATATAAAGTTTGAAAATAATTTCTAATAAGTAAATGATGAGTAGTAGCATTCAGTGTGGTTCCATCATCTAAATCTATAACCTGTCCACCATACAATGACTGTAACAAACTTCGAAGGCCAATATCCTTCAAGCATGGATCAATAAGAACCCTCAAACCAAAAATATGAGGAATAGGCCTAAAGTACTTATTAAATTTGCTCTCCATTTCAAAAACCATAGGTCCAAAAGTAGCATCCAAACGATATTTATCAAAAAAATTTTGAATATTTAAAATTTGTAAAGCAGCTAAAGTAATGGTTGGATAATAACAGCCAGATAATAACATGGTAGCATCATAAAAAACTTGTAACATTTCATTTAAATTACATATAACTGTCCATTCATCTTCAGTTATTCCATAAGTGCTACCAGAACTAGAACTAGAAGCATAATAGTTTATAAAATCAGTTATAATGTCTTTATATTCTATTGCTACACTTAACATTGCATATGTGGAATTCCACCTATGGTCAACATCTTTTGGAATTAGTCTAGGCTTTACATTTTTTCTTTTACAAAATTGTTTCCATCTTTTAAGTCTTTGTTCAGAAGCACTATGCATGTAAGCAACTGTTCTAACCTTTTCTATCATGGGTTTAATTTCAGTAAATGCACTTTGAACAATTAAATTTAAAATATGACAGATGCACCTAATATGAAAAAGATCACCATGACATGGCAATGATAAAGATGATCTGATAAAATCAACAGCTACATTGTTATTACTTGCATTATCTAGTGAAAGAGAAAATATTCTTTGTGAAATTTCTAATTTCATAAGTTCTTCAATTATTAAATTTGCAACATTAGCACCAGTATGTGACTCTTCTATTGCAATAAAAGAAACAACTCTTTTAAACATTTGCCAATTTTCATCAATCCAGTGTGCTGTGATACATAAATATCCAGTTTGTGCTCTAGATGTCCAAATATCAGAAGTTAAAGAAAATTTACAGTTTAAATTTTTAAAATAAGAAATTATTTTTTCTTGTTCTTGCTGATAATATTTTAAAATATCACGTTGACAGGTTTGACGAGAAAATTTTTTAAATGCAGGATAAAAACCATCTCTAAACATATCTTCAAATTCATCATCTTCTACTAATTTAAAAGGAAGGTTTTTAAGAATGATAAACCTGATTACGCATTTCCTGGCTCTGGCAGCGTCATAGTTCCAACTACCGAGACTACCAGAAGAGGAGGATTGAGAAATCATGGATTGTCGGATATCACCTTGAGGAGGCTGGCCTTTGTTGTGTTTATCTAAATGGCGTTTGAGGTGGTTGGTGCCGCTCTTATGATGAGCTTGAAAAATCTTGCCGCACAAAGCACACTTAGCCTTCTGGGTGAGGATCCTACCGTGTTCATCCTTGGTGACGTCGATCTTCTCGTAAAAATTCCACACATCGGATCTTGGCCGTTTAGGAGCTCTTGGTGCAGATTCGTCGCCACCGGATTCGGGATTAACTTCGGTAGGAGGACTGATAGTAGGAGGACTCATAGTAGGAGGACTCAATTCAGGATCGGGAGATATGTTTTGCTCTTCATAATCAGATCCGGAAGCCATTTGGGGATTGGATTAGAAAGTATAAATAAGAGAGTATAAGAGTATAAGAGAGAGTATAAGAGTATAAGAGAGAAGAGATGAGTTTTTGGTGTGAAGAAAACAAATGAAAACCCCCCTCTATTTATAGAACCAGCCCCCTAGGTAAATGACCAAAATAACCTCACAAAATAGCCGTTTTTTGACCGTTTTTGAGGGCAAAACGGTCAAAGGGCCAATCTGTGCCGTTGTTGCCAAGCCGGCCGGCCCGGCCCGGTGCGTGTTTGCCAGCAACGGTCACCTTTGGTGACCGTTGTGGCCGGGCCAGCCCGGCCCGGCCCGGTCGTTTTCACACAACGGTCACCAATGGTGACCGTTGTGGCCGGGCCGGGCCGGCCCGGCCTAATTCCGGCAACGGTCACCACTGGTGACCGTTGCCACCCGGGCCGGGCTCCGGTCCCGGGCTGCCCGGCCCGGGCGTTGACCCGGCGGCGCACTGTACCGGGCCGGGCCGGGCGCCGCTGAGGCCACCCGGACCCGGGCCCGGAACCCGGCCTGGCCCGGTTTTCCGGGCGAGGCGGGCCGGGCCGGGCCGAGCCGGCCGAGGCCGGGCCGGCCCGGGCCGCGGTGCCCGGGCCGCGGCCCGGGCGGGCCCGGGCCAGCGGGTAAAATGGACAGCCCTACCCTGTAGTGCCTCTCAAATTCACTACTCTCCTCTCAAATCACTACTCTCCGGTGTACGCCAAAAATATACTGGCTGACAATGACTCCTTGGATAAAACTCAAGCTATTTTACTTCTTAGAAACAAGGTTGAGTTGAACTCAACTCAACCGCCCAAATTGGATTGTGCCCACCAATGATTTATTGATTAGAAAAAGAGGCCGAAAATTATCGAAGTCCTCAAAAAAAAAAAAGGAAAATTTTTTTTTTGTGGCGACAAATGAAAGACAACCACCATCAAATTCCACATAGCATCTCGTGAACAGTGCTAAAAGTCGCACGATCTTGTGCTCTCTCTCGCAGCAGTCACGCTCCATCCTCGGATCCGTTTCAAGTGATTGCCCGGATCCACGTGTATCCAGATCCGACAAGCTGTAACGGGCCCACTTTTAAATAGTTCGATTTTGACCCGAACACCAGTATCTTCGAAGGAATCTTTTGGTAACCCAAGTCCACCCAAATGTGACCTCGTTTTCATATGACGGCCGTCACGTACACGTGTCGATTATTGGCTGCTTTAGATACCTCGGTGGATCTTATCCAGTTGTTGGCTACTGGATC
>NC_033798.1:102319210-102339037 GCF_001876935.1 Asparagus officinalis | reverse complement strand
GTACGTAGACTTCTACTTCACTCAAATTTTGCATATATATTATTATTCTAATTTTTGGTGTAGAATATTTTGTAGTTCGGCAAAGAGGAGATCTAATTACAGATAAACTAAGTCTGTAATTAAAAAATAGTGATTTATTTAACATAACTATATTTGCAAAAACAAATATTTTGATATCTCTGTCATGTGTCTTGCACGTGACCATCAACTTATATTCAGGATAGTAGATTCAGGAATCAGGATAGAACAACTTATCCCCTGTTTAATTATTTTATGTTTAAGGTTTTTTTTTTTTTTTGGCAAATTTCCTTTACGAAAAATTCAAGAGATAACCCTCATATCCTTGTCTTTCCTTAAAACCCCGGTTCTTAAAAGGGGCCCATAAAAGATTGAATTATTGTTGGACTCACATGTAAGTCTTTACTCGGTCACCCCGAAGTTTTAGTTTGTTACGTTAAGGATTGCAAGAAATGGGCCCATCACATTACCGCCAGTCGATAATAAGGCTACAAGCAGCCATTTGCAGTCCACTCTCTTTCCCAGTTGGTTGTTGGACTTGACCCAGTTTTGGGACCATTAGTCGCACATCTCATGGTCTAAGCAACTGTATTTAGAAAGGGATCAATGTTTATGAGATACAGGCTTATTTAGTAAAATGGTTCATAAAAAGGTAGAAAAGTGAGACCTAAAAATCTTGATGTGATTTTTAGATGGTATTTTTAGTCGTCAAAGTATGACCCTTTGCCAGCAACGGACAAGTATCCACGTACATGTACCGCTCAAATCGAATTGACGGTCAAGACCACCAAGAATCCCGACTTAGCCGACTCGACATCTCCTTAGATCGACTCGAATGACGGTACTTGTCGGTCCTCTTGTCAAAGACGACTTGCTACGAGCCCACTCAACCAGTTACTCGACACTTTGTAGGGTCGACTCGAAAGGCGTTACTTCTCGACACCCATCGCTACAAGCTGAAGGACGACTTCAACCTCAAACCTCCCTCAATGACAGTGCGTCGGTGTCACATTAATGCTTGGCAGTCGCCATCATTTCTCTACCCCCAAAAGTCTTTATTACACATCGAACCACGTCGGCACCGCTACGCCCCCGATCACTCCACATTAAATACTGAGGTGATCTCTCCTCCACTCGTCGACCGACACCTGTAAAGCAGATGCTGATATGACTGTCATCTCATACTCGGCCGAAATTATCATTCTATCCTTTTACCATCACTATAAATATGGGTACTATTTTCAACAATAGGGTAAGCAATTTCTCAGAATTCTTCTCCAAACCACTATACTTAAGAACTCACACACTTCATCACTTTTCCACTCAAGTCCGTCACTGACTTGATTGTTGGAGGAATAACGGAAGACCTAGTCCCCGTCCTCTTATGAGTTGCTATTTGTGCAAGAAGAAACTACTCAACTCAAAACCAGATATTCGAAGAAATTAGCGGCCCATAATTAACCTCACCCCCATTATATTATTTGTGTGATTATTAACATCAACAGGTTTGATCATTGTAGAAACTTATTACAAATTCGTGATTGTTGAGGCCGTTTGCGACCATTTGGATGAACTACGGGCGGCTTGATCCCTTAGGAGTGAGGGTACGTAGGCAACCTCATTGGTGCAGCCGAATTTGGTGAGACTACGCATTGGTGCTTATGTTGGTGTCGGCTCAATTTTAGGAATACGTCGCCGATGTGAAGAATTGTAGAAAATGCGGCAAAAACAGCAAATTTAAAACTGGGAAGAGACTACAGGTTTTTATCGTGTCGGTCGACCGACGAAATAGGCCTGATCGACCGACAGCCTATTGGATTACAGGGTCTGAAACCCTGTCTCTGGTCTGTCGACCGAGCGAGTTCGACTGGTCGACCGAGAATGTGCACATTACATGAACTTGGAATTTGTCTCTGGCAGGTCGACCGGTGCAACCCCTACGGTCGACCGGAAAGCGGATACGGGCCAGATTTATTTCCTGGTCTGTTTTGGATTGGGTTTTGATATAAATAGAAACACATGTTTCTAGGGTTTTTTAACCAGAGAATTAGTATTGTTTTGAACAGTTTTGTGAGGGGGGTTATTGTGAGGGAGTGAGAGATTGTTGGATAGGGTTATTTTGAGTGTTTGAGAGAGTTATAACCCATTGTATTTCTCCTCCATACAGTAAAATCTCCTCATCCTCTCCCCGTGGACGTATGCAACTTGCCGAACCACGTAAATATCTATGTTTGTGTGGTTTTGGCTGTTAATTTTGTGAATTGCACTCGTGTTTGGTTCTTCTCTCATCGCTCACTAACTCGGTTGGTTTGCGAGCACGCTTTCGCACGACACACAACAGGTACTTGTCGGTCCTCTTATTAAATACAACTCGTTACGAGCCCACTCGACCAATTACTTGATACCTTGCAGGGTCGACTCGAAAGGCGTTACTTCTCGACACCCCTCGCTATAAGCCGAAGGACGAATTTAACATCGAACCTCCCCCGCTGACAGCGCGTCGGCGTCACATTAGATGCTTGGTAGGCGCCATCAATCCTATATCCCCAAAAGTCTTTATGACACATCAAACTACGTCGGCACCGCCATGCCCCCGATCACTTCACATTAAATACTAATGTGACATCTTCTCCACTAGTCGACCGACATCTGTAAAGCATATGATGACGTGGCCGACATCCCATACTCGATCAAAATTAGCATTCTACCCTTTTACCACCACTATAAATAGAGGTATTATTTTCAACAATAGGATAAACAATTTCTCAGAATTCTTCTCCACTCTACTACACTTAAGAACTCATACAGTTCATCACTTTCCCACTTAAGTCCATCACCGACTTGATCGTTGGAGGAACAACATGAGAACTAGTCTCCATCCTCTTTCGAGTTGCTATTTGTGCAAGAAGAAACTACTCAACTCAAAACCAGATATTCAGAGAAGTTAGCGGCCTCTAATCAACCTCACCCCCATTACATTATCTGTGTGATTATTAACATCAATAATTTAACCAAAAAAATTCTTGAGGTGAGCATGGACCACCATAATCTGTCTTGATTATTGTTTTTAGGTCTATTGCTAGAATCAAGGAGGATATACAAAGCAGTGATCTCTTCACTCTCATCTAGGGAGGATCCTCTTCTAAGCAGAGGGCGCCACATCCAAGTGTTGTTATGATAATAACCTTAAGAGCAAACATTTGCATTAGCTAAGAAAGTCAGATGATAATCTTTGGGGAATAGGCTGGATAAAGAGTTATGTCCAATCCAATTATCCTTCCATAAACGAATAATGGTCCCATCATCTAATTTCCAATGCACTAGACTGATAAAAGCACGATGAATAGAATGCAAATCATGAAAGAACTTGGCTAATCCTTTAGGATGTGTGTAGAGAGGGTTAGATTAGTGTTCTTCTTCTTGATTTTGAATATTTTCTATATTGTGGAGTGAGGATTAATTTCCGGATGGCGGAGATTGTAATAGGGAGGACTAAAATCCTCAACACTAATAACACAAATTACATTTAAGCGAAGTTATTTGCTTGTTGTCAGTTTTCACTGTACAACACCGCATTATTACACCTTCAGTTGCGGTCGCTATTTTGTCTGTCAATAATAATAACAACACATATTGATGTGGTTTTATAGCGATAATTCTTATTTTACCTATGAAATGCTGACACTGTTTGCTATAATAGACTAGACCCTAGTATAGACTACATCACAAATGAATAAGGAAAAAAAAAGAAATATCTTATGTGAAAAGAAAAGAGGCATGTCCTTTCAAAAAAAAAGGCATGTACCCTGTAATGCAATAGAAAGTCTTTTTTTTTTTTGGTAAATGAATGCAATCTTTATTCATTTTTCAAAACTGTAAAAGAGAGCTGTACATCAAGAATCGGGCTTATATAGTAGCCTGATAACCAAAACATCAGAATTATAAATTTTCCTCTGAGAATTACATCATATGCTCAGGCAAGTCTTCATTCAAAATTTTAGAATATATGAAGAATTTGATAGCACAAAAAAGCTTGTTAGAATCTCGGGCTTTTCCTTGAAAAATTCTAGCATTCCTCTATTGCTAGATTGAATAGACTGTAGCCGATAGTGCCATTCCCTTCATCTTCTTCTTGAAACCTCTCCCTCTCAGATTATGAGAAAACCAGTATATAAGTTGGCCCCAAACACGGGACCTCCATGTAAACCTCATCCATTCCATCACCTTATTCCAAACATCAGCCGAATACTGACATTCAAAGAACAAGTGCCCACAGTTTTCAGAAAGACTAGCACACAACTGTTCGTGTCAAAAGTTGCCTTTTCCATTGCTTTCGAACCTGTTACACCGTTTATCGATTACAAGTTCAAACTGAAAGAAAAGTTGATCTTTTTATAAGATCTTCTTACAACCAAAAATAAAGATTACAACTTTATCAAATAAAACACAGCAGTAGTTTATCTCCCGCTGCTTTGCGTGGGATCTTTACCTGTACCGGGGACGCCCTAGTCCGTGGACCGCCGCAGATCAAACCCGATTGACAGTATAACTACGCTCTTGTTTCACGAAGGAAACAATTGCGGAAGCGACAATCACGACCAAGCGAGATTGTGGCTCTTATCGAGATTAAAACCAAGTTTAATCCGGAGGAAAGAAGGGGAAAGAATCACAAACCTTTCGAAGGGCTTTCTTTATGAAAGTGTTCGCCAAGATCTGATAACTCTCCTCTGAAATTCATGGTTAGCTGGGCAATTTGACAGCACCTCACCTTCTCAATCTCAGATCTTGTTGAAAGAAGACCCTAGGCTTCTATTTATAGGCTTTTGGAGATGTCCTTTCGAATAAGAATTTGTGTTTAAACGTTATCTGCAGTTAATAACCACTTAAACGCGTCTAGGGATAACCTTAAAATAATTGGGGAGGTTCTGGGACGAAAGAATCCTTAAAAATCATCGAAATCCGTGTTTGGGGAGGTTTTGTACTCAATAAGAGTCCTGGTGGCTCGGAACTGTGCGAGTCACCATTTGGTGGCTTGCATGGGTGCGAGCCACCATTTGGTAGCCCACATGGGTGCGAGCCACCAATTGGTGACTCGCGCCTACACTGGCCTCCGAGTGGTGTTTCGTTCACTTTTTTGATATTTTAGCGATTCGTGATTCTTCCAGTTCCCTTGTTTTGCGTACGCTTCACCGCTTCGTTGACTTGCACATTCTATTGATCCAATTCATATACTTACTGATGTTGGATAAATTCTCTTGACTTGGATAATAACGTTTATCGTCTTCTCCTTGTCTTGAAATGTGTTTGAGGACCTATGGGTAATTTTTAACGCCTACAGATACCCCCTCCAAAGTGTTTCAGTCTCGTTTCTTTTATAGAAAAGTCTGAAATACTTTGGATGTGATAGGCTCAACCTTCAATCGGTGCAAAAGGACCTGTAATGGGCTTCATCTCTTGACTCCTTCAATCTTCAATCTGTTCAGCGTTCTGTTGAATAGATGAAGTTTTTTACGGTTCTGCGTTTATCGTCTGACCGCTGTCGAAGTCTTGAATTGAAACTTATATATTAAATGGTATCGTTGAGCTGACTATCTTTGTTGGGAATTCATATTTGACGACGTCTTGACAGGCATTGACCAAAAGTTATGCGTTGTCCGGCGTTGATTTTAGTTGTAACGAGTTGATCGACGATTGACACGGTTTATACTCGTATGTTTGCTGGAGTCTCCACAGTTTAAGCTCTTAAGGCGTTGGAGCGTGGCGGTCCCAAATCTTGGGCTGCAGAACCAACTATTAAAGCTGATTCATCTGCACGTGTGGATCTTATCCTGAATTTGTTGGATGTCTAAGTCACGAGACCAACTAATGGGGCTGGTGCGTTAGTGACTTTCGCATATATAGGATTTTTGGCAAACCCTCAGCTATCAACGGGTTTGATGATCCTTTACCGACTACCGTTTGAGTCGGGCTAGCATGCGGATTGTTTAAATCTGTTCCTCATGTAACGTTATGCTAAAAGAGTTAACTCTTTTAGTGCTACGATATTGAATACGTAGACTTCGTCTTTCTCACGTAAAAAGACTAAACGGCGACGCGTGTTAGGCGTAGACTTTAAGGTTTTTGGCAAACCCTCAGCCTTCAACGGATTTGACGTGCCTTTACCGATTACCGTTTGAATCGGGCTTGCATGCGGATTGTTTAGGTCCGTTCCGCATGTGATGTTGTGCTAAGAGAGTTAACTCTCTTAATGCTACGATATTAAATACGTAGACTTTGTCTTTCTTACGGGAATAGACTACCCGGCAACACGTGTCAGGCGCTGACTTATCCCTGCTCAGGCTTCGGGATAAAATACCACAGACTGGATTCTGGTGTCTTTTTCAATCGGTGAAAGACTAAAGCGGCTTTTGGAGTTGAAGGATGGTGTCTTCTCTTGGGGCAAAGACGAACCCGAAATGGGAGAGGAAGAATTTTATATTCTATCTCCCAACACTGAAGAGGAAGAATTTTATATTCTATCTCCAGTTGGAAAGGAGACTCGAGATGGGATCTCCACCTCCAGAATCCGAAAAGATAAAACTAGGAGTGGGATCTCCACTCCGAGAATCAAAAAATTCGGATAATCCTAACTGTCAGAAGGTTTGATTACCGAACTAAAGGTGAATTTCTCATTTATCGAGAGTGAATTGAGGTTTTGGTCCTTACTGTTAGGAAGGTTTGACCAAGCGGGAATTTGAGGTGACCCTAACTGTAAGAAGGTTTGATCACTCGATTTGAAAGTGGACCTCTCGTTCATTGGAGAAATCGAGAGGGGATTTTGGTTTTGACCCTGACTGTAGGAAGGTTTGACCAAGTGGGAGGTTTGAGACGATCCTGACTGTTGAAAGTTTTGATCGCTCAATCTGAAAACGGACCTCTTGTTCATTGAAGGAATCGAGAGGGGATTTTGGTTGTGGTCCTAACTGTAAGAAGATTTGACTAGGTAAACAGTGGGAGTATGAGATGACCCTAACTTTTATAGGTTTGATCACTTGATTTGTGGACCTCTCGTTCATTGAAGGAATCAAGAGGGGATTTTGATGATGGTCCTAACTGTAGGAAGGTTTGACCAAATGGACAGTGAGAGTGGGAGTACAAATCACAGTGAGAGTGTTGACTTATACAAATCACTCAGTAGGGGTTCTTAGTGTCAAGTGATAAGGACTTAACACGAAGGGGTTTGACAATTCGTCAAAGATTGACAGATCAAAATTCCAAGCATGCACGAACATAGCGGAAGTTTGAATGAGTTAAACCGGAAAGAATTTTGGTGATCCCACCGTCAATTAGTCTGATCGGTGGGGGATTTTTGTGATGGAATACTGTGAGTCGTCAAACACCAATGGGAATTTTGTGAGGGAAGATTGATCCAACGAGGTGATCAAATCTTGTCTCAGCAAAAGAGTGTTTGGAAATCACAGTGGGGGTTTAGTGTTTATCACCTTTTTGTACTGATAGGGTTATCCCTAAGAATACTACGTGTAGCATTCTTCTGGGAATTTCCCGTTACATGAATCATCCACCCCCAGCTTTTCTTGCGAAACTGGGTTTATCATTGTATCAGCTGCATGATCAGGTTATCCTTAAGAATACTACGCATGGCACTCTCCAGGAACTTCCCGTGGAAGAAAGGAAATAGTTTAGACTCATATACCTATTGGAGTATCGAGGAGCAGTTTATACTCGTATACTCTTCGGAGTGTCAGAAGGAGCAGTTTATACTCTTATACTTGTCGGAGTGTCAGAAGGAGCAGTTTATACTCTTATACTTGTCGGAGTGTTGCCATTCTTATTTGGCTTATCCCAGCGTTATGACACCAGCTTCAACCAAGGTTTGGATGCTATTTTGAGAGCGAAGCAATCCTTGGTAGGATGAAGGATCCTCCTGTGGTACGCACAGTATTTTGGATCCGCAGTGTTGTCAGCTTCCTCCTGATTTACGACAGGTGGTAGCTTGATCTTGTTGTTTTCAAGGAGGGATTCAAAGATGGTTGGAACGTCTTCGTCCTTGAAGGAATACTCTTTTTAGAGTCTTGAACCCGAAGCCTTCTGCTGTCTTCGGGGTTGCTGTTGTGACGTCTGATTAGCATCAACCACAGCTGCAGGGGCCTTCCCTTTACCACGGGAGGCGAAGTTTGAGTTCGGAGGATTAGTCGTCGGTTGGCTCCTCTCGGCCTTCTTCCTTCGGAGGAAGCGTTCGGCCTGCTCTCCTCGCGTCTTCAACTCTTTCCATGTGTAAGACGGTGTGACTCCCATAACTTCTAACACTTCTAAGGAAAGATTGTTGTGGCATGTTTGGAGGATGAATTCCTCCGTGACCGGATCTCGGCAGTTCATTACCTTGTTCCAGAAGCGTTTAACAAAGTTCTCAACGAGCTCTCCGTCTTTCTGTTTCTCTTCAAAGAGTGTTCCGACCGATATCTCGACGTCGTCGTCAAAGAAGTTGTCGAGAAATGAGCTCTCCATGTCATCCCAGCTATTGATACTCCCCGGTTTAAGACGGCGGTACCAATCGAAGGCAGGTCCACGAAGGGTGCCAACGAATGACCGAACCATCAAGCATTCATTGCCGGAGATCATACACAAGTGGGACTTAAAGTAGATCAGATGTTGTGTGGGCGAACCCTTCCCGTCAAACGGCGTGAAGTTAATCAGGTTGAACTTCGTCGGGTATGTTATTGAATCCCACTCTCTTGGGTAGGGACATGGAATACCGGTCCTTTTCACCTCTCGAGCAGACATTAGAGCGTTGATTTTGCTCTCGAGATCTTTCATCTTAAGGTCTTCGCCTGGATCTTTCTTCTGGCGATTTTGGAGAGGGATATTAGTACCACCCCCAACGTTAAGGATGTCTTTAGTATTTTTATCCTCAAGTGGAACATCGACATTGATATTTTCCTCCACTTCTGAGTCGCTATCTATTTGATTGGTAGTTCGATGACTAGATTCACCATGTTGATTTGACAACTGTTGGAGTTGTTAGGCATGTAAATCTTTAACCCGTTGCATAGCCATATCCATCTCGATTTTAAAGTCCTCTTTCTGCTTTGCCAAAGCTTCTTGAAGAAGTTGAGTCATCTGTTCAGTAGTGATCATGAATGACTCTCGAGTCTGTCCCGTGCTGGACATAGTGGCATCTGAAGCAATTACAGAGTTAGCATCTGATGCTTCATCGTCTGAGGACTGCCTTCTCTGAATTCTCCTATAATCTCTAGGCCTGATAGCCTCGGTTTGTACCCGAGTCAATCGTTGAGATATTTGCGAAAAAGGTTTGGGACTGAAGCATCGCGTGGATTTTCCTTTGTTTGTCATATTAATCGTGACTTTTGAGAATTCACGTTCTTGAACGGCCAGCTTTCTTTTACGAAAACGTTTTGACTTGTGTCTTAGCGTTTCTGTAGAAAGTCTTTCAAACACCGAAATCCTTTGCGAGGCGGTCTTGGAACAGTTACACTCTGACAATACCGCCTTAATAAGTTTGGTACATGGACAAAGAGAATCCATTTCCCGGGTATTTCTCTTTCGAGCTCTATTCGTACCCCCAGCCTGATAGTACAACTCGTCGGTCATATGACCGGAGCAACCTATCACGTGTTGGCACGACTTTTTAGGTGTAATGTTATCGTCTGACCAACACGTTTCCTTCCGGAGATTTGCTGCCTTATTGGCGTTCTTGAGAGTCATGTATTTGGAGCTACGCTTTTGAGAGCGCGAACTCTTGACGGGCTCTTGGACTTCAGTTCGTCGTCCGAGGCGATCAAGTGCAGGGGTTTTTGAGCGCGAACTCTTGACGGGCTCTTGGACTTCAGTTCGTCGTCCGAGGCGATCAAGTGCAGGGGTTTTTCCATCATAGGCGGGCTCAGACTTGTTGCGAGGGTGTGTGTGACCCCCAGCTCGAGTGGTTGCTCGGGGTTCAGTCACCGGACCCAAACGTTCTTTGATCGAAACTTTGCCTCGATCCTTGTGCACATGACCCAGGCGATCCGTAATCCTCATCTTAGAATGGGACAAGTCCATGCTGTCGCGGGGGCTTGCCGGAGGTGTGTTATTCAGCGGGACAGAAATATGGGCTGCCGGAGGCTTAAACGGGACCGTGAGAGGTGAATCGGGTGCGAATCGAACTAAACCGGACACGAACCAAACCGAACCGGACCTGAACCGAACCGGGCCCAAACCGACGCAAACCACTAATTGGTGGCATCGCTTGGGCCAGAGCCAACCGTTTGGTGGCTCGCTTGGGCCGAGCCACCGTTTGGTGCTCGGCCTTGGCCAAGCCACCATTGGTGCTCGGTTTTGGCCGAGCCACCAGACAGTGTTTTCGCGTATTTCGACAGCTTCGGACGCTATTTGACTTTTTGTGGATGCTGTTTCGGACTTTGGTTTCCAGACTTGGCGTGGTTTTGGTGGTTTCTTAATCACCTATTTTCACTTCAGCTTCTGCGCGTCTCGCACGAGAATTCGTCCGTGCGCAATCAAGGCACGACGCTTCTGAATGCGTTCCTCGAGGGTTGAGCAGGCCCGTTTGACTTGGATCCACTCATTCGCTGTTGGTTTAGAGGAGAGGCCATTTATTTTCTCCTGGGGCACTTGGTGCCTTCTGCGTTTTAGATCCGTCTCATAGCCAATCCCGTCAATAGGCTCCAAAGCCTTAGCAAATCGGCGCGCAAGTCGTTGGCGCTGACTTTGGCGTGCACTCTTCGATAAAGTTGGCGCGGCTATAGTGGTTATCTCCTTGATTGAGGAGTCTAGATCTGTAGATCCGGCTTCACTGGAGGCTGAAGGGGCGTTGCAAGGTGCAGCTACCACAGCAACGAGGGCTTTGATCTTCCTACGCTTGCGAGGGGTAGAGGATCTGGAGGAGGAGGACGACATATACTCCTCGAACTTCAGTTGGTCGAATTCGTACTCGACCACTTCTTCAACCGGGATTTGGATCTGTGGTTGCGGCACGATAGCTTCGGCAGCGAAGCTATTGGCTCCCACTGTGGTCGCTAGTTTGTTCGTGTCAAAAGTTGTCTTTTCCATTGCTTTCGAACATGTTACACCGTTTATCGATTACAAGTTCAAACTGAAAGAAAAGTTGATCTTTTTATAAGATCTTCTTACAACGAAAAATAAAGATTACAACTTTATCAAACAAAACGCAGCTGTAGTTTATCTCCCGCTGCTTTGTGTGGGATCTTTGCCTGTGCCGGGGACGCGTTAGTTCGTGGACCGCCAGAGATCAAACCCGATTGACAGTATAACTACGCTCTTGTTTCACGAAGGAAACAATTGTGGAAGCGACAATCACGACCAAGCGAGATTGTGGCTCTTCTCGAGATTAAAACCAAGTTTAATCCGGAAGAAAGAAGGGGAAAGAATCACAAACCTTTCGAAGAGCTTTCTTTATGGAAGTGTTCGCCAAGATCTGATAACTCTCCTCTGAAATTCGTGGTTAGCTGGCCAATTTGACAACACCTCGCCTTCTCAATCTCAGATCTTGTTGAAAGAAGACCCTAGGCTTCTATTTATAGGCTTTTGGAGATGTCCTTTCGAATAAGAATTTGTGTTTAAACGTTATCTGCAGTTAATAACCACTTAAACGTGTCTAGGGATAACCTTAAAATAATTGGAGAGGTTCTGGGATGAAAAAATCCTTAAAAATCATCGAAATCCGTGTTTTGGGAGGTTTTGTACTCAATAAGAATCCTGGTGGCTCGGAACTGTGCGAGTCACCATTTGGTGGCTTGCATGGGTGCGAGCCACCATTTGGTAGCTCACATGGGTGCGAGCCACCAATTGGTGACTCGCGCCTACACTGGCCTCCGAGTGGTGTTTCGTTCATCTTTTTGATATTTTGGCGATTCGTGGTTCTTCCAGTTCCCTTGTTTTGCGTACGCTTCATCGCATCTTTTTGATATTTTAGCGATTCGTGATTCTTCCAGTTCCCTTGTTTTGCGTACGCTTCACCGCTTCGTTGACTTACACATTCTATTGATCCAATTCATACACTTACTGATGTTGGATAAATTCCCTTGACTTGGATAATAACGTTTATCGTCTTCTCCTTGTCTTGAACTGTGTTTGAGGACCTATGGGTAATTTTTAACGCCTACAACAACACACACTGGTTAGAATTCAGAATATTGAGACGACACAACCTTTCCTTAGTGAGAAGCCTAGAGTGATTGACTAGACAAAGAACAACAGAATGCTTGGGATAGTGCAGTCCTCCCCAGGTTGTTTTTGCCCAGGAAACTGCATCAGAAGGCTGGGAGAGAACATTATATACCCGAGATAGCTGAATATTGCCATTGACACAGCTACCAGCACAGATGTTTTGGATATTATCAACACTACCAAATTTAGATATTAACATGTTTCTGACTTTAAGAAGTTGTTTCCACATCCATGAGTCATTCACCTTTTGTTGAACTTGCCAGACATTTGCATTTTTCAAATAGTAACCATGTATCCACTTGATCCAAAGGAGGTCTTTCTTCTGATGAATCATCCACAACAATTTTATAGCTGCAGCATAGTTCCAAGCTTTAGCTGAAAATAGCCCCAAACCCCCATGTTTCTTTCCTAAACAGACTAAATTCCAGGAGATTAGGTGAATTTTCTAACCGCACAAGAAAGAAGAACAAAGCCTGTCAATTTTTTCCAGAACCTTGATTAGCAGAATATAATTGCTGACCCAAAAAGTTTGGACTCCCAATATAACAGATTTTATTAGTTGAATCCTTCCCGCATAGGAAAGTTTTCTGCTAAGTTGCCAGCTTCGGAATTGATCAGCTATTCCGTTTAT
Organism: Asparagus officinalis; assembly: GCF_001876935.1. Taxonomy (NCBI): domain Eukaryota; kingdom Viridiplantae; phylum Streptophyta; class Magnoliopsida; order Asparagales; family Asparagaceae; genus Asparagus; species Asparagus officinalis. Next base: position 102,326,187 of record NC_033798.1, on the reverse strand, counting down.
TAGAGATGAACATTCAATATGTGATAACCTTCTGACATCAAAGGCAGACCCAAATATCTCATTGGCATTACCCCCTCAGAAAATCTCAGATATGAACAAATTTGGCTCTTTAAGTTGTCATCAATTCCACTCAAATAGGTAGAACACTTACTAGAGTTGGCTTCAAGTCCAGATACCTGACAGAAATCTTGTAAGCATGTGTTTAATCTGGTAATTAAGTGAATGTCAGCTTTCCCAAACATTAATAAGTCATTGGCAAAGATCAGATGTGTTATTTTCAACTTAGAGCATTTCGGATGAAATCTGAACATTCTGTCATTTTTAAGCAGGCTTAGCCTCCTTGACAAATATTCCATGCCAAGAGATAGGGAGAGAGCGGGTCACTCTGTCTCAACCACCGTGCACCTTTGAAAAATCCATGTAATGAGCCGCAATAGAAAGTCTTTTGTGCGCTATAAATAATATAAATTTTAGATTCAGCTGATAATGGTAATAATAATATGGTTACCATGAAAATTGATGGTGATGATTAATGATAATGATAGCAGTGGTCCTGGAGATTTAAGAAAAAAAGGGGGAAAATGAAAGTTATAATTATTCCAATTTTACTATATAAAACTACTACGAATATATGCAAACTCACCAAAATAAGACCCAAATAGACGGAAGAACAAAAGGAAAGAAAGTAGACTAACGAAATCACATAAACCCCGAATAAAAGATTTGTCTTTTTCAAACAGAAATTATGACTGTATAGCATTAACAATTAGGGCGAGAATGGATGTAAATGTGAAGTTTGCGTCTCCAAACATCAAAACCGAATTAATGCACACATAAAATTCGCAGAGAACTAATTGGTGCATCTTGACATTAATGCAATTGAGTTACACATGACATTAGCTTGTCATACAATGTTACTAACGCAACAAATTTAAATGAGCTTTGCTACAAGGACCCAAAATATGGGACCAATAGGGGGGGACAAGTGATGTGTCCCCATCCTATTAGATAATGAGTTGACCATCATAAATGATGGCCAACTCATTATCCAATAGAAGGGGGACACCTCACTTGTCCCCCTTATATTGGTCCCATATTTTGGGTCCTTAAAGAATTTTTCAATTTAAATATCTGGTTAAAGTGATTCTTCACATGGTAGGAGGGACTTCGAGTTTCAAGAGGAATAAAATTAATTACTCTCTTGGAGTTTCATGAGGACTTAAAGCTGCATTTAGTTTCTAAACTCACCCAAGATTTATGTTGGGTTCTATTGAAAGCTCCATCGGTCATTAATATAGTACACTTGACTAGGACGTTTGATCTACCCTTTGACTGCTACTCATTACTCTTTTTTCATGCAAAGCTATTTTGTTGAGGTTGTTTGGTGAGGAAACCAAACTACGAGCAATTTTCAAAAGCGCTGTGTTTTTTCCATTCAAGGTGGCTTGCATCTGATTATTCTAGACTTTGCCCAATCATTATAAGGACAAGTTTTAATATTTGGCAATCCAGCCTAACATTTAAGTTAGGGCCGTATGCAGAATTCTGTGACTAATCAGATCAAATTTGACTGGCACAAGGTTAAAAAGTGGTTGGCACGGACTCATGAGCGTGATTCGAAACTTCAGTCAAAGAAATTGGCATTCATTAATAATAGACAAATATGGTTGGGCATAGACCAGGTCGACCCGTGGGTTGGCATAGCCCAACCCGCCATGGCTAACAACCCGGCTCTGTCCGTAGTAGGCTGGGCTGGTCCTTAGTGGGCCCGGCCCGGTTCAGCTCATGATATACTCGAGTCATGGGTCAAACTGTGTTCATCCTAAGACCCGGGGTTAGAGAAGTAGGTCTGACCCACGCTGGCCGAGCCCATGCCCACCCCAACCCGTCCCGACCCATGATATATTTTTTGTTAGGTTATCTGTTCCTTTAACGCTTTGGGTTTGCAGCTAGCTACCAATAAGCTAAAAGGGCATAGGTCTTTGGCTCATGGGCTTTTTGGCCCATTGAGAAACAAAACATCGATCTTTAAGTGTGCTGACGTTTACTTGGATAGATTAAAAAGTTTAATACAAGTTTAAAAATAGTTTAATAAAGTTTAAATTACTAAAAATAAATTATATAATTAAAAAGATAACAAAATATAAAAAAAAGGTTGAACAAAAACTCATGTGCCGGCCCACGACTCATGGGCTGTAGACCTGTCAGACCTAGTCCCCACTAGGCAGATCGTGGCCTGGGCTAGGTCCAGTCTCAGACTGGGGATTACAGAAGTAGGCTCGACCAACTCTGATCCGGCCCGACCTTGAACCCGACGGGCCGGGTCACGGGCCTAAACCGGCCCGGCCCACGCACACCCTTATAGACAAATAAAAAGAAGTTAAAATTGGCATATCATAATGTATAATGGATTATACTAAATTGCTCTTTTAATAGAAGAAATCTAATTTCCACAACTCCTGAACTTTGGCGTGTTTTCCCTATAATCCTTCTGAACTTTGTTTATCTTGCATAACCCCTCTAATCTTTAGATGTTTTACAAAAACTCCCTAAAGTTTAACCTTTTAATTCTCATCGGACCGATATACATTTGTTTGTAGATAACTAAAAAGTCCTCAAGTGAGAAAAGAAATTCCAAAATTTATCATTACTCATATACATGTAATATTTATCATGGGTTTTTTCGCTTAAGAAATTTTATTTGCAAATTTACATGTCGGCGTCCAATAAGAAAAGCTTAAAGTTCGGGGTTTTTTGTAATGCATCCTAAAGTTCAGGCAGCTTATGCGGGGTAGAGAAAGAGTTTAAGAGGTTATATGGAAACACCCCAAGTTCAGGGGGTTCTGTGAAGTTAACCCAATATCTTTTTTTTTTTTTCCAGAAGAGACACGTGTGACGCATTGTACGTGTATTACACTCGCTGATTCTCGTCGCCTCCGTCAACAAGTTTAGTCCACACAATTCTATTATTACCCCCCTACACAAAAGAAAACTTGGAAGTCCCTTTTTTCGTTTATGGAGCCGGATACTTTTTTCTATTTTCTTTGCCACTTTGATATTTGATAAACTTTAGGTAACTGTTTAATTTCTCAAACATATATATGATGTTTTCCTCAATAGTTGCCAGATATATATATATTTTTAAATGTCCCAAGTATATAGGGAGGAGAAGGTTAAAATAAATACAATATCTTTTATTCTAAAAAATAGTACTTTTACCATCTCATTTATACATATTGGATTCTAATATGGTGCTAGTCCATAATTAAGATGCCTCTAATTGGCTAAAACTAATTCAAGATAAGGTGATAAAGCCATATATTCCTCCATCAAGCGCACATATTAATTGTTATAAAGTTAAGAATAAGAGATTTGTTTTTTTGCCACAAAGACAGTGATTTCTGACTCATTAATACATTTTATTTTAGACTTAAGGGTTAAGGTCGGTGGAGTTGATGGATGGAGGGAGCTCCTTATCTTCTTTGTAGCCGATTGGCGTTAGTCACTGTCACGGAATTTAGCTGCATATTATATCACAAAGAAATTGATTTATATATTATCAAGCACATGGTACACCCATAATCAAAGGAATTTAGGAACAAACTACCCCTTTGAAACCCTTGCATCTTCTTTTATCTTTTTTCTCAGATATGTAGTTAGATACTCCATGAACCAACTTTAATTAATGTTGCATGACTAGCTTTTTGGCATGTGCAAGTGATGTTGCAATATTTGGAACGGTGATTTGTTTTCCTATTGTAGTAATATTGGTCCGCAATACCCAGTGTAGAAGCTGATAAAAAAGGGGGCTAAATTACGCTAGTAACTTTCAAAATCACGCTAAATCACTGTTGGTTTTGAGAGCGTAGACCCAAACCTGGAAGCACAAGCACAAGCACACAACAGAAAAAGAAGCAATCGGTCGACTAATAAGAAATATCGGTCCACCGATTCGAACGCCAGGAAAACATGAAAGTTTCTATTCGGTCGACCGATACGAATCATCAGTCGACCGATAACGTGCACATGCAGGGAACTGGGAAAATCGTTCTGATCAGTCGACTGATAACTCGTTTTGGTCGACCGATAGCGGCAAAAACAGAAACCCAGTATGTTTGGGAATCTGTTTGGATTAGGGTTTCTTATATATATTGAGGGCTTGTGCTATTAGAAAAAATGTGTCTTTTATCACAGATTAGTGAGAGAGATCTCAGAGAGAGAGAGAGAGAGAGTAGCCTATTGCAAGCTTTGTAATCTTCTTCAATAATCAAAGAATTTCTGGTGTGGCTCATGAGGATGTAGGCACGTTTGTCGAACCTCATTAAACCTGATGTTCCCTCTTTTATTTATCCTTTCCTGCAAGTTTTTTGATTCGCTGTGATTTCTTGCTTGCTAATTGTTCGCCATAAGATCCGGAGGGCATGGGTTGTCGATTGTTCAACCCAACAATTGGTATCAGAGCTTCGTTTGACAAGTGTGAGAGCTATGACAGAGTAAAGAAAATCAAAGATTGAGAAGTTTGACGGATCAGATTTCACCTACTGGAAGTCGCAGATGGAGGACAATCTGTACCAGAAGGATCTTTACCGTCTGTTGATGGGAAAAGCTAAAGGAAAGAAGAAGGATGAGATCGACAAGGACTGGAAAATATTATATCAGAAGGTTCTAGGGAAGATCCGGTTGTCTCTCGCAAAGGCAGTCACCCACAACGTATTGAAGGAGAAGACGATGATGAGGCTTATAGAAGCACTCACAAAGATGTACGAGCAACCGTCAGCTACAAATAAGGTTCATCTCGTCAAGACACTCTTCAACCTCAAGATGGGAGAAGGATACTCTTTCATGTTGCATCTTAGCTAGTTCAACACGATTGTTGATCAACTCATCTCCGTCGACATTATGTTTGATGATGAAGTGCAAGCCCTACTGATACTATCGTAGTTACCAGATAGTTAGGCAGGTTGTGTGACCGTAATTAGCAACTCGGTAGGAAAGGAGAAGTTGAAGCTGAGCGAGGTTGAAAGTATGATTCTATCTGAAGAGGTTAGAAGGAAGTCGTCCGAATCAGAAGGTTTAGCTTCAGCCCTAAATTTCGAGCAGAGAGGCCAAAGTTAGAACAAGGGTAATCATAACAGGAAACGGTCGAAGTCAAAGAAGAAGAGGTCGAACTCGAAGGTGAGGCCTATCAAAGGGAAGTGTTAAAACTGTGGCCAGGAGGGCTACATATCTTCAGTCTGCAAAGCGTCAAAGAAAGATGCAAATGAGCAGGAGGCTCATATTGTGCAAGATACATTAATCCTTGCTATGGATAGTGATACCGATTCATGAGTTATTGATTCGGGAGCCTCATTCCACGCTACTGCTAATAGGAAGCTTCTTCAGAACTATGTAACAGAGAATTTTAGAAAAGTGTACTTGGGGGATAACGAGCCTTATAGTATTATAGGAAGAGACGATGTACAGATTCAGATGAAGGGTTCTAAGTGGTCTCTGAAGAATGTCAGATATGTACCGAAGCTGAAGAGGAATCTTGTTTCAGTTGGCCAGCTTGAAGCAGAAGGCTATGTTTCGATATTTACCAGGGATTCATGGAATATCTCCAATGGTACTATGGTGGTTGCTCGCGTCAACAAAACCGGAACTCTCTACTTAACTTCACATGCGAGTGACACCCTCATAATTGTAGCTGGCAAGAAAAGTGCAAATTTGTGGCCCAATAGGTTGGGACACATGAGTGAGAAGGGTATGAAGATTCTACACTCTTAGGAAAAGCTATCCGGATATCGCCCATGCAGTGGGAGTTGTGAGCAGGTTTGTCAGCAATCCAGGGAAACATTAACATTGGAAGGCCGTGAAGTAGATATTGAGATACTTAAGAGGGACTACGAATATGTCATTGTGTTGTGGGAGAAAGGAGTTGGTACTGCAGGGATACGTGGATGTAGACTTTACCGGTGATCATGATATGAGGTGAAGTATCACAATGTATGTTTTTACCTTAGGGTCGACAATAGTGAGCTGGGTCTCACGTTTGTAGAAAATAGTGACGTTGTCCACGACTGAGGCAGAGTATGTCACAGTGACTAAAGCTAGAAAGGAGATGATTTGGTTGACCGGATATCTGAAAGAGTTGGGTCTGAAGCGAGGGAACAAAGTTCTTTATTATGATAGCTAGAGTGTTATACACCTTGCTAAGAATCCAGTATATCATGCCAGAACGAAGCACATTGATGTGCGTTACCACTTCATATGCTTGCTGATAGAGTGTGAGAAGTTACTATTGGAGAAAATTTTGGGAAGCCAAAATCCTGCAGATATGTTGACTAAGGCAGTGACCATCGAGAAACTGGAGTTGTGCACAACTACACAACTTTAATTGACCTTCACGCGTAGGAGATGAGGGTGGAGCCATATTAGGAGGGAGCCACATTAGGAGGACAGGTGGGATCACCGAGAATGATGTTGATTGAAGAAAGAAAATTTTCCAAGGAGGAGAAGATGCTTGCAAAGACGGCTGAAGTTCGGGAGAACTTGTTGATGGAGGTTTGGTGTCCAAGTGGAAGATTGTTGGTTTTGAGAGTGTAGGCCCAAACCTGGAAGCACAAGCACACAGCAGAAGAAGAAGCAATCGGTCGACTGATAAGAAATATCGGTCAACCAATTGGAACGCCAGGAAAACATAAAACTTTCTGTTCGGTCGACCGATACGAATCATCGGTCGACCGATAACGTGCACATGCAGGGAACTGGGAAAACCATTCTGATTAGTCGACCGATAACTCGTATCGGTCAACCGATAGTGACAAAAACAGAAACCCAGTATGTTTGGGAATCTGTTTGGATTTGGGTTTTTTATATATATTGAGGGCTTGTGCTATTAGAAAAAACATGTCTTTTATCAGAGATCTCAGAGAAAGAGAGAGAGAGAGAGAGAGAGAGAGAGAGAGAGAGAGAGAGAGAGAGAGAGAGAGAGAGAG
>NC_033798.1:102272918-102319198 GCF_001876935.1 Asparagus officinalis | reverse complement strand
AGAGAGAGAGAGAGAGAGAGAGAGAGAGAGAGAGAGAGAGAGAAACCTACTGCAAGCTTTGTAACCTTCTTCAATAATCAAAGAATTTCTGGTATGGCTCCCGAGGACGTAGACAGGTTTGCCGAACCTCGTTAAATCTTGTGTTCCCTCTTGTATTTATCCTTTCCTGTAAGTTTTTCGATTCACTGTGATTTCTTGCTTTTTAATTGTTCGTCACAAGATAAGGAGGGCACGGGTTGTCGATTGTTCAACCCTAACAACCACTTTTATTGAAAACCTTCAATATCTTTTGGTAAACTACACTAAAACCCTAAAACCTTTCAAAATGTCTTTTTATGTTGTTTATTGGTTCTAATTTATGGGTGTTATCTGAAAACACGAAAACTTATTAGAGATTTTCTACAGTACTGAAAGTCATTAAGGTTGTAGTGCAATTTGAAAGTTATTGGGGGTTTACTGCAAAATGCTAAAAGTTCTTGTGGGTTTAGTGCAATTTACCCTTAAAAGGTAGGAAATAATTATGAAACAATGTCATAGCAATTTCCATCTTATTTCATACAGTAATGTTGTATTGTTACCTCTAATACAATATTGGACATGTGCAACTGCACTGGACAGGGAAATTGTTGTTTTTATTTATATATTTTTGAGAAGTACGAAAAATAATTTCATTCTATTTATAGTGAGAGTGCATTTAATAGTGGATATGGAGTGAGTCAGGATCTGTAAAGCTAAGATTAGGTGTCTATATCATATCATTTGATCTAAATGTTAAACATATTTCAACTGTATGATTAGTACACGTACTTGCATCTTCAGATGCGAATACTGAACATTCAATTATATATGTATGGGTGTGCATCCTACAAGATATATGTATTTATTTCTCATTGTCATATCTTAAAGGAGCGCGGATACAGATACATCTATAGATTAGGTTTTGTAGATATCCCGCTTATCAACATATGTGTTGTAAACCATTATATATGCCAATAATGATATGCTGACAAGTCTATTTGATGCTTCACATTTCAGCTACTTAATTTCGTCAAGCACTTCTTAATGCTTGCTTTGCCAAATTAATAAGTTTTCCCCCTTAATTACAAGTCCACTTGCAGCAGTTACAGCAGAAATTTCAAGTCAATGTAAGTAGTTCACGAAGAAGGAGATAAGAACCGCAAGGTCCGCAACTATAACCAGCACGTTACCTGTCAATTCTTTTTTGGGGTTCAAAATGTTTTTTAGAATCCAACTTGGCTTCTTTCTTTGCCGTACCAGCTACTCACCTATCTAATGACTTAGTTTATTCACAAGAAAAGACACAATGACATATAATATTTGAAAATATTAAACTCTTTTTTCAAGTTTCAACTGGGGGCAAAAAAAAAGAATAGTTACTGAACTTTGTGAACTTTCTTAAAAATTGATAGGACTATACAAATAGATTTATGCTCTCTTGAAGTCCTTGTCACTGATGCCAAAATCTGATAGAGATATTTCATTATCCTAATCTAACTGACATGGGTTTTGTATGTTTGTTATAAGTGAAATGAGATGACTAATAAGAGAAACATGCAAAAATAAATGAGAGGTTTGACAATTTTATAAGCATTACAAAAAAAATAGATGAGAGGTTGCAATACTTAGTGGTCCCATGAAGAAGATTGGCGTCCTTTGCGGCTCTCTCTCGCGCTCGGTAGCTTCCAAAGCTAGGTGAGATATATCTGTACTCAATTATATGCACGTATAATAGCTATTGGTATAAAACTATAACCGTCAAGCTATATCATAACTTTAAAGGTTTGATATATTAGTTAGAGAGATTTTCATAAGTTATTAGAGCCAATCGCGGTTTGAATCTTGTTGGTCACTAATTTAATATAGATTTTAAAAAAGGTGTTACCCTCTTGTTACCGTTATATGAGTCTTAAGTTTCAAGCTGTTAAAAAAGTACATTCCCGCTACAACGAAATGTTAAAATATATAAATAATTAATATTTTTTTGGCATCGGATCCTTTAAAAGATACGAAAATGGCATTTCTTTTACTTTTATTTACTCTCTTAACTGTTAGATATTTGATAGAGATATATGAACGGTTTCAACTAATATCGTACTACTCTAGTACTATACAACTCCAATAATTTTCCACAAACATAGATATATTATAATTTGATCCCAATCACAATTCGTAAGGAAGAACACGTCAACTTGTAGCGTGTGCCTTGTGTTGTCAAAAATAGTGCAAGATTAACCCTATTATTCTTTTTTTCTTCTTTTCTCCATTAAATAGTTCATAGAAAAATTCTAATATTCCTATTGGAAGTAATGGAAAAAGATATTTTCAGCTATCAATGATTCTTGATTCCTATTCGCCTTGAAAGAAAGTGACATCAACGCTCAAGAGAGGTATAGATATTATATATACACAAAAGGGGAAGTGCAGGTATCACGTACATTATTACACATCTCTATCCTTCGTTGCTTTTCTGAAGGGTTAATTGCAAATAGACTTCTAAAGTATCACCCAACAGTGAATAGACTCAATCTAGTTCTATTTATGCAAGTAAACCCTTTGAGTGAGTTTTTTTTCACTCATAATATTGTTCAAAGAGGAGGCGGATAGACCCCTTACAAATCTACTGGCGAGGATAGACCCACAATTGATATTTACTTCTAATAGAGTCGAAAACATTCAGTAAAAAGGTGAATTTGTACATGGGTAAATAGTACAGTACTAGACCTACTCACACAAATATAATTAAAAGGTCTACTCGCAATTGAGTGATATCACAGGGGGCTTATCCCCAATTAACTATTTTCTTAGTTAGTTTATAATTAGTTATTAGTTTATATTTGTTTATGGCAGTTCTCTTTAAAATAAGTTTAGTATAGTGACTTAACATACTTGCTACGCTGTAACCCCTCGCATAATTTATCTTTTTTGCTTGTATTAGCACAATGTAGCATTGTTAATTTGTTATATTCTCTCCCTCTACTTGCACTATCATCTGCTCTCTTATGGCTTTCTTTGTTATTCTCTCGCATGTTTCTATATTGTTCGAAAGATAAATAGCATTCGTGTATATATAATTTTTATTAGTCAGACTACAAATTAATTCCAGACTACAACGAAACAAACAGTTGGCGTATATTTTACAAAATCCATCTAAACTTGTTGGTACCGTTTGGCAAAGGGTTAAGTGAGGGGTTAAGGAGACTTAACCCCTTCTTAACCTGCCAAACACAACAAATTTATATAAGGGTTAAAGTGAGTTAACCCTCCATAATTTGCCAAACATAAAAAATATAGAAGGGTTAAGTTAACCCCTCTAGAGGGGTTAAAATGAGTTAACCCCTCAAAATGAGGGGTTTACTAATACTCCTATTTAGATGGAATAAGAGTTAACCCTTCTAATTGTAAAGAAAATAGTCAAAATCATTGTTATTCCCAAACACTAAAACTGGTCATAAGGGCTAAAATAAAACTTATTTAACGGGTTAATAATTTAGTCCTTCGGATTATCAAATGGGCTAAGTACATTAATCCTTCTCTTTAACCCCTCTTCATTAACCCTTTGCCAAACGGGGCCGTTGGATTCTTTTAGGTTTGAACCCTAGATATATTTCCACTGGAGCCACACGTACATTAGTTTCTAGTTCCAAAGGACGTCATCAAAAGGAGCAAAATGCCAGCAACATAGATCACGTAGTTGCATGTTAAAAAGAGGACAAGCTTACAAAACCAATAAGGCAAGGTTTACCATAGAACTCAGTTTGACTAGAAGATGTGATGTAATTCACTCATTGAACAAGAGTATTGCTGCCTCAAATCGTTGTTTTCCGTCTGAAATTTGGACCCTCTCCACTACAAAAATGCAGTGGGGACACCACTACTTCTAATTTTAACTAATATTGATTATCTAATGAGTGATTGTGATACATTCTAAATCTAACACTCATCGTACTCATGTATATTGTACTCATTTGTAATTTGCACTCAAAGAAAAAATCATAACGATACACTAGATGATCAATTGTTGTGATTTAGTAGTGGTCATCCCACTACTTTTTTCATAGTGAAAAGGATCTAAATCCTTTTTGTCTTACAACACAAATAACTCTCCCAGGACACTTCATGATTGTTGGAGAGTAAGCGGGCCTCGACCAAATTCTCTTGGAGGGTTTGATTTTTTCATAATTACAAAATATTACCCCTCAATTTTAACCTAAAAACTTAATTATTAGGATCCTCCACCATTTGTGGGATAGCAAGATCATATCATTCCTATGGACACCCATGGACTAAGTTGACAGTCTTCGAGGCCTTTGAGTTTCACATTGGACTTATGCAAGGAACCCTTTTGATCTCCTTAGATGATTGACGACTATGTGGTCTTGATTTGGTCTGTGTAATGCAGAGAAATCGTGAGATTGACAATGGTGGGCTACTCACCGATGCCCTCTCCAATGCCCAAGTAAGATTCTTGGCCATCCTAAACTGAGGCAGTCACGATAATTACTTAGGCCTTAAAGTAACTTTACGCGGTCTGATCTTTTTTTATGCTAAGCTTGAGTACTTCCTATGAGGCCCCTCATCCTCTTACTTCTATGATCAAAGCACGCTTAACTAGAGAGTTTTCGAGAGGCTTCTTACAGTCAAGATATGCTAGCGTGGACGTCCCATGCGAATAAGCATATTACTTTGTTGCTCGAGTCGTTTGTTGACGTGGCATATTCAGTTGTGACTACTCCAATTATAAAATCTGGATTACACCCATAACAAAGTGCATTGATAAAAGAAGTCTCTTTTAATTCGTTGATCAGAGGGGCTAATGCTCCTCGTACGTAGAAGTATATGATATGTCTATAAAAAAGTCCTACGGAAAAGAGGTTCAAAGGACAACCTATAAAGAAGGAAAATCTAGAGAGAGACAGAGGGAGATGTGACAGTTCATGTTCCTCCTTAAACTCACGGTGAACAAAATAAAAGAGAGGTTAGATCGATAATAAATATCAAAATGATAGAATGTCCAAGTCTATATAAATTAAAAGAGTCGAAATCCTGTGAGTTGTTATAATTAAATGATAGAACGCTGGCAAAGATGTGAAGACTGGGTGGTAACAAAATCGATGACATGCGATGGGCACCCGACAGAGACGAAACTTCGATGCTGAGATCAACAGAAGAACGAAGGATGGGTAGGAAGTTAAAAGACGCAAACGTGCAGAGTGAAATCTAAAAATAACTAAGAGAGAATAATTAATTAACAAATAAAAAACACAGAAACCTAGATGTATGGTTGACATCCAACCAGAGGAGTACAGTTTTGACATGAAACGCTCATCTGAACATCAAGTAGCATCGACCCCTGCCCCTGTTGGTGAACATATCCTTTTCATAAAATCTAGTTAAATAACACTTTTGCTCGGAGGCCGTCAGCACTTTTTCAGTCAAATAGTTGATCGAATTCCATCTCCTCTGCCGCCCCATAAAAAAGGCTTTACCAAAAGAGCTGGCGCATCCCCGGATTAACAGAAGGGTGCATCTACAAATTAACAGAGGGTGCGATTATCAGCCCCTTTCCCTTCGCCATCTCCCATTGGTTACGTCTTGATTTATACCAGTTTCTTTATTTATTGCATTGAAATCGCTACAAAAACTTACTGTTACGCTATTATCCTCCTCTCTACAAAAACAAAAGCCCCAACGACCAGAGAAGGAAGGGGGAGAGAGAGGGGGGACTCAGAGACGAAGTCGCCTCTCGATTCCTTGCTTTCTCGGCGTCCGTGCCCTCTTTCTTTCTCTCTCTCTCTCTCTTCTATCTTTATTCAATGAATAATAATTAATAGGAATGATTAAAAAATAATTTTTGAAAGCATATATATATAACGGTAGGTGAATTCCCTCTCCTCCCTGTTCTTATGAGCGTGGTTGCCTTGCAGGGCTGCTGAGCAAGCGGTAATGCGACCGCGCCGGTGACCAGATCTCGCTTATGGATCCTCCTTTCTCCGGTGAGCCTCTTTGGTTTTCTCTACTTTTCTTATTTTCTATTATTGGGTATGTTCTTTTTTGATCTCGATCTGCTAGATTGGATGGAATTTAGGGGGAAATATCGACTTGGGTGTGAAAAAGATTTGATTTTTAAAGATCCTGTGAGGTCTTTATTCAGTACTTGATTAGCTGGGTTAATGGGTCTGTTTGTGAGTCGAAAGAGTTTGATGATTCTCTTTCTGTATAATCTGGGTTTTTTCCCTTCTTATTCTTACTGCGAGAGGAATTTAGAGTTCTGGTTTTATCTCTTTTTGAATAAGTTTATGCATTATGTTTGAAATTAATGTTCGATAACATTTGTGCATGGATTTGGTGCAAGGATTGGAGCTGTAGTTGTGGTCTAAGCAACTATAAAGAAATTGGTGCATGTTGGGTTTAAGAAAGTCAACTCTTAGGTGGATGATTAGTTTATGCTTGGTCTTTTAATCTACTGAATTTTTATGAAGTTTGCCTATTTGTTAATTTAAAGTGAAATATGGTTTAACTGTTCATATGATTTCTTTAACTTGTACCTGGTAGACCTTTTGCTTGTTTCTTTTCCAGTTTTTACTAAATATGCTGATTTTAAGACTTTATGTGCACTGAGTCTGCTTATAAAGATGCATCAGTGTTATTTAGTAGTTAGTTATTCATCAAGATACATGTATTTTTCATGGAGATACATATAACAGTACCAGAAGGAAAATCCCAGTTCCAGCACATTTTTTCTGATTTAGATGCAGACAAATATATTTTTCGCATCGTATGTCTTCCTTGTGCTTATGATGTAGCTAATCAAATATTTGGAACATTTTGAGTTTTCTTTTCTCCACTCTCTTCCACGGTAGAGTGCCCTTTTGAATCTATTTTAATTATTACGACATGCTACATTATTCCTCAAAATTGACTTGGTTTCTTTTTTTAGGATTTGTACTTGACCCATCCAAATGCTGTAAGCTAAGCATGAACGAGAAGAGGGAACTGGTTCACGAATTATCTAAATGGCCAGAAACTGCACCTGAAAAGCTACAAACATGGAGCCGCCGCGACCTTATAGAAATCCTTTGTGCAGAAATGGGAAAGGAGAGAAAGTACACCGGAGTAACAAAGCAAAAGTTAATAGAACATCTTTTTAAGGTTGTGTCTGACAAGAAATCTGGAAAACTTACTGAAGACATTGACCCAATTCCTCAGTTGCCTCCAACCAACAATCAACCCCCTTCCAAAAGACAGAGAAAGACAGATCACCCTTCTCGTCTCCCAATTGATACAAGCAATAATTCAGTAGATAATGGCGGTGAAGCTTCTAGAAATGTCCGTCTCTGTGAAAATTTAGTTTGCAAAGCCACTTTAAGCATAGATAGTCCTTTTTGCAAACGGTGTGCATGTGGTATATGTTACAAGTACGATGAGAATAAGGACCCAAGCCTTTGGTTGGTTTGCAATTCGGATTATCCATATCAGGGTGATTCCTGCGGCATATCTTACCACATCGAGTGTGTTCTGAATCATGATCGAGCTGGTGTTATGAAGAGTGGGAAGTGCATACAACTAGATGGCAGTTATTATTGTGTTCACTGTCAGAAAGTGAATGATCTGCTAGCGTAAGTACCAGTTGCTCTGCCCTTCGGTTTATTTCCTTGCATGGTGATATATAAAAGTCAGTGTTTGTCTTAGTTTCAAATCTTGCACAACTTATATCGTGTCATCATATTTCTCTGGGCCACTGATTGCATGAATTTCCCTTGAGCACGCATTTGTGGTCTATATCATTTACTTGGACATTTGTGTTTCTTTGGGGCAACCGGTGCATATCAGTAAAGAGGTATCTATTTTACTAGTTTCTTTATAGTAAGATGCTGTAGTGGACTTACTGGTTGCTCAGTAGTAAATGAGGAATGAGGATTACCGAAGCCTTACTCACACCAAGTATTGCAATGCTGATAATTTTTGGGAGGTTATTTCATGGTTTTTCTGCCATACCTAGTTGATGCTTATTCTGTGCATATTGTTCACAAATCAGAGGATTGCATATTATAATGCATGTCTGTTTGCTGATATATGTTGGTATTAACATGTGCATAGAATCATAGATTAAAGGGTGCAAGTTTTTGAGAGATTAATTAATGCTGGAATCTAGTCATGTTTCATGTTTGAAATTAACCAATAACAACTGTTTTCTTTCAGCATATGGTTGTTTCTAGCTTTGAAAAGCAACTAATTCTTACTAGATACATGATGTTCATCATAGCACAAAGTCATGATTCCTTGAGCAGATGTTTTTGGTTACTAAAAGGAGTCAGTTTTAAGCATCTTCATGGCTTTCACCAAAAAAATTTGTTCATCTAATAAATTTAAAAAAATTTATAAAGATTGACCAAAATTTAAGATGTATGTATGGAACATTGTGGTTCCTGGTTGAAGAACTCACGAGCAAGAAAGGGCATTGCCGTGGGCCCCGGAAGACATATGGTCAAGGAAGCTAACCTATATTATTGGGTAGGATAATTTACAGGGAAAGCTCCAGTCACGTTATCATCCTTAGTTACTTCCAAAATATCACCCCTTTGTGCCATTCAGTCAAACAAGGTGGTTGATTATATGTTGACTGAATGACACATACAGGTAGTATTTTGATACTCGCATAATTAAGGGTGGTAATGTGAAATGAGGCTATTTTAGTGTTTTTCCTTTTTTTGGGCAAAAAAGGGGTATATTTAACCTATTGTTAATATTAACTGAAAAATTGGACGGAAGTGGACTTAAGGGGTTATATAGTGACAGCATGGCACATAGGGTGGTATTTTGAAACGCAGACGATACTAAGGATGATAATTGAAATGAGGTCTAATTTAGGGGTGATTCCGTGTAAAAAAAAAACCTATTGGTTATGTTGTTCAAGTTCATGTAACAAGGCACAATATGCAGTATACCGAATATTCTCCTGTAGTAAAAGAGGACTATGAGTAGGATAGCAAGACCCTTTGAGAAAGTTGCATTTTCCATGGTATACTGCATTCTTTTGTCTATAGAGATTTATTTTCATATTGTTAGTGGTATTCTTATTGGATCAACCTCGTAAAATTTTAGAGAAGGTTAGAACTCTGTTTACATGCATATATGTTTTTGCCCTGTATATGTCAATAGGATCAAATTCATAAGATTTCTTATTGAACTAACCTGTCGTTTCAGGTGAAAGCTCTATTTAACACAATACGTGGATGTATGGTTTGTATTTATTCATATAGATACACAGACGCATATCTATTCATTTATTAGTTTATCCTGCTTTTGATCAAGCAATTGAACGATATCATCTGGCAACTGGTTAAGAGCAGATAAGAGGTTTTACCCTCATTGCCTTGCTAAACACGAAGCATAATGAACTGGGCCAGCTTGTTCGTAATTGTTAAGTACATTGCTGACATTTGAATGAATAACCCGTCTTAGTTAACCCTTCAAAGTTTGGTATTAAAATTTCTACTTTGCCCACTACAGGTTAGGAGATAATCATTTAGCTTTTTTTTTTTTGTGAGAAGTTCTATTTATGCTCATGAAAGGGCCATTGCGTGAGAGTCATCAAAGTGGTCAATTTTTGTAGCAGTATCAATGTTGTAAAAAACTGTTCTTGTTTACTTCTTCAGTCCAGTAGCATATAATGCATAAGCAGATTATGCTTTAAGTAAATGGATTACATGAAGATATTAATATAGTACAATAATTCAGTTATTTCACTGGTCAAAATTTTAGTATGAACATAACCTGCCTCACTTTCTTATGTTTTGGTTCCTTGCTTTCACAACAACAGCAACAAGGGCAGTCCATTCTCTAAGGGACTTTCTCTCTCTTGAGCTCTCTGTTTTCCTTTCCTTTCACGTCCCGTATTATGTTCTTACAAATGAGTTTTACTGTTAACGACTTCAGAGGGTATTGAAGCTGATCGATAATAGTTTGTTAAAAGTGATAATTTTTGCGCTGTTAATATTATAAGTATGTTTCAGATAACTAGATAAATCAAATACAATATATTTTGAAGTTGGTTCGTGATAGTTTGTTAAAAGTGATGAATGTGAACTTTCGAAGTATGTTTCAGATGAATAGATAAATCCAATACAATACATTTATTATATCTAGTGATTGTTGTATCCAATGTTGTACAATACCTTGTTCAGTTAAAGTCGATGTGTTCAGTTATCAATACTTTGTTGTGTTGTCATAACATTTATATATTGATATTAATCAAATAATGGACTAAAAGGCCATATTGATAATTGAGTTTGTATGCCCATTTTACATATATAACTACTAGTTATCACTGTACCCCCTTGTCAAACTCTTGGAAGGTCCCCAAATTGGACGATTGATAACATACTTGACATTTTTGATACCTATGTTGGATGTCAATATCAATGTATAATATCACCAAACCAAAGAATTACCATTTCATTTTGTACTCACTGCCGTTAAATAATCTGTTGGGGTATATAGTTGCAAGAAAATATATCATGTAATTATGTTAAGTCAATTGTTTCTTGCTTCTCTTACAGATGCTGGAGGAAGCAACTCATGTATGCAAAAGAGGCAAGGAGAGTTGATACATTGTACCAAAGGGTTTCTTTAAGCCATAGATTTCTCAAGTCTAGTGGGAAGTACCAAAATTTGCATGAGATTGTAGATACAGCAATGAGGAAACTAGAGTCTGAAGTTGGACCGGTAAATGGTTTCTCAAATATGGCTCGTGGGATTGTTAACAGACTTTCTGTTGGTGCTGAAGTCCAGAAGCTCTGTGCTCGTGCTGTAGAGTTGCGGGACTCCATATTTTTAAGTGGTTCGCTATACAAGAGTGAGTTTTCACGTTCACTTCTTTATCGTTGTGAACATGAAACCAAGTTATTTATGCAAAAAAGAAGTCTGTGAACTTGAAAACCAAGTTATTTATTTTTATAAAATAATTTTTTTGTTATGTGGAAGATTAAATTATTTCCATTCTAATTGAAAATTTTATTGGGGTGTTGAATATAAATTTAATAAGAATATGAAGGAACAGCTTTAGAAATGTCAGTATCAAGCAGTTACAGTTTAAAATATTTTCATAGATTTTATATTTATTTATGAAAGTTCAACAATCGATCTTTTTAAATTTTTCTTTGTTTGATTGAGAAGTGAATTGAACTGTAAAATGTCAAGGCATATTACTTGTTTAGCAATTAACTATCATGTTATAGATGTACGAATCAGCTACTTTAATTCAATGATGGACTGATTCTAGAAAATGTATGTTTGGTTGGCTGAAAATCTCTCATAGATGCCAAAAGATCCACTACTGTCCTTTCAATATTTATGCTTAATCTTCCAACCAAAAAGTAGTGAATTTCGATGGATCAGCGGTATTGACAATTTAAATTTGTTTGTTTGACTATTCAACTCATGATAAATCATTCAAATATTAACACTTATAAATTAATTAGTATTTTAGAGATATTTGTGCTAATCAAACAGCATATTAAAAAGTGCAAGACAGCAAAGTTGATGGCCCAAATAACACCGAATTTGAATTTGTTTGGAGAACTCTGTGAACTTGAAAACTTTTCCAAGTAACAAAACATGGCCTAAATGTGTTGAAATATGAGTCTGAATGCTATTAATTTGATATGTTTATGTAGAACCTCAACATATTTATAAAATTATTGATCTTATGTTGCTCACATTTATTCATCTTTCATCTATTCATATGCAGAATCCCCTGTGCCACACTCAAGCTTTATCAAATTTGAAGACGTATCCTCAACTTCTCTAACACTGATACTAGGTTCAGAAGACAACACATTATTACCCCAAGAGCATCTTGGCTACACTTTGTATCATCGAAAGGCCAACAGCAAAGACTATCCTTCAGAGCCCACTGGTACTATTTGTAACCCTAAGACAAAATTTCATATAAACAATCTCTCTCCAGCTACCGAATATATATTCAGAGTGATTGCCTTCAGCAACACAACAGAGTTGGGAAATTGGGAAGTTGTAGCAACAACTGATAGAAGTAATGAAAGCCCAAAAACAAATACTAGTGGTGTATCCAATCCTTCGGCTGAAGGAAATGAATCCAATAGCATTGAGAAAGAAGAGACACCGATGAATTCGGGTTCAGGTTTAGATGAGGATCCAAATCCAAGGACCCACGAGGCCCAAAAAGACCAGACATCCGATGTTAATATACCTAAGTCTGATAATGAATCAAATACACCTGTTGGAAATGAAATGGTTCCATCTACTTTGCCTGTAACTCCTTCAAGATTGGAAGCTAATAAGCCTAATCCAAGCTGTAACTCCCTTGACAATGGCCTCTCGAAGCCAGAAAAAGAGCCTGGTAGTTCATCAAAGAAAACTACTAAAGATGGTTCTTCGTCGAATGAAGGAGAATATGAGTACTGTGTTAAGGTAATTAGACGATTGGAATGTGAAGGGTATATTGAGACAAACTTTAGGGTCAAATTTCTGACTTGGTTCAGCTTGAGAGCAAGTCCACAAGAGAGAAGAATCGTTAGTGTTTATGTTGATACTTTAATTGATGATCCTGGGAGTCTTGCAGGGCAGTTAGTGGATACATTTTCTGAAGCAATTTGGAGCAAGAGGCCACCACCCATGCCTACTGGATTTTGCATGAAGCTTTGGCATTGAGAGGCATTCTTTGAGTGCAAAATTGTTCAATTGATTCTCCATTGAAATTATACTTTTATAAAGTTATCGATCTAATTCATACGGCAGTTGGCATTACAATGTTTGTTTCTGTAGCAAGAAATTCTATTTCATAGGATTCATAATTGTTTATTTCCCCCTCTATTTTGGGTTATTGGTGCTGTAGCTTTTTTCAGTGAAATGTTTAGAAAATGTTGCTCACATGAGTGTTTGTGTCCTGCAACCTGAGAATTGAATAACTGTGAACTAACTTGTGGTAGAATTTATAGAAGACTTGTTGTTGAGAGATTAGGGATGTAACTGGAGTTAGCATGACAGTTTTCAAAATGTAATCTATTTATAGTCCAATGTACATTATCTGAATTCAGATGATAATATCCATTTAGTCCACTATCCTATGAGTTCTATCTCCATTTAGTACACTTTCCTATAATTTCTTTCGGTTGAGTAGAACTGTCATTTTCTTTCTGCAAGGGAGTATCCACTCACAACAGAACTTGGGATCGGATTAAGAATCTTTCACGTGAGAGGTTATTTCTATACTCTCTGCAGTGCAGTAGGGGGTGTTATCCGTAGTTTATCCTGAGTCTTTATCTTACTAAAACTATGCTGCTCCCTATAAAGTACTCTGTCTTTTTCTTTCACTCATCCAATGTACATGTCATGCTGCACGATGACATTCAAAATTAATTTACCTCGTTTTACTTGATGTCGATCTACGTGATGTTGGCTGGTAAGTTTTAAAATGTATACCGTAAAATATTAATGTCACATATCACAGTTTCCAACTATAGCTTAGTTGTTTAGTTAATGTAATATGATAACTGTAGACCACCGTTTACATTTTTTTTCTTTTTTTTTTGAGTGATTTTTCTAAGATAGTAGGACAAGTTGTGACAGGATACGCAATGTATCTTTATTTTTAGAAGTCCACAGTAAGCTACTTAAGCAGAATGCGTTACTATTTACGCGGTTGCTATGGAAGTATTCAGATTGTAGCATTAGTGTGTAATGATGTCAAATAATCTCAAATAGAATCTAAATTATGGTGTACTTGTTAGGATATGTGAAGCCTAACTATCAGACTTGTCCTATACTTCAGATTGAAGAGGAAACGAAAGAAGTTGAAGGAACCGGGTCAACGACGATGAAGTTCAAGCAAAACGATGAAGAACTCAGTTTGACAGGATCACGGTCGACCGCGCATGACGCGGCGGTCGACCGCATACGTGCACAGCAATGGTGCACAGGTCAGAAGTTCATCGCGATCGACCGCGCATGGCGCGGCGGTCGACCGCCTAAAGTCCTGAGACTTTCCTGGGCTTCTGTCGTTTTCACGGGCGATCGGGTTTTGGCCCAGCTTGTTTTTTGATCTGTTTTCTATTCCTGTTTGTAATACCCTTATATCTATAAAAGGATTGATTAGGGCATTATGTAAAAAAGACGAAAATAGTGAAATTTTCTCATGCGGTGGCCGTGGACGTAGTTTCTCACATTGAGAAACGAACCACGTAAATTTGTGTGTTTGTGATTGTGATTATTCTCTTTCTCTCTCATCTCTATTTCCAAATCGCATCATGGGGGTTATGCATCCCCAACAAGTGGTATCAGAGTTGCCAGGTTCGGCGCGAGCGATTTGGGGTTAGAGACATGGGATCTGAGAAGGAGACATCCAAGATTGAGAAGTTTGATGGAACGAACTTCGGGTTCTGGAAGATACAGATGGAAAATTACCTCTATCAGAAGGATCTATACCTACCATTGAGAGAGAAGCCGGCGGATATGAAGGATGCAGAGTGGAAGTTATTGGATCGAAAGACCCTTGGAGCGATCAGGTTGACCTTGTTGAAATCAGTAGCGTTCAACATCAAGAATCAGAATACGACGGCAGATCTCATGGCAGCGTTGTCCAGTATGTATGAGCAGCCCTCTGTGGCGAATAATGTACATCTCATTAAAAAGTTGTTTAATTTGAGGATGTCCGAGAGCTAGAAATTCAAGGAATATCTGAACGAGTTTAATGAGATCACGGATCAACTAAACTCAGTCAATATTCAATTTGATGATGAAATCTAAGCCCTCTTGATACTTTGTCAATTACCTGACAGTTGGAAGGGTACCGTTATTTCTATTAGCGGATCATGTGGTAAATCAAAACTGAAGTTTTTAGAGGTGGTGGACATGATTATGACTGAGGAGATTATAAGACAAGAGGAAGGAATTTCTAATTCAGGGTCGGCGTTGAATTTTGAGAGCAGAGGCAGAAACAGAAATAGAAATAGAGGGAATAGCCGAGGAAGACCTAATTCGAGGAACGGAAGGTCAAAGTCTAGAAATCGCAAGAGCAAGAAGGAGATTGACTGCTGGAATTGTAGCAAGTTTGGCCACTATGAGAATCGGTGCCGAGAACCCAAGAAGGACAAGGAGAACAAGACTGAAGTGAACATGGCCTCAGGAGAATCAGATGATGCCCTAATCTATTCGTTGGAGAGCAAGACTGAGCCGTGGGTGCTGGATTCAGGAGCTTCGTTTCGTGCTACCTCAAATAGAGATTTATTTGAGAACTATATTTCAGGAAACCTAGGAAAAGTCTATCTTGGTGATGATCAGCCCTGTGATATTGTTGGCAAAGGAGTCGTGCAGATCAAACTCAATGGGTCTATATGGAAGCTGAGTGATGTGAGACATGTTCCTAGTTTGAGGAAGAATCTGATTTCCATAGGACAATTGGCGAAAGAGGGATATGTATCAACTTTTGCATGTGATACGTGGAAGGTTACCAAGGGGTCCATGGTTGTAGCCCGTGGTACGAAGACTGGGTCCCTCTACATGATGACAGATGCACGTGGTTCCATTGTAGTGGCTGAAAGTAAGAAAGACCCAAATTTGTGGCACCAGAGGCTTGGTCACATGAGTAACAAAGGCCTGAAGGTTATGCAGTCGAATGGGAAGTTACCAGGTTTGAGGTCGGCTAACATTGACTTATGTGAAAGTTGTATCCTTGGGAAACAAAAGAGAATAAGCTTCAAAAAGATTGGCAGAACTCCTAAAGAAGAGAAGCTTGAGCTAGTTCACACAGATGTGTGGGGTCCTGTATCGGTACAATCCACTGGTAGAAGGTTATACTTTGTGACCTTCATTGATGATCACTCGAGGAAGACTTGGGTCTATTTCATGAAACACAAATCAGAAGTGTTTGAAGTCTTCAAGAGGTGGAAGGCTATGGTAGAGAACGAAACCGGTTTGAAGATCAAGAAGCTTCGATCAGACAATGGAGGCGAGTATGAAGATTCAAAGTTCAGGAGGTTCTGTTATGACAGTGACATCAGATTGGAGAGGACAGTGCCAGGTACATACCAGCAGAATGGCATAGCAGAACGGATGAACAGAACATTGACTGAGAGAGCCAAAAGCATGCGTTTACAAGCATGTTTTCCAAAGCAATTCTGGGCAGAAACAGTCAACACAACTGCCTACTTGATCAACCGGAGACCATCAATATCTTTAGAGCACAAAATACCTGAAGAAGTATGGAGTGGAAAGCATATAAACCTTTCTGACCTGAGAGTATTTGGATTTGTTTCATATGTTCATCTGAGTGATCATGCAAGAAACAAACTTGATTCTAAATCCCTGAAATATTTCTTTATTGGCTATGGCGGTGATGAGTTTGGCTACAAGTTCTGGGATGAGCAGAACAAGAAAATCATCAGGAGCAGGGATGTGATCTTTAATGAAAAAGTTCTCTACAAAGATCGTGATGTCGCTCAGCCCACTAGTTCGGTGCAGTCTGAGCCCACATACTTCAAGTCAAATGATGCCTCAGATGGAGGCAACCTTGAAGCCAGTTCTGACGAGGAAGAAGCAGAAGAAGAGTTGATGGATAAGACTACCTCAGAGGGGACAAATAAAGATGGAGAGCCTGTTTTGCCCGTTAGAGAGTTAAGGCGGTTAGCAAGAGTCCCCAAGCTCAATCCGAAGTATCCATCACTACAGCCCAGAGCTCATATTAACTACCTACTACTGAGTGACGGTGGAGAGCTAGAAAACTATGATGAGGCACGTCGAGTGGATGATGCGAGTAAGTGGGAGCTTGCTATGAAAGATAAAATAAAGTCCTTGAACACCAACAAGATATGGGAACTTGCGAAGCTACCAACGGGGAAAAAGGCCTTGAGCAACAAATGGGTGTACAGAATCAAGGAGGAAGGAACTTGCGAAGCTACCAACGGGGAAAAAGGCCTTGAGCAACAAATGGGTGTACAGAATCAAGGAGGAACATGATGGTTCCAAGAGATACAAGGCTTTGAGCAACAAATGGGTGTACAGAATCAAGGAGGAACATGATGGTTCCAAGAGATACAAGGCTAGATTGATGGTCAAAGGATTTTAGCAGAAAGAAGGAGTTGATTACACATAGATCTTCTCTCCTGTAGTCAAACTGACTACCATCAGATCAGTTCTGAGCATTGTTGCAGCTGAAGATCTACATCTCGAGCAGCTAGATGTAAAGACAGCTTTCCTCCACGGTGACCTAGAGGAAGAGATATATATATGTAGCAGCCAGAGGGGTTCACTCAGAAGGGCAAGGAGAAGATGGTATGCAGATTGAAGAAGAGCTTGTATGGCCTGAAACAAGCTCCAAGGCAATGGTACAAAAGTTCGATGGATTTATGCACAGAAACGCTTACTCCAGGTGCAATACTGATCGTTGTTTCTTCAAGAGGTTTGACAACAGTTACATTATCCTGCTTTTATATGTCGACGACATGCTAGTAGCCGGTTCAGACATGAGAGAGATTAAGAAGCTGAAGAAACAGTTATCGAGTGAGTTCGACATGAAGGACTTAGGCGCAGCAAAGCAGATATTGGGGATGAAGATCAGTAGAGACAAGCTCTTGGGCACACTACGGCTATCTCAGGCTGAGTATATTAGGCGGGTGCTTGAGAGATTCGAGATGAGTGGTGCCAAGGCCGTTAGCACACCATTAGCTAGTCATTTTAAATTGACTAAGGAGCAGTGCCCTAAAACTGATGAAGAGAAAGACTACATGGCTAAGGTTCCATATGCTTCAGCCATTGGAAGCCTCATGTACGCCATGGTATGCATGAGACCTGACATTGCCCATGCAATGAGAGCTGTGAGCAGATTCATGTCAGATCCAGGAAAGCAGCACTAGGAAGCAGTAAAGTGGATTCTGAGGTACATATGAGGTACAATAAAAGATTGTTTATGCTTCAAGAGAGGCAAGTTAGTTCTGCAGGGTTTTGTTGATACAGACTATGCTGGTGAGATAGACTAGAGAAGGAGCACTACAGGATACGTGTTCACTGATAATCACATATTATTATAATTTTATACCCTCGTTATCTATTTTTAATGAATAAATATATCACTAATAATTGTTTTTATCTTTAATTACAGGTTAATGAAGAATAAAGCCCAAAAATCTCATCTCTCAATAAAAGCTCATGAATTAAATCAAGAACACAAGCAAGAGCCAAAAATTCCAAGCCCAGAATCAAGCCGAGTAGCTTGTAGAAGTCGGAAAAAATAAAAAAATAAAATATAAAAAAAATATATATTCAAGATGGTTGGTCGTAAAGAAACGACGATATCTCTCAATCCGGAAGGCGGAATTTAAGCCATCTGTGGAGGCAGATTTTTGATTGGACATCGATGCCGGCATCGATGCCAACATCGATGCTGGTATCGATGGCTACGAATCAGTTACAGATCAATGACTGATTTTTAATGGTTTTAGATAAGGATTCAATCCAAGAGCTCTTATTCATTGATGTTAACTATAAACAGGGGTAGAGAGTAAGGGGTTAATGGTGTGAAAATTTTTATAACTCTTTTTGGAGAGGAGGACTACTCTTAATTGAGAAGGCTTTCCAATTTTATAACTTTTTGTTACAATTAATAAAAGAATTTTTTTCACCACTTTAAATTTTTCTTTTCTTCTCTTTATTGGATGATGAAGACGAAGATGAAGATGAAGATGAAGATGGAGATTAATTTGAAGGTTTGTTTTTCTTATTTCTCTTTTATTGCTTATTAATTTAGATTTATTTGCATGCTTATAATTAGATTTTATTTTCTTGTTTAAATAGCCAAGAGGCTAGAACCATATTTTCTTAGATTTATTTCATACTTATAGATTAGATTTATTTCATGCTTATAGAGTATTTTCTTGCATTTAATTCTTACAATTTATTTTGTAGTTTAGATTTTATAATTTATTTTGTAGTTAGATTTTAATTTCTTGTACTATTCACCTTGAGGCTAGAACTCTCTTGGGTTTAGTTTTTCTTTTTGTTTATTTTTATTTTCTTTGATTCTCCTTTAGGCTAGAACCCTCTAGGGAATCACTATTTTCTAAGAAGTGGATTCAATTCTAGATTACCCATATCTTTAATTGAATCTGTCATCTTTACTTTCTTGAATTTTATTTTCATTCTTGATTTTCCTTTTTGATTCTTGATTTTATTCGTCTCCTTGTGGAAATCATTCATTCATTGTCACATCCACTCTCACTTATATTTTGTGCCTATTTACACACTATCACCTTCTTAATCTCTTCACAATCACATTCACTCATCACTTCTATTTGTCACATACACAACATAAGAACCGATTTTATATTTTCTCCTACAAAACACCTTCCTCGTGGGATCGATATCTTTATACTATAACTTGACACGGTTATGCACTTACAACATTTTTTGGTACATGTTTATGCCGTATCAAGTTTTTGGCGCCGTTGCCGGGGAGGGTGCTTTAGTTGGTTTTAATTATTTTGGTTCTTTAACTTGTGTGTTTCTTGTGAAAGAACTACTTGGAGATTAAAGATCAAGGATTGGAGATTAAGGATTTGGAGATTCGCTTGTGGTAAGTCTTCTTCCTAATATTTTCAATTCCACATCTTTAGCTAGTTTCTCACAATTAGTGACAATTAGGATCTAAAAAAAGATTTTATTTTCGTTGACCATAATAAAATTTACTCTCCACTTTGACATTGACTAACAAGATAATAAATCCAAACAATTTTCTCCCTTCTCATTTGTATGATTGTTAACCCTAAAAAAAGATTTTCTTTTTACCATCCTTTTTAGTCGCTTTTAATTCCTAGGGTTGCATTTCATATAGTTAGTAAGAATTAACCAAAGTGATTTGAGCATCTTGGTTTGGCACAAACTTGAAAATATTTTTAAGGACAAAACCCCATAATCAAGATAAGGTGAGGGATTTCATCATACTTTCCTTAGCCTAAAAATCATAAATTCCTCACTACACAACCGAAGCCTAATAAAACTCATTAGACGTTGGCCATAAGGAATCGAGATCAATAAGGAACAAAAAATCTTTAGGTGAACCGGTTTAAGTTTTCTTGGTTTAGTTGGTGTCTAAGGTAAGGTTTAAGGGTTGCGTAAAGCGCTCTGCAAGGAACAGAGTACTTAATCGATCTCTGATCAACCTTTGTTCCTATCCTTACTTGGCTAACTAATCGATTAAAACTTTTATCTTTTCACTTAAGGAATTTTTGGTTAGGAGCTGGTCTAGCTGAGTTAGGCTTAATCCTAGAGTTAGCATGATTGAAAAATGATTGTTTTTTATTTGTTTTTCCTTTTTCTTCAAAAAAAAAAGAAAAAGAAAAAAACTAACTTTTTTTCTTTAAAAAAAAGTATAAAAAGAAATTGTTTTTGGTGCATGCAAAACGTGAATTAGGGACAATACACATCGACAAATTCGTTTTGAACAAATGGCTAATCCACATGTTTTTCAAAATTTATGTTATCCTAATAGGATTGAAATCACCAATGAAGCTCGGGAGTTTGTAGAGAGCTCATCTCAGTATTCGGTGAATGATCTATTTTTTCCAACCTACAACCCAGGTTGGGCAAGTTACACAAATATTGCATGGAATCAGGGAAACCACTCCGGAACTCAAAACTTCACTCCCTCTTCAACCCAATATTTTCCTAGGGGAAATACAGTTCCTTTTAATTCTCATCCATAATTTCAACAACCCAGTCTGTCACATCAAAATTAGTCTCCTCATCATCAAGTTGTAACTCACACCCCTCTTGATACAGATCATGATGAACGTCTTAATATTTTGGAAAAAGGTTTTGAAATCATAATTAAGGCCTCCACACTAGCCACAGATATGTTAACTCAAACATCCTACACGATGAACTCCTTTATGCAATCAACCGAACTCATACTTAACTCTAACATTCAAGTCATAGCTAGATTATAAACCCACATTGATCAACTAGCTAGTGCCATAAGTGAAGGAGAGGAAGGAGAAATTCTGAGTCAACCCGTGGTCAATCCTAAGGACACTCAAATGAATGCACTACAGCTAGGAAAACAAGTCGATAATCAGAAAAGAACACCTTTAAGCCAAATTCTTGTTCCAATTCATTCTCCTTCTGATAACTCAATTCAAGAAAGACCAGAGGAAGAAGAAGAAGAGTCAGATCCAAGTTTTGAGGAAATTTTTGGTAAGGAGCTGAAAATATTAGGAGAAGCAGATCAGGTTTGTCAAAATAAGAAAACGGTGTTAAACAATTGCTGCTTTAAACTAAATTTTGAAGAACTCTTTCTTGATGAACTAAGATTTTTGGAAAATAAACAACAACCAAATTTTTACACATCAACCATGAATCATGGGGTTGAGAAAATTGTTAAAGAAAATTTGGTTGTTAGAAAATAAACATTCATAAATCAAGAATCTAAGTTCAAAACGCATGGCACCAATAATACCTACCTTCCATTGCCACAAGAATTATTGAACACCCTGATATGCTTGGAATTTTAGTACAATATTGATTATATCATTTTGAATTTGTTTAAAATACGGGGAAGAATTTTCAGCAATAAGGTAGGATTCAATGTAGAACATGAGCTCTTCATGTTGAATATTTTATTCTACATTGTTTATTTTGTTTATTTCAGCATAATAAAATCTTCTCTTATTTTAGAGTTTCTTGTTCAGTTGTAAAGAAAAAAGATAAAAAAAGAAAAAAAGAAAAAAAAAGAAAAAAATAAGAATAAATTTTTAATTCTATCCTTCTCAGACCAAAGGTAATTACAGATTTTTATCAACCGACTAAATGTAAGTGCTTTACTTCTTATCTGTTTTACTTTACTTTATGCATCATAGAGTTTGCATTGAGGACAATACAAAATTTAGGTGTGGGGGTGGGAATTAGTTATTTTTTTCTCTTTATTTTACATTTTTAGTTGCATTTTTATCATTTTTCCCCTTTTTCTAAAAAAAAATTATCGTCACTTGCCAAATTGATAG
Source organism: Asparagus officinalis (assembly GCF_001876935.1). Taxonomy (NCBI): domain Eukaryota; kingdom Viridiplantae; phylum Streptophyta; class Magnoliopsida; order Asparagales; family Asparagaceae; genus Asparagus; species Asparagus officinalis. Next base: position 102,297,149 of record NC_033798.1, on the reverse strand, counting down.
AGTTATGTAATAATTAATTTATTTGATAAATTTTAAATTTTCTAATCTCTAGTTTGTTATTTACTCAAGTTTACCTTTTATGATCTAAATAAATTTCTTAAGAAATAATTTTCAAAGTAGTATACTTTACTTAAGCCTTAACTTAGATTTTTATTTAAAATAATAGAATTTATGCATGCTTAGCTTAGAGTTAAATTTTTTTTTCAAAGTGTCTTGATTTACATATTTTTTAGAATATATATACATATACATATTAAAAATAATAATAACATTGCAAGAGAAGAGTATGAAAAATGGGCACCAAAAGAAAAAAAAAAGAAAAAAAACTCTTGAATTTAAGGTGATTCTATCTTATAAAACCTAAGCTGACCGAGTAATTAAGCCCAAGGAGTATTTTCATACTTAATGACCTAAGCCCAATTGAGTTGGGATATCCATTGACCCAAAATTCGTTAAATGGTCGCTTAGAAAGCCTGTTAAAGTAGAAAATAATCACCAAGGAAGAAAGAGTTAAAAATAAAAATAAAAATAAAAATAATACTAATAAATATTTTATATATATAGTTATATTTGTATATATGGTCTTGGAAAATATTTTAGATCAAGCAACTTAAATATTATTTTAAACAAAGAGTTAGCATGTTCTTTTCAAAACTTTTAAATTAAATTTCTAAGTTTGGCTTGGTTTTGTATTGCTACAATGAGAAGATTTTCTAGGAAATATACCTTAGAGTTATATATAAAAATATTTTCTTAAGTAATAACTAGCTTCAATTATCAAGTAAATTTAGTTATTTACTAACTTCTTTAATTTGGCAACTTGACCGAATTTTGTGGGTATATTCACTGCAAACCCTCACGAGACTACAACTCGTCCACTAGGGTAACCTAGGGGTTTAAAGGCTTGTTGTATGCACTAAATACAACCGCGATTCCTACGAAAGTGAGTTAGGTTTTCTTTTCTTTTTCTTTCTTTGCTAGAGGACTAGCAAAAGTTTAGGTGTGAGGGTATTTAATAATCATATTTTATTACAATTTTATACCCTCATTATCTATTTTTAATGAATAAATAAATCACTAATAATTATTTTTATCTTTAATTGCAGGTTAATAAAGAATAAAACCCAAAAATCTCATCTCTCAACAAAAGCTCATGAATTAAATGAAGAACACAAGCAAGAGTCAAAAATTCCAAACCCAGAATCAAGCCGAGTAGCTTGTAGAAGCCGGAGAAAATAAAAAAATCAAATATAAAAACAAAATATATTCAAGATGGTTGGTCGCAAAGAAACGACGATATCTCTCAATCCGGAAGGCGGAATTTAACATATAATATATGAAAATCGCCTATCTTGACGAGACAAAGCCATCTGTGGATGAAGATTTTTGATTGGACATTGATGCCAGCATCGATGCTGGCATCGATACCAGCATCGATGCCAGCATCGATGCTGGTATCGATGGCTACGAATCAGTTACAGATCAATGGCTAATTTTTAATGGTTTTGGATAAGGATTCAATCCAAGGGCTCTCATTCATTGATGTTTATTATAAATAGGGGTAGAGAGTAAATGATTAAGGGTGTGAAAATTTTTATAACTCCTTTTGAAGAGGAGGGCTACTCTTAATTGAGAAGGCCTTCCAAATTTGTAACTTTTTGTTATAATTAATAAAATAATACGACCACCCCCTTTCCGAGAAGAATACATCTTCCTAATTGCACGAAGGCCAGAAGTGTACAGTTTGTATTCTGGCATCGTAGAAGCTATGTGATACCAGTTGCAGAAAGCCACGGAAAGAAGAGAATTAGGCGTTTTGTGGGGTAACCTGAAGGTAGCCTTCTCTTTGTTGGATGATGAAGATGAAGATGGAGATTAATTTGAATGTTTGTTTTTCTTATTTCTCTTTTATTGCTTATTAGTTTAGATTTATTTTCATGCTTGTAATTTTATTTTCTTGTTTAAATAGCCAAGAGGCTAGAACCATCTTTCCTTAGATTTATTTCATGCTTATAGATTAGATTTATTTCATGCTTGTAGAGTATTTTCTTGTATTTAATTCTTGTAATTTATTTTGTAGTTTAGATTTTGTAATTTATTTTATAGTTAGATTTTAATTTCTTACACTATTCAACTTGAGGCTAGAACCCTCTTGGGTTTAGTTTTTCTTTTTGTTTATTTTTATTTTCTTTGATTCGCCTTTAGGCTAGAACCCTCTAGGGAATCATCATTTTCTAAGAAGTTGATTCAATTCTAGATTACACATATCTATAATTGAATCTGTCATCTTTACTTTCTTGAATTTTATTTTCATTCTTGATTTTTCTTTTTGATTCTTGATTTTATTCATCTCTCCTTGTGGAAATCATTCATTCATTGTCACATCCACTCTCACTTACATTTTGTGCCTATTTACACACTATCACCTTCTTAATCTCTTCACAATCACATTCACTCATCACTCCTATTTGTCACAAACACAACATAAGAACCGATTTTATATTTTCTCCTACAAAATACCTTCCTCGTGGGATCGATATCTTTATACTATAACTTGACACGGTTGTGCACTTGCAACATTTTTTGGTACATGTTTATGTCGCATCATTCAATTTTGGCTCTACAGCTATTAGTTGTGTTTCTCAGTTGCAGAAGATCGTAGCTTTATCAACGACAGAAGCTGAATATGTTGCTGTGACAGAGGCAAGCAAGGAGATGATATGGTTGCAGGGTTTCTTGGAGGAGTTGGGACAGAAAAGTGAGAAGAGTGTCTTACACTGTGATAGCTAGAGCGCAATTCATTTGGCGAAGAACCCAGCTTTTCATGCAATGACCAAACACATACAGGTCCATTACCACTTCATAAGATCAGCGTTGGATGAGGACATGTTGGAACTTGTGAAGATTCAAGGAAGCAAGAACCCAGCTGATGTGCTTACTAAGGTTGTCACTACGGAGAAACTGAAGTTGTGTTCAACTTTAGTTTGCCTCATTACTTAATGATATGGAGGCCGTCGCCGCAGAGAGAGGTGATAGAGATTGATAGTTAGTCTCCAAGTGGGAGATTGTTAGGATATGTGAAGCCTAACTATCGCCCTATACTTCAGATTGAAGAGGAAACAGAAGAAGTTGAAGGAACCGGGTCAACGGCGATGAAGTTCAAGCAAAACGACGAAGAACTCAGTTTGATAGGATCACGGTCGACTGCGCATGGCGCGGCGATCGACCACATACGTGCACAGCAAGGGTGCACAGGTCAGAAGTTCATCGCGGTCGACCGCGCATGGCGCGACGCTCGACCGCCAAAAGTCCAGAGACTTTCCTGGATTTCGAGCAGCTGCGCGGTCGACCGCGCGTGGCACGGCGGTCGACTGCGAGTCGGGTTTTGACCCAGCTTTTTCTTTGATCTGTTTTCTATTCCTGTTTGTAATATTTTCTCATGCGGTGGCCGTGGACTTAGTTTCTCACATTGAGAAACGAACCACGTAAATTTGTGTGTTTGTGATTGTTCTCTTTCTCTCTCATCTCTATTTCCAAATCGCATCAGGGGGGTTGTGCATCCCCAACAGTATTGTCTGGTGGAACTAAAGAGTTTTCTCTGATAAAATATAGATATGACACTACAGCAGCATGATGTAGCATATATAGCGTAGGCTATTGATGGCATGCCTCATGATAAACAAAACATTAAGGAAAATTACTGTATGAAGTTCCTTCATCAAAGGCTCAGAGTTGCAAGCTCAAGTTGACAAAGGAATTGGAAAAGCGTCAAACAGCGTCTCGCAGTTTCCCCTTATTCACCAACAAGATTAAAAAGAAAGATCCACAGAAATAACAAAACCAGACATTAAGAGTTTATCCCTCACTGCTACATTATTCCCTTGCTCGAAAAGAAACACCAAGTGCACAGAGCCTGCAGAGAGTCTCAGGCGTTGACGGGCGAGGGCTTTTGGATGACGAAGGACATGCGCTGGCAGTGATGCTTGTTGTCGAAGGAGAGGAGACGGATGTAAGCATTTGGGTAGGTTTTCTTGCACTCCTCGATCTCGTTCAGTACTTGGGAGGAGTCGGTGCAGCCAAACATGGGGAGCTTCCACAGAGTCCAGTACCTGCCGTCGTAGTAGCCTGGCATCTGACTGTTGGTTCTGTGCACTGCTCCAACCTTTGAAGTTACATAAATAAAGTAGAAATATTAGGAAAGTTGAATATACGAGAAATAGCGAAGTTCATAGATTAAAGCGAAGATGGACAATTTAGTATCAGAAAAATACTTAAAAGAGTTGCTACACATTCAGATGCATATGTGAGGATATTCTATATGTATATCATGCCATATTAGGCCTTCTTGAAAGATTTTTCTATTAGCACTTATACCCAAAGATGTATATAATTTAATTTTCATTTCCATACAGGGCCTTAAGGATATTCAAGAAGGCACAGATATACAACGCATAAAATTTGCTCATACGCGAATTCAACCGAAAGATTAGTCAGTGAATTCTTTATGTTTTTGAGATAATAGTTATTATGTAATGTTCAATCAGTAGTTTCTGTTGATGTCAGAAAATTAATTGTACGGGTAAGTGGATTTTTAGAAGAGTTTAGGGTCTTTTAATCCTCCTTGCTGGCTGACAAATCAGAAGGAAGCCGATTCCTACACAGATAACACCCATTAGAGGGCCAAAAATGATTTCTCCGGCGTGGATTCCTACACAGATAACACCCATTAGAGGGCCAAAAATGATTTCTCCGGCGTGCCCTCTGACGTTCAAATCAGTGACAAGTTAAGCAAATTTGCTAAATATAGAATCTAGTTTCAGGTCGTTGTTCACTGTTCTCGCGTACCTTGGTGTAGCGGAGATTGCCCCTATTTATAAAAAAAAAATCAGTAACGGCACGTTGATAATTTGACCGTGCCGGTTCAATCGGCCAATCATACTGTACTCTACACGTGTCGGCAATCGGTTAAATGAGTCACATTTGCATTTAATGCAACAGTGACACAGTGGTTGAAGTGTTGGCATCGTCCGCAGAGTCAATTATGACTTCGGCTCGAGAAGTCACAATGACTCTGGCCATGTATTAAATGAGATGTCTACTGAGCGACAAAATACGACACTGCTGAAGCTGATAGATCGGTTCGTCATTTGAGACACGTCTTAGTGAGAGTGTGAGTAGAAGATGTCTTTTGTATCGGACTTAGATTCTTCTAGATCGCAGCTTGAAGACACCTTTCATTTCTGATTTGGGCCGCTAGAGAGATCAGCAACGCTCACACCCGAGTCGGGCTCTCAGATTTATAGGACTCGGCCGGCGCCAGGTAATTATAACACATGGCCGACTCTCAAGAGCTTACTAGACTTAGTAATTCTTAGGGTATAACAGTTCCTAATTTCAAAAACTTGGCCAGCAAACAGGTTTGAGGAGATGATTATAGCTTAAGTACGTTCTGCATAATCGCGAATCAAGAGTATGACTTCCCCCTGCTGGAGGTTATAAGAACTGCTACGATACCATACATCACTTTTAGTGTTAAGTTTGGGTTAATTCTGATTTAAGTATTTCTCCTCAATTTTTTTTTTTACCCTGATTTTACTATTGATATTAGAACTTAAAACACTAAAAATTTGAAGACTTGAAAAATAGTCATAGTACCTCATCAAACTCCAAGCAAGGCACCCATCCTTTACCGACCATGTACTCAACCTGCTTTGCTATGGATTCTGGAGACAGAGGTGGCAGATAAGAGAGAGTCTCAAACTTCTTGTTGTTAATTGGATTCCAAGTCTGATACAAAATTTGCGTATAAAACCACAAAATCAAATTAAAGAATTTATAGGATTCAAGAAATTAAACCAAGGGCAGATCGAGTAATTGATTACATGGCTAACACATAAGACAGAATCGAACCAAATTGGAGGCCTTTTGCACCTAATAAGGATCAAGCATGTATAGTATCGAACACCATGATATGTAGTGGAAATAATACCTTCATGCAGTGAACCCTGGAGCCATTGGAAACAGTTCTTGCACGCCACCCAACGCTGCTCTTCGCCGGAAAAAGGTGTCGGCCTGCGTCGGCTCTCAGGCCGGTGCATCCGGCAACCTTAGTTGCAGAGAGAGATCCAGCTGATGACATATCTTTGATATTTTGAGTGAGAGAGAGAAGAGAGAGAGAGAGAGAGAGAGAGAGGAGTATGGAGCTATGAAGGTGGTTTTGAAAGGTGGTGTGCAAAATGACAAGGCCGGTTTAAGAGTGATGTAGCTGCTTATTTAATTAGTGAGAGAGAGAGAGAGGGAGAGAGAGAGAGAGACGGTGGGTACAAGAGAAGTGGAGATTGATTGTGCAAACCAAGTGAAGGGGGGTTTCGGTCTTCGGTTTCATCACCACCACCCTAGCTTTCTGGTTTTGCCTTCGCCTGTTTTGCTTTATGATATAATAATAATAATAACTGAGCCAGACCTATCAAACATTTATACTGTTCTTGTTTGTTTATGGTTTTTTTTTTTTTTTTACTTGTTCATGCCTCTCTTTTTTTTTTTCAAGGCACTAGGGGCATACTCTCTACCACACTCTTAACCATACCATCTCTCTTGCTACAGTATACGGGGCCCACATGAGATTTTAAAAACTAAAATCTCATGTGGGTCCTGTATACTATACTGTAGCAAGAGAGGTGGTGTGGTTGGGAGTGTGGTAGAGGGTGTGCCCCTATCATTGTTTCTTTTTTTTCCATAGCTACTAGTGCGGCTTGTCCGTGAAAGGGATGGCAGCTTCAGCAATTAACATTGGACCGAGTATTTTGTTCATGGGTGTTGCTACATGGACCCAAATAGGGGATTCAATGCATGAGACATGTGAGGTGTCATCGTCCGGTTACATGATACACTGTTCATAAACAATGCATCATGCAACCGGATGGTGACACCTCACATGTCTCATGCCTTGTGTCTCCTATTTGGGTCCCTGTAACAACACCCTTTGTTCATTTGAGGGGCCTTGTTACGAAAATATTTTATTGTAAATGCAAAAGAATATACTAAGAAAGAAGAGATTCGCTCGGTCGAGCAATTTAGATATCTATACTAGTACATAAGAAAAACCAGCAAGGAGCAATGCAAATGCGGCTGAATTGAAGATAAGTGCCCCTTCCCAACTATAATTGGAAGGATATAAGGGTAGTTTTACTAGGAATGAACTTTTCTTTTCTTTTCTTTTCCTTCTTTATTTCTACCGGGCAGAGTTTAGTTTTTTAGGGTGATAAGTTTACGGATAAGCCACCCCGATTGTATTTCTCTCAAGGTGAAAGATAAGCTAGAAAATCTATCTTTACAATATTATTATCCCAACAAAAGAAATATTCTTGAGATAGGTTTTGTCAGAAATATCACCTGCATTTGCAGACGCAGGCCGAACTCTAGGTGTTTTAGATAGAGGGGAGCCCGACTATCATCATGGTCATAGACCGCCTACGATCTCGTCGACACCGTCAGCTTATAACCGTCAAGATATCATATTTCCAGTGGAGAGATCTTAATTGGGGCAGCATCACCTTGGAATGGATCTCCACGAACATTTCTTATCTAGCAGTCGAGAGCAGGGACCGCCATTCGCACTATAGATTATTGCCGGAGAAGGTGATCGGAGCAATTAGTAAATGCGGATTCAAAGTTTCAAAAAAGCAACAATTGCTCCCTTATCACGGTAACCTATTTATATGCAGCTGGGCCTCCAACTGTCATAATCTCAACGGATGAGCTGGACCCTAGCCAACGGCCCAAATTAATTCCAGAATTCATAGCAGTCTTTCCCGAATCGAGACAAAGCGTGCTCGCCTTGGATAGCCCGCAATCCTACATGAAACACGAAGCGATGACAGTTGAAAAGAATTCGCTGACGTCAACCACGTCACATCCAAAGAACTTTTCAGATCCCTTCATTAATGCTCCTCATGACTCAGTAAGAACTGTTACATTTCACTTCGACCCGGCCTAGGCCGACTCCAAGTAAAATGGACCAACTGTTATAGTCATTTTAGTGTTGAAAAATAATCTCTAATCAAGGGCAAACAAGTGTCTCATATTATGCATAATCGAGTCAAACCTTCAAAATAACCCAAGCCCCAGCTCGGACGACTCGACACGTCGATATCTCGCGAGGACAATTCAAATGGTGTTACATGTCGACCCCTGGTTAGGTCGACTCCTTGATCGACCTACTCGTTCGGCCATTAGGCCCACATCTTGTGAAGGCGACTCAAATGGTGGTACTTCTCGACCACCGGACGAGTAGAAATGTGACGAAATACCTCAAGCATTGAGCCCCCTCCCACACACTGACAACCAATCACCTCACAATAAATGTCATTAAATACATTATAGGCGCCATCATTACTCTACCCCTAATAGTCTTTATAACACATCGGACTATGTCAGCACCGCACACCCTCAATCACTTCATATTGACTACCAAAGTGACCTTTCATCCACTTGTCGACTGAAACATATAAAGCAGATGATGACTTGGCCGCTAGACCCTACTCGGTCGAAATTACCATCTTACCCCTCTACCACCATTATAAATAGGAGTATTATTTTCAATAATAAGGTATGATCTTTTTCTCTACCCAGTGTACTTAGGAACTTCTACAGTTCAGTTACTTCTCCACTCAAACATATTACTAAAACTTGATCATCTGAGGAAGAGCTGGGGAACCCAACTCCGCCCTCTTACGATTTTCTACCTGTGCAGGGAAGAACAACACACCTCAGAACTGGACATTTAGAGGGTTAGGGGACCTTTATCAAGTTAATATTTTCTCTTAGTGACTGTTTGATATCAGCCGTCAACAAGTATAAATTTAATATCTATGGTAAACACAGAGGCAAAGCCAAAAAATTTACCTTAGGGCCCAAGAATCCAAGATGCAAAAGTTGTTTCTTATTTATTTGAGAAAAGAATTTTTCAATACTAGTCCATTAAATTTTTAATAAGTTGAAATTGGTTCTCAATTCTTGAACTTGCCATCACATCATTGTCACTGCTACACCGAATTCTCATGATAATTTGAAACAACTCATAAGAATTAGGGAACTTGATAGTAATTTCAATGATTTATGGGGATTAAGTTTAAAATAACTCAATGAATTTGGAGGGAGCTAATAGCAATTTCAATGATCCAAAGAATAATTTCAAATTATTAAAGATTTAGAGCCTCAAGGGACTAATATGAACAGGAGTACATATGCAAATACCAAAAATGTTACCCCCCTCGCCGCCGAATTGTATGTGGCTCCGCCATTAGATAAATAGTTTATAAGAATAAGGGTATCATTATGATCTACTTATTCTTTACATGCATACTTGACTATTTCCTTATCATCAGTTATTCTCAATGCTTTATTGTATGATGTTTTCTACGGCTGAATGATGAGCAAGAGAACAAATAATTTGGCAAATCACCATAATTCCCCTCTCATTCAACTTTGACCATGAATTGGAATCAACATTAGAGGAAGACACTTGACCTGATGCGACTCTAATCAGGTTGATATGAAAATTCTAACAATTCAATAACAAGATTGCATACGCACGACACGAGGGTTTCACTTTTTATTTTTGTCAGAACTTTTTTCCTCCTATTTAGAGAAGATTTTAACAAATTTTCCCTTTACACAGAAGATATTAAAAAGATTTTCAAGAAGTCAAAACATACATCAATCGCGATAAAATGCATAATGGATCTATCTTTAACTTACACTTATATATATACATTAACATTAAAACAAGGATGAATAGATTAATTACGGTAGGACCTAGGAACCTAATACACTAACATTAAAACAGGGATGAATGAATAGATTAATAACGAGAGGACCTAGGAATCAAAGTAATGAAAACAACTCGACTTTGTACGGTCATTAACCTAACCAAACAGAATTCAGATCCTCTACAACCTCAATTACGGAGAATACTTACAATTAGTTATGTGGACTAATACTAGAGTTTATTTCAGTAAACCCAACGATTAAAAGTTTTTAATATAATTTAGATAAAGAATATAATTCATGGAGCCGACTGAGTGAAAAGATATTATTGGTGGATTTTAGAGTTCCTCTATAGAGGATCCTGGGCAACCAAATATGAAATTATCTTCTGCCAGGACAAGAATGAAAAAGACAAGGAAGACCTCCAGGCAAAATTCCTGCAGGACTTCATAATAAGTTAACAATCAAGCACGAGGTTACCCTCAAAATCTTATGGAACTAAATACCACGTTGCAGTATGAGAACTACAGACTTTCATCCTTCATCCTCTCCAAGCAAGATGACACCAACTCCAACATCTTGCTTATCTCCCCCAACTGAGGATGAACCTTATCATCAACCAAAAACCTGTGTCCAACCCCATCAACCTCAATCAAGCTCCAACCAGGAGTAATCTTCACTCCCCTCTCCCTCATCGCCCTCCTCACCTCCATAACCCCCTCCCACCTCCCCACCATCGCATAAACATTCGCCAACGAAACATATCTTCCACAACGCCCTGGCTCAAGCTCAATCACTCGCCTCCCAGCTCTCTCACCAAGCTCAACGTGCCCATGCATCATGCACCCATTAAGCAAAGAGCCCCAGATGGCCGCATCAGGCTCCATCGGCATTTTTTGTATCAACATATCTGCTTCAGCTGTACACCCTGCACGGCTTAGGAGATCGACAATGCACCCATAGTGCTCAATTGAAGGATTTATACTATAGGATTTGCTCATACTGTCAAAATACAAACGTCCTTCGTCAACTAAACCTCCATGGTTGCAGGCAGTTAGGACACCAATAAATGTTATAGCATTTGGCATAATCTTATTCTCCAACATTTCACAGAAAATTTTAAGTGCAGATTGGCAATGTCCATTTAAAGCTTCACCCATGATCATCGCGCTCCAAGCCGTCACGTCTTTCCTAGGCATTTTATCAAACACTTCTCTCGAACATTCTATCAGGCCACACTTTGCATAGAAATCAACCAATGCAGTACCGAGCTCGGGTCCATACTCAAACCCTTTCTCATCAATATAAGCATGAATCCATTTGCCTTCATCCGAAGCGCCCAATGCACCAGAAGCAGTCAAAACACTCACAAGAAGAGCCCTATTCAACTTCACACGTACTCGATCCCTCAACTCACGAAACAATTCAATTGCCTCTAAATGCCTTTCGTTCTGAACGTACCCTGAAATCATCGCGCTCCAAGAAACATCATTCCTCTCAGGTGCTCTATCAAAGATCTCCCGTGCCTTTTCCACTAGTCCGCAACTCGAATATCCACTTATTAAGCTAGTCCAACACACAACATTTCTGTTAGGACTTTTATCGAACACGTTATAAGCAAGCTCAACCTCACTCAATCTACAATACCCACTGATCAATGAACTTGTCACAAACACATCACCGTCAAAACTGAACTTAATGGCCTGCCCATGAACCTGTGACATTGATGCTCGATCACTACAGGCCTTGATCAAACAGGGGAACGTGTGCATATCAGGAGAAACACCTCGACATCTCATTCGACTGTAAACGAAGAGACTCTTTTCGGGTCTTGGGCTTTTCGAGAAGCCGATCATCATGGCGTTCCAATTGAAGATCGTAGGTGTTGGGATTTGATCGAACAGCCGGACTGCATAATGCATAACGTTGCGGGCAACATAGAAAGAGAGGATGCGGCTGGTGATGTAGGTGAAATTGGCGAGGCCGAGGGTGATAATGTGGGCGTGAATCTTGTTCGAATCTTTCAAATTGTTGCATTTCTCAATGAGGGAGAGGTACGGGTAAGAGATTTGGTTTGGTTTCGGAGAGAAATTTTGTATGGTGGATACGGAGAAGGCCCTTCTCATTCCTCGGATATAGCTGCAAAGCTAATGCATTTGCATTCGGTGATAATAGAATTGAGCTTTCTTCGTTTCAAAGAAGGAAGATGCATTTAAGTATTATAATTTTGCTTTGTGGATGGCTTGCCAGTGATCTTACTCCCTCTGATGCTGATATGAATCCCTCGTCCAATAAAGCAAATTACCTTCAACCGGGCATCAAAGCTCACAAAGGAGTGTATCGAACAAAAATTACGTTGCTGACATGTATGGCACCTGATTTCAGGTAATAGTAGCTGTTACTAGCGACCAAATACTTTGGACTGAGGACTTAATTGGCCGGCATCTAGGCTAATATAATACATCTCTATTGTTCTCTATATAACTTTAGAATCTCAATTATCAACTAAACAAAGTGTTTTGAGGGTTCTTGTTACAACCGTCACACTTTGGAATCCCAAATTACCAACTAAAGAGTTTCAGTGTTTCAAAATAATCTGTAGGGGAACTAAAATCGACAGAGCACGCTCAACTTAGAACCATAAGTTTGCTTTTTTTTTAATCCTAAAATTTCAGTTTTAATTTCATCTCATATTGCGTAGGATGGGGAGGGTTATTTGCAATTTAATAATATCCCAATCCTTTTGAAATTTTGGTATCCCGAAGTTGGTAACCCATAGTATAAAAAAATTAACATTAAATTTTGATCAAGAATATACTAACACAAAAAAGTGAGTAAGAGTTTCTTGCCCAAGAGTTCAGCGAAAGGGAGGAAAAAGCTAAGGGACGCTTCAATTTCATGTAAGAACCATATAAATACAATACAATCTTTCAACTCTCTCGCCCATTAACAAAACACTAAAACATAAAATTCAACCCATGCATGAGTCAAACTGGATTCAGACCCATAATTCAAGATCAGAGCAATTTCATATGCTCAACTACACATATCCGTACTTGATCAAGTGCTGACCACGCATAGCACGTACCACCATTTGATTGCTGAACAGCAGGGAGAGCATGCAGGATTCTTCGCACTATTGACTGATAAATACATAGCACTGATAAATTCTCTGATGATAATGTTAATCACAAGGGACGCTTCCCTGAGATTCTATGGACTGGTGACTTATAAGTCAGCACCTAAGATACATAGCTTTATATAACACTACTAATCAAAAGTTACACTGAAATCTCAACCATCAAGTAATCAAAGGCTCATCGTTTCCTGATGACTCTATGTTTAAACTGACCTGACCCAAGATAGTCAAAGCAATGCAAACAGAATAACTAACACACAACACAAGCTTATTGTATTTCTGCATGGTATGTAATTGAGTATCACACACCACTTGTCAATAATCTTTACACATCATAACTATGTCACAATGCTGTACAGACAAATGGTATCAAAACAGGTAAATTCTGATGTCACATTAGATCCAAATTTATTCTTCCATACAACGCTGCTAAAATCTAACTAGAGAACAAATTATGATGTCGCACTAGGCAACCAGCTTAAACCTTTACAGTTGTAAAGCCTAGAGCTTACAGCAACATCTGCAGCTTAATTGCACAAAGATATTACCACCAACAGCAACAACAACAATACAGAGACAAAACCTTGAGACACCTATACTAGCACCCAATGAAGAAAGCTCCCGAAAAGCAAATCCAAATGCAGCCTTCGCGACAAGAAACCCAGTAAAAGTTTACTGGATGCTTAATAGAATATGCAACTACTTGCTACAATTAGTTGGCAGCGGAGAAGGTTATGAGCATTAGAACCGTAATAAACAAAACATGAGCCCAACAAAACCTATGTTTAGAATTTTCAGGCAAGCAAACAAGAACCTAGAGTTTTGGAATCCCAATTTTCTTTCATTCTTCTATTTTTCTATCTTCTTTTTCTCCTTTTCAATTTCTAGAGTTAACAACTAAAAGAAAGGAGAAAACACAAGAATATAATGCAGAAAGCAGCAACCATGCTTTGAGATCTATCCAATCTAAATCAATCATTGGTTTTAATCTTCCTTCTACAGATTTGAAAGGAGGGGGAGGGGGGGGGGGGGGACTGAAGCAAGTTGGCATTTCAGAGCAACTGAAAAAAAAAATCATATTTAAGCATGTTTCCATTATGATGGGGTAAAAGAACTTATTCAAGCCGGTTAATCTTCTAACAAAAGTGAAAGAAAATTTGGCTGAGTCAACTCCAACATGATGCAAGCTGTTGGAATTCAGATAATTGAACATCGGAGATTTCTTTACCTGATGGTTCACACAGGGTTTGCATTCTGGAAAATAAAGACTGACACACCAAAAAGAATGCAGTTAGCATTAGAAAATTGATTATGAAGAAAGATGCAATCAACTTTTTGGGGCTCACCAAATGATTTGAAGATACAAGGCATGGCAAACTGAAAGTTCTCAAAATATTTGCAGCATTTCTATTGACCTGGAAGGCCAACAGAGAAAGGGGAAAACACAAAGTAAAACAGAACATCTAAACAAGTCTCATTTTAGTGGCATATATATCTAAGAGAAGCCATATTCAGTTACATGATCAATAGAAGCATGATCCGTTCGTGCTAAGGGCCTCCCACATTTCCAGCGCTAATCTCATGATGCCATAAAACTCCATGCTCCTGAAATGAGAGATGTCAGTCAATATCATGAAAGGAACTGTGTGAATGCAATGCATGTAGGTTTCTTGCTTCAGGAAAAAGCAAATAGAGAAACAACATTCTTGTTTGGAAAATGGTAAGAGATAATGAGTAGGATTGAATTTAAAATTTAATTAAAGCAGATGATGATGATGCTTTAATAAGAAATAAGACATAAAACTTTTAAGATGAAGCTGAATTCTAAGAATTCTAAGACAAGACATTTCCTTTGGACTTCAATAATTTAGCAACCAGTGTTAAGGATGAGTTCTGCCTTCGTGTTTAGCAAATGAATCTGAAAATAACAAAGACCAACAAAGAACTTCTTGACTTATATAGCTCAAACTTCAATTCCTCTAGGTAAGATCTGGAAAAGTTTAATGAAATAGTAGTCGAGAACAATCTATAGATCCAAAGTTGATACCAGCATAACTTAAAAACTTATAAAGATGATATAAACAGTAATGCAAAACCTAAAACAAGTTTTAACTTGTTTCCTCTTGTTCATTTCTGGGACACATTATTACTAGCAAAGTAAAGAAGGTTGTCAGACATAATTGTGCAATTGCCTTGACAACTTGAGATACAATATACATGTTGGTACAGCCAAATGGTGATATAGAAAAGCAAATTTGAAATAAATAAATCGAGTCAAATGATTGGCAGGGCTTGCTAGCATTTGTATCAAAGCATGACCAACAGCAATAAATCAACACAAGCCAACTATAAGGAAAAACCTCAAAAGACTTGTCGTATAATGTGTTCCGGGTTAAGAGAACAGGGGAGCATAAATGACTAGCTCAGAAGAAATTTGCAAGTAGCAGCTCCTAACGAATTTTCACATTATTACAATAGAGAAGGTTATTGCAGTTCTTCTTTTAGAATTTGTTAACTTTTAAAGTTTGTAAGTATCATTGGCAACAAGACTATTCAACAGTGGCGGAACCAGAAAATTTAAAAAGTGGGCCCAAAAAAATTAAACACAATAACGTAATTTTTAGACAATTTAACACCTGAACATCATTATAAAATGAGACTTCTAAACTCATAATTCAAATTAGACTATCGCATTTACAATAACATTTGTTTTTTGCTTTCATTTCTTGAAACCTTTTCATGACATCTTTCTCATTAATGTTACAAAATCTATCGCATCTACAAACAATTATTCTTATACACATCTCATATTTGATTCTGAGGAATTGAGGGTGAGCGCAAAGAGAGGAACCGAGGATCGAGGGTGGAGAGATAAAGTGAGTTGCTAGGTTTATCTCATGGTCACAGTTTCCAACTTGAGTATTTCAATATCAGTCATTCAAATCTATAATTTTTTGATATTAGTTTCCCAAAGTCATTGAAAATTGAAATTAGTCCCACAACTCTATAACTGTTTTAAAATTAATCTCCAGAGTTAGCATTTGTTTGATTTGGGATAGAATAAGCCTTTGATTTTAACTATTGAGAAACTAATTTCAAATCACTTCCAAGATTTGGGGGACTAATTTCAAAATATGAAGATTTGGGGGACCACTTTAAAAACACTTAAAAGACAGAAGACTAATTTCAAAATATATAAAAAGGCTTGGGTGACTAATTTTTAAACTTGAAAGATTTGGGGGACTAACATCACAAAGAGGAACATAGAGGCTTAAGTTTGAGAAAGTTGAGGTATGCATCTTTTGTATTCTACTACCTATAAAATTACTATTCACAAATTAGCTCTATATTATTATTACTATTTCAACGTGGGGCCAAGGCCCCCTTGACCCCCAGTGTGGCTCCGCTAGTGCTGTTAAAAAGGGCGGGTCTTCTAATTGAACCTCTTTATTTCTGGAATTGTTTTCAATGAGATGAGCAATTTTCTCCTTCAATCGTATTGTATAGGGCCTTACGCATTTGATGATTCAAATTCAATTGACATAAGACTTTTTCCTTGAATTAATCGTAGAAGAAACTTGCCTGTGATAGTCTGATCGACAAGCATGAACTTCTCCTTTGAATTTCACATTACGTATGAGGACTTTCCATAATGATCCTATCAAGATGGCAGATTATATTATACCCTTGATTTCACATTTAACTCTTGCTCACTATTTTCAAATTTTCGGACACCATATATGTAATCTACTACAAGTAGGCAACCATTTATCCTAATAAGTAAAGTTCTTTATTGTTTTAAATCAATCATGCTAAGCCTTGTCATGATACTTCTACGATCAAACATGTAATAATTTCATACCGCAAGATAATTAGGCCATATTTGGATTGGGTACTATTTTAAGGTAACACCCCTTTATCCTTTAAATTAAAATAGTGAAGTGCTTGGTTCAAATTTTTGGAGGGGATTAGGCCGGACTATTTAGTCCATTAAAATAGAATAAACCGGAGATTTCGCATTAAATAAAGGAGCTGAGGGGGTGTTATTATAGTCCATGGACTATTTTCCACTTGGGATTAGATATGCAATAACCCCATTAACCCTTAATTTTCTTTAAAATTACATGGAGTTCCTGTGCCTAATTATTTTCCTCTAGCATCATCAACTGAATACACAAGGAAAAAAATAAAGATCAAGGCTTTGTGGAAAAATAATCGGAACATACAACACGTATCTCTTCATCATTATGTAATTCATGGTTTGATTTTAATTAGTTCTTTGGTAAGTATTACTCCAATCATCTGTGGCTGACATTGCATTTACCCATGGATCTATCACTAGCCTTTGTTAACGTGGAAGAGCTGTTTAAACATTGAACATGACGTAGGAAGAACTTAAGTTTTTTTCATCATCCCTATGGCGGTGCAAAAGTCTAAAATTATGGCCATGTATATTTTGGTTGTGATAACATTGTAATATGAATTTGTTTATGAATAATATTGACTTAGTTAGCTTGTGATGTTGGGTTGATATTTGTTTATGTTGGTGTTTTATTACTTGAAATTAGAGAAATTCCATATTCTAGGTAATTATAACTTAAGCGAATATCGTGATTGATAGATGGAAAGGTCATTGTAGACATTTGTTGTTATGCTTTAATCTTATACCACTTTATAATGACAAGCTCCCAAACATAACATAAGTATTAGAGGTATTAATAACAAATTGAACCAAACAAATTATTAAAAATTTTAATTCACAATAGTCTCTCATGTTATTCTATCTTGGGACTATAATGAGAAAAAATTATCCCAAGATAAAACAAGTCTCAATCCAAACATAGCTTTAGTACTCTCAGTTAACAGGAACATCTTCAGCTATAGTTAATGGGGAAAAAACTTCTTAGAATAACATGCAACTTACATTCATCTTATGGAAACCTTCACATCTTATAATCCACAAATCTCTTAGAACCTGTCAATTATGAACATATCCACAATTGTTATTTTGACTCACAAGTCGTAGCTAAATTCATCAAGGCTTCACATGTGTTGAACAAGTAGAAAAAATCCATGATACATACTTCTCAAGCTAGTATTATTATTACCAGGAAGTAATAGTAGGAAATATAACTCTAACTTGGCATTTTTTAATTATTTTATGCCTAATTGTATGTGATTTTCAAAGAAAGTTATATCTTCTATATTCTTGGTCTAGAAAAGAGATTATGGAGCGTCGGGTTGGAAGTACATGACTTTAAAAGTTAGCACTAATGTAAAATATAGCAGTGAAGCTCACTGAAGATGACAAATAACCCAATAGACAAACAACTGTAATATTCGAATAAGTGAGTTGTAGTTGGTTTGACCTATGGTTTAAGGATTATGAAGTAGCATCAAACTTAAAAGGCTAGTAATAAGTTATTCGTCAAGAGATCAGTTTTGTCTCTTCAATAACTGTGATGCTTCCACTCATTTAGACTTAGTCCCACATTGGAAATTTTAGAGTTTAAATGGTTTTGGCTAGTCAATTTTGGCAGTGGTTTGAGCCAAACAATGTGTTACACTCAATGAGTCTCAGGGCTGCATAGCCAATAAGCTTGCGAGCTCGGTGTATAGAGCATGTGATCTTGTAACAATCCAATTCTCATGCTGTGACGAGGATGTCGCATATTTAAGGTGGGGTGATTGTGATGTACCAACTTATTTACTCTCATGGTTTAAATGATAGGTTTCGGGAGTCAAGTGTAACCCTGGCTAGTCAATTTTGACAGTGACTTAAGCCTAACAATGTGTTACAACCAGTGAGTCTTAGGGCTACATCGCCCCCAACGGGCTCATTGGCTCGCAGCGTGACACTAACTGTAATAAGCACCCACAATATCTAGAAACTAGGCCTGCCTTCAAGATCAGCAACAACACCAAGTTACAACTTACAACTTACAAGTAACAAAATCAATAAGATATGATTATCATATACGATAGCTATAAGAATGTAATGAGCTATACAAAAATCCTACTTCATATTTATCGACTATGCTTTGGTGCTCAACATCCTAGAGCAATTAGATTTCCAAGCAAGTTTAGTCGCACCTCTTTCTAATAGATGAAAAAATAAAATCATTATTCACTATAAAAATTCTCAGCATAAACGATAAGAAAGATCAATTTAACTCACAAAACTAAGCAAACAAACATCATAATCCCAAAAAAAACAAAGCAGAAAAAAATAAAGCCCTAACCTGTTCATCAATTTCATCAGCAATCCAAACAGACTAGCGATTCCTCTCCGGTGGCAACGGCCGATTGAACCCACCCCTCCGATTCATGTACTGCCTCGGCTGCCTCTTGGTCACAACCCTAACCCCGCTCACGTTAGCATCAGGCACCGGCTTCCCCTTCGTCGAATCAAACCCTAGCGGGATCCCAAGCATCTTCATCATCTCCATCTCATTCGCATCGACATCAGTGGGCTCCGCCCCATCCCCAACAGTTTCCCCGTCGTCCTTCGCCTTCGCGCCGTCGGTGGGCACTCCCTGCTTCTTCTTGGACTCCTTCGCCTCCTCGCTCTCCTCTCGCCGGCGCTTGCGTCTTGCGCGGGTGGGTTGGGGTCGGGGGGGGTGGAGGAGGACTGGTGAGGGGGGGGGGGTGGATGATAGGGCGCAAAACAGCTTACTCCGAGAAATGGATTAAAGTTTGTGATTAACTTCAATTTACTGAAGCTTTCTCGTGCCATGAGGCGGGGGTAGAGGGAGGCGTGGTGTGTTACTATTCAGGCATTCATTTTGGCTTGGCCATTCTAAGCTCCAAGACATTTGGGTAATGACTGGACGCCGTGAACCATGCATAAATGTTGAGTTATCGCTCGAGAAATATATTCAACTACCGTAAATTGAGTAAAGGAAGTTGGTGGGACCCGAGGCGTCAAGCTAACAAGTTGCAGGACTGAAGGAGTGTTGTTGGCAGTAAGATCCACAAGAACAGAAGGGAATGCCAGTAATCAGAGAAATCGATATGAATTGAGCTAGCATCTAGCCGCAGATGCCTATAAGTTAAAAACGAAGCAAAATAATCATCGTTGTTAAGCAATGTTTGACGCTCAAGCCAAGCAACGACGAACTTAACCTGTAGAAATGTGCGTGTTTTTGTGTCTGCAGAAAGGGTCCGAGATAATAAGTCACTACAACAGAGAGGCGAACAGAATGTAACCAAAAGCCATTTAAAAAAATATTCCATTAACAAATCAAACAATTTTGGTTTCGAAACAAGACAACGTGAATCTCCAGAAACAAACACAGCAGAAAAGTAAGTTCCAAGGCATTCCTGTAAAGAGTCATTGCGGTGGCTGGGTTGTGGTGGCCAGGCAGGGCATAATCTAGGGGATGGTTTGTACGAGTTGTTGGATAACAGATGAAACTAGCAGTAGCCGTGGCTCTTGAAAGCGGGTTGAAGAAGCACCGTAGATTAGACATTCAGGAAGCATGGGCTGTTTTTCTTTTAGTGAAAGTAGGCTTTGAAATAGGGATGTAATTTTTGAAACTGCTTAAAGCGCACGACGTAGGCGGGCACTACTTAGAACCAGCAGAATGAGGATGAGCATCTCCGGAAGAAATCAATGTTTGGCTTAAGTTTGTTTATTGATGAGAGTATTGTACTGAGCAGTAAGCCAATGTTATTCTTATGAACTCTTTCTGATTGGGGAGATGAAAATATGAAAATTTTAATATATTACATTTCTTACTTCAAGTATATGCTTGGAGGTATGAAACAAGGAAGGTAGAATAAACACAGGGCGGTTGTATGGATAAGGTAAAGCATTCATATAGTTTTTAAAGTCGAAACTTGACAATACAAGAAGCTTCTGTTGCTCCCTGTTCATATTGCATTCATTTCTTGTACAGACATAGATGGAATACAGGTGACGCGACAGGTTGATGGGAGTCACTATATGTATAGCATGCATCTTAAGTTTTCATTATTTACATTCTACGCATAGAACCATCTTATACGTTAATCAATCAAGAAAAGTTGATTGCATAGCATTCATATGAAAAGGCAATGTCGTTGGCAATTGAGCTAGCAGTGAATTTACCTACTTACTTGCCAATATATAGGTTCTTTTTATTCCAATGAGTTGGTTTACCACGCATTAAGGAGAAAACTGTCTATACAATTTTTGAGTAATTAGAACTTCTAAAGCTGCGTAGCTGCCCCTCACGCAAACCAAAAATCTGGTTTGGCCTATGGTGGGACCATTCGGTGTAAGGAAACAAATGAAAGCCAATCAATACTGTACAACGATTCATACAAGGAAAAGTTAATTCAGATAAGTGAAAATTGACGGTGGTGGGGAAAGTTTAGAGCGATGGCAGACGATAATTTAGGAGAGAACTCGCATCTTTAGTCGGGGGAGTTTGTGAGGGAATTACATGGTAGTGAGCGAATGTCGACGCAGCAAGTGTTTGGTCGCTGACTGGGTGACTGGCGTGATTGAGTCTCAGGAGAGCAGTGGTTCGGTCGTGTGGTTGGCCAGTGTCTGCGTTTGTGGGGTCTAGCGCGTGGCATCGCAGTGTATTAGTGATAGAGGCGTCTTCGTGGCGAAAACTTTCACGCACTGCTGTCGTGACGTGTTCATAATCGGAAATTCTCATGAGTATATCGCGGATCCCGTCTGAGGAGTGCAAAACATGCCCAATACGAAATATGTGCTGAGTGCTTTTGAGGACTGGAGTGATCTGAGCTTCGGTCACACTCAGCATTCCATATATACAGGAAATTCATGAACGTACATTGCTATTTAGATCGTAGTGAGAAAGTTTAAGGAGCAGATTATGGTGAATAGAAGTGAAGAAATATGATGGCTTGTAATTGTTCTTTTTTTTTGTGTTAGAATGAGTAGAGGGTTGAAACGCAGACTGTTTCCCGAGACATTATTGTTGATTCGGAAAATCCTGGCGGCTTTTTAAGACTAGATGTGGCTCAATTTGTCACCAAAGCTCAAGGCAATTAGTTGCCCTTAAATTTTCATAATAGGGATTCTCTATAAGCAACGCAAGTTGAAGGAGTGATAAATAAATAATGTAGCTCAACTTTCACTCGGTAAATTTTGTATCATGAAGATTCATACAAAAGTGGTGAATATAGTTAGTGATATTAGATTGAAAATCACAACTAAAAATTATAAGAATGCAATATTTATACCACCCAAACAATATATGATAACTCATAAAGCTTGAGAACAATCACATTGGAACAACCAATTTTAATTTCAAGTTGACATTCAGTGAACTCAACGCCAATGAAAGACCTCCTCAAGTTTGGCACTTCTGCGCATGGCAACCTACTAGAATGGGTAGAAACGCAGAATATGATACTAAATGAACAAAGGTCAGGATACCAAGTCCACTGAAATCGTTGACCACTGTTAATATTAAGACCGCATCTCAGCGGCCAAGATGTTTGCAACTACTGCAACCTAATAGGCAGGCAGACTAGAAAAGTAACCCTTAGTCAGAGACTCAGAGCCATGAGAAAGCAAGTCATTTTCAAGGATAAGGTTTTGGACCGTGTTTTGATCTGTAAAACGAATTCAACCCCCCCCACCCACCCCCACCCCACCGCCACCCCCACCGCCACAAAAAAAAGAGGTTTACATAATTGGTATCTGCCCTCCAAAGTTTTATGCTTCACTCTGTCAGCACCAGGCGGTGTGGATACAGTCAATATGCGAGCTCCAGCATCCGTCGACCATGGAGGTAATGACAAAAAAAAAACTAATATTCAGAAAAATTGAAATAGCTTACATGAAAACTTTTCCTCATTCATTTCTATTTAAGGGTTATATCCTTGCATTATTAAATCAGTTCAATCCAGCTTAATTGTCTCTATCCAAGTTTCTCAACTCGCTTAACTCCATACTGGGTCCCTTAATTAATAGTACTATTTTCGGTGCCTTGCGAATACGTCATACATAAATTCAATCTTTTACGTTAAAAAAATACTAGTTGGATGGATGGTTAAAGTAGTGGGGTATTTAAAATAGTTAGTGGTCTTACTAGGGATAAGTTATGGAGACAATAGGATGTGGAGTTAAAAATGGTAAGTCTTTTGAGTTTCAAGTTTATCCTTTTCAATGACTATTGAACTAATCGTGTAAATTTTAATGCGGGATATTTGATGGATTTTTTGAATTCATAGACTGCATAAGGTAGAACACCAAGAAGCTTCTCTAAATAATAGTAAATAGTTATCACTTTCTAGCTGGTAAGTCCACCTCCTTGTTCTTCTGCATTTTATTCGTAATAGGTCAATTCTACCTCCTTATGGACTGCACGTCATCTTTTTATCCTATCCCTTAATAAATTTCCAAACATCCCATTATGCTACACTCATTTTATTGGTGATTTCTCATTGCAATCTGTAAAATGTAAGTTAGTGTTATAACTATCCGCATAGAATTTGTTTCTTTCAGTTCATGGGTATTCTAGAATCAAAAATATAAAGTTAAAGCCTCTCTACTCAAACCATCCGATTTAATTCAATCAATAATCTTTCTTAATCTCAAACTCTTCGCTTAGATGCCATGGAAACAAACATTTTCTAATGATTGCTTTTGCCTATCCATTTCTGTAGTAATAATATAAGAGATAATGGCTATAAACGTACCATCGAATAACACTAGCACCAAATATAAGTTGCGTGTAACTATTTAAATAATATAATATATGGAATGGCTGTGGAATTTTGCACAGTGCTAAAAATGAATATTTTTAAGATTTGGTTATATCAACTTTCATAGAGAAATATAAAAGCCAGACCAACATATTTTATAGCAAACTAAGTGAAGAATTTTGCGAATTAATGATGAATTGTAATAACCGAAAGCTTTTATTGTTAAGCATTATTGGTCCAAGCGATACAGTGAGGAGCACTACCGTGGCTAGTGGATGGCTTAAGGTCATTAATGCAGGCAGGATATCCAAAGTACATAACAATTGAATGCAACATTTTATCATCCAAGAACTATCGAAGCAGCTGTGGGTAATTAGGCTCAGCGCACCGCTCTAACCATTCATCATTCTGGATTTCGAGCCTCTGCTTTGCATGCAGGAGTAACATATACTAGAAGATCTGGAGGCATTCCTGGAAAGACAAAAACCAACGAACCAGTCAATCAAAGTTTTATTATCTGATACCATTAATTACAATGTCGTTTGATTAAAGCTGAACTAATCATTAGTTAATATCTATTAAGCACCCAATGGTGGAAAATTGTAATTAAGGAAAGGGACAATACAAGGTTTGCAGGAACAAGTATTTAATTT
>NC_033798.1:102237436-102272893 GCF_001876935.1 Asparagus officinalis | reverse complement strand
GGGTAAGAAAAGGGGAGCTAAATGACTAGCTGCAGAAAAATGCAAGTAGGCAGCTCCTAACAATTTTCACATTATTACAATAGAGAGGTTATTCGCAGTCTTCTTTTTTAGAATGTTGTTAACTTTTAAAGAGTTTGTAAGTATAGTGGCAAGACAAGACTATTCAACAGTGCGGAACCAGAAAATTTTATAAAGTGGCGCCCAAAAAAAATTAAACACAATAACGTAATTTTTAGACAATTAAACACCTGAAATCATTACTAAAATGAGCTTCTAAACCATAATTCACAATAGACTATCGCATTTCAATAACATTTGTTTTTTGCTTTCATTCTTGAAAGCCTTTTTCATACATCTTTCTCATTAGATGTTACAAAAATCTATCGGCATCTACAACAATTGTTCTTTACACATCTTCATATTTGATTCTGAGGAATTGAGGGTGAGCGCAAAGAGAGGAACGAGGATCGAGGGTGGAGATAAGTGAGTTGGCTAGGTTTATCTGCATGGTCACAGTTTCCAAGAACTTGATATTCAATAGTCAGTCATTCAAATCTATTAATTTTTTTGAATATTAGTTTCCCAAAAGTATTGAAATTGAAATAGTCCCACAACTCTATAACTGTTTTAAAAATTAATCTCCCAGATGTAGCATTGTTTGATTTGGGATAGTAATAAGCCTTTGATTTTAACTATTGAGAAAACTAATTTACAATCACTTCATAGATTTGGGGACTAATTTCAAAATATGAAGATTTGTGGGAGCAACTTTAAAACACTTAAAAGACAGAGACAATTTCAAAATAATATAAAAAGCTTGGTGACTAATGTTTTTAACTTGAAAAAATTTTTGGGGACTAACATCACAAAAGGAAGGCGAACAATAGAGGCTTAAGTTTGAGAAAGTGAGGTATGCATCTTTGTATTCTACTACTATAAAATTAGCTATTCACCAATTAGCTCTATTATATTATGTACTATTTCAAACCGTGGGGCAAGGCCCCTTGCCCCCAGTTGAGTCCGCTAGTGCTGTTAAAAGGGCGGCGTTTCTAATTGAACCTCTTTATTTCTGGAAATTGTTTTTCAATGAAGATTTGAGCAATTTCTCCTTCAATCGTATTGTAAGGGGCCTTACGCATTTGATGATTCAAATTTAAATTGACATAAGACTTTTCACTTGAAATAATCGAGAAGAAACTTGCCTGTGTAGTCTGATCGACAAGCATGAACTTTCTTCCTTTGAATTTCACATTTACGTATGAGGAACTTTCATAGATGATCTATCAAGATGGCAGATTAATGTATAACCCTTGATTTCACATTTAACTCTTGCTCACTATTATTCAATAATTTTCGGAACACCATATTATGTATCTACTACAAGTAGGCAACCATTTATCCTAAATAAGTAAGTTCTTATTTTTTAAATCAATCATGCAAAGCCTGCATGAATACTTCTACGATCAAACATGTATAATTTCATTACGCGCAAGATAAATTAGGCCATATTTGGATTGGGTACTATTTTAAAGGTAACACCCCTTTATCCTTTAAATTAAAATATGACGTGCATTGCGTTGCAACATTTTGAGGATTAGGCCGACTATTTAGTCCATTAAATAGACATCAACCGGAGATTTCGCATTAAATAAAGGAGCTGAGGGGGTGTTATTATAGTTCCCATGGACTATTTTACACTTGGATTAGATATGCAATAACCATTAACCCCTTAATTTTCTTTAAAATTAACATGGAGTTCCTGTGCCTAATTATTTTCCTCTAGCATCATACACTGAATACACAAGGGAAAAAATAAAAGATCAAGCTTTGTGGAAAATATAATCGGGAACATACAAACACGTACTCTTCATCATTATGTAATCATGTTTGATTTTAATTAGTTCTTTGGTAAGTATTACTCCAATCATCTGTGCTGGACATTGCATTTACGCCATGGTCTATCACTACCTTTGTTAAAAAATAGGGGGGTGGGGGGGGAGGGAGAGGGAAGAGCTGTTTAAACATTTGAACATGACGTAGGAAGGAGACTTAAGTTTTTTCATCATCCTATGGCGGTGGCAAAAAGTCTAAAATTATGGATGTATATTTGGTTGTGATTTAACATTGAATATGAATTGTTTGAAAATATTGACTTAGTTAAAGCTTGTATTTGTGGGTTGATATTTGTTTATGTGGTGTTTTTATTGAATGAAAATTAGAGAAATTCCATATTCTAGGTAATTATAACTTAAGGCGAATATCGTGATTGATAGGTTGGAAAGTCATTGTAGACATTTGTGTTTGCTTAATCTTATACGCACTTTATAATGACAAGCCCCAAACATAACATAAGTATTGAAGACGGTATTAATAACAAATTGAACAAACAATTTATTAAAAAATTAATTCACAATAGTCTCTCATGTTATTCTATCTTGGACTATAATGAGAAAAAATTATCCCAGATAAACAAGTCTCAATCCAAACATAGCTTTGTACTCTCATTAACAGGAAGCATCTCAGCTATAGTTAATGGTGGGAAAAACTTCTTAGAAGTAAACATCAACTTACATTCATCTATGGAACCTTTCACATCTTATAATCCACAAATTCTAGAACCTGGTCATTATGAACATATCGCAACAATTGTATTTTGCTCACAAGTTCGTAGCTAAATTCATCACAGGCTCACATGTGTTGAACTAAGTAGAAAAAATCCATGAACATACTTCTCAAGCTAGTATTATATATTACCAAGGAAGTAATAGTTAGGAAATATAACTCTCAACTTGGCATTTTAATTAGTTTATATGCCTAATTGGTATGTGATTTTCAAAGAAAGTTATATCTTCTATATTCTTGGTCTAGAAAAGATATGGAGGCGTCGTGGAAATACAGACTTAAAAGTTAGCACTAATGTTAAAATATAGCAGTGAAGCTCACTGAAGATGACAAATACCACAATAGACAAACAACTGTATATTCGAATAAGTGAGTTGTAGTTGGTTTGACCTATGGTTTAAGGATTATGAAGTAGCATCAAACTAAAAAGGCTGTAATTAAGTTATTGCGTCAAGAGATCAGTTTTGTCTTCTTCATAACGTGATGTTCCACTCATTTAGACCTTGTCCCCATTGGAAATTTAGAGTTAAATGGTTTTGGCTAGTCATTTTGGCAAGTGGTTTGAGCCAAACAATGTGTTACACTCATGAGTCTCAGCGGCTGGCATAGCCAATAAGGCATTGCGAGCTCGGTGTATAGAGCATGTATTTGTAAGCAACTGCAATTCTCATGCTGTGCGAGGATGTCGCATATTTAAGGTGGGTGATTGTGAATTTACCAACTTATTTACTCTCATGGTTTAATGATAGAGTTTCGGGAGTCAAGTGTAACCCTGGCTAGTCAATTTGACAGTGACTAAGTAACTCAATGTGTACAACCAGTGAGTCTTAGGGCTACATCGCCCCCAACGGTCATTGGCCTCGCAGCGTGACGATAACTGTAATAAGCACCCACAATATTAAACTAGGCCTGCCTTCAAGATCAGCAACACACAAGTTACAACTTACAATTACAAGTAACAAAATCAATAAAGATTATGATTATCTATACGATTAGCTATAAGAATGTAATGAGCTATAAAAAATTCCTACTTCATATTTATCGACTATGCTTTGGTGCTCAACATCCTAGAGCAATTAGATCCAAGCAAGTTTAGTCGCACCTCTCTTTCTATAGATGAAAATTAAAATCAGTATTCACTATAAAAAAATTCTCAGGCATAAACGATAAGAAAGATCAATTTAACTCACAAAACAGCAAACAAACATCATAATCCCAAAAAAAAACAAGCAGAAAAAAATAAAGCCTAAACCTGTCATCAATTCATCACGCAATCCAAAGATAGCGATTCCTCTCCGGTGGCATACGCGCGATTGAACCCACCCCTCCGATTCATGTACTTCTCTTCGGCTGCACTCTTGGTCACTTAAACCCCTAACCCGCTCACGTATAGGCATCAGGCAGCCGGCCCCCTTCGTCGAATCAAATCCTAGCGGGATCCCAAGCATCTTCATCATCTGCCATCTCTTCGCATCGACATCAGTGGCTCCCGCCGCCATCCCCAACAGTTTCCCGTCGTCCTTCGCCTCGCGCACTCGTGGCACTCCCTCTTCTCTTGACTCCTTCGCCTCCTCGCTCTCCTCTCGCGGGCGCTTGCGGCGGTGCGGTGGGGTCGGATGGGAGCGGCGGTGTGAGTGGCGGCGGTGGACGCCGCGTCGGGGTGGGAGTTTTTTCTGGTGCGCAGAGCGGTGTTGGCGCGGTCGGTGAGCGGAGCGCTTGCGTGGTGCCGGTCGCGGTCGGCGGTCGCGGTCGCGGTCACGGCTCTGGGCTCTGGCGATGCTGCGGTCGCGTTCTCGGTCTCGTTCGCGATCGCGATCTCGATCGCGATGGTCACGGTCTCGGAGCTTCTCTCTCCTTCGATCTGACATTGTTAGAGAGGGAGAGGGCAAAAGGTGAAGGGAAATATCGCGAGGGTTTATGGGTTGAGGATTTTCGAGATATTGGGGAAAATCCTGGCCGTTGATCCATTTCCAGTCAATTTTCAGATTCATTTTCTTACAAGGGGGTGTTTGGTTCAATTTCTAGAAATTATAGGAAATGTTTTCTACTTAAAATATGATTTCCTTGTATTTCTTAAAAAATTTATAGGAAAAGTTTTGAGAAATCAAAAGGTACCAATTTTCTTGTTTTTTGTACTTTGCTTGTTTGGTTCAAAACAAGAAAATGGCTCATAACTTTATAGAAAATAACAAGATTTGATAGGTTTTAATTAAATATGGTATGTGTTAGATTTCTGGTGATTTCCTCTCATTTTGAGAGGAAATCGCTTTTTGTAAAATTTGGTAGGTTTTGATATTTTATAGAAAATATTTCTGTAAATTTTTTGTTGAACCAAACACAATTTACAGAAATCTCTGAAAAACTTTTAATTACAAATTTGTCATTGTCCGATGTTTTGAGAAAAGTTTTCTCAAAAAGTGTGCAACCAAACAGCCCCTAAAAGGCTAAAATATCAGAGAACCCCTATCAACTTTGGATTGTTAGCAGATGACCCAATAACTTTTAGGTCTACAGGCAACAACAGAACTATGACAAAATTTCAAAATAAACCCGTTTAGAAACTTATTTGCAAAAAAAGCCTAATTCGAAAAAATTTGCCAAATTCACCCAGTTTCAACCAACTGGCTGAAACTGGGTCGAATTTGGCGAAAAAACATCCAAAACTTCACGGGACTTCCAGTCTCGTAAAGTTTAAGCCCACATTACTTCGTTAATTAAGTTAGTAATTGGGGCTTAAACTTCACGGGACTTGAAGTTCCGTGAAGTTTGGATGTTTTTTGTCAAATTCGACCTAGTTTTAATCAGTTGGCTGAAACTGGATCGAATTTGACAAATATTTTTGAAATATGTCGTTTTTTGCAAATAAGTTTCTAATGATGTCTAAAACGAAAATTTGTCCACGTAACTAAAGGCCTAAAGTGGCAGTAAACTTCAGTTTGGAACTGCGAGGGGATTGTATTATTTGCGTAGGGATGCCGGAGAAGAATCATTTATACGGATATAAAAAATGGTAATGAGTTCTTTTTCTCAATTTTTTGAACAAAAAAATCAACATTTTCATGAGATTGATATTGCTCGCGATTTGTTCGATAAAAGTCCTAATAGGGATGTTGCGTGCCTCGGAAAGAGATGATTCCAGGGTATGCCGGGGATGAGAGGTTTTTAGAGGCGATTGAATTTGTTTCGTAGGATGAGGGCTCGATTTGCTTTGAAGCCCACACGTATGTTCCCCTGTTTGATTAAGGCCTGAACAAAGATCTAGAATCAAAGCTGCAGATTCATGGGCTGGCCTTTTTAAGTTCAGTTTTGATCGAGATGAGTTTGTAACCAGTTCATTGCAATCGGTATTGAAGAAAATAATGTTAGAGGCACACCACCCACCACAACCCCAACCACACTCCCCCCTCTCATTGCTACAGTAAACCAGGCCCCACATGGGATTTTAAATTTTTTAAAATCTCATGTGGGGCCCGGTTTACTGTAGCAATGAGAGGGGGGAGTGTGATTGGGTTGTGGTGGGTGGTGTGCCCCTAACACCACTCGATTGAAGATTGGGCGAAGTTGAGATTGCTTGCAACGTGTTACGCGAGTAGAGGGATCGAGCCGATTTGAAGCATCTTCATCATTATAAAATTTCAGAAAACCCCCTTAACCTTGGACGATCGTGGGATAATCCGCCATGACTTTCAAATTTTCAAAAAACCCTCCTTAAGTTTAGGGGTTCTTTAAGATTGTACCAAAATCCGCCCGCCCCCTCTTAAAAGCGTGAAGCATAATTTTCACTACAAAAGTAACGCCCTTGATAATATAATCCATCCCTGTGAAGACTACGGTACGCTGTTAGGAAGGTTTTCTAGATAAAATCCTAAAGGCCCCGTTTGGCAAAGGGTTAATGAAGAGGGGTTAAAGAGAAGGATTAATGTACTAGCCCATTTGATAATCCGAATGACTAAATTATTAACCCGTTAAATAAGTTTTATTTTAGCGCTTATGATCAGTTTTAGTATTTGGGAATAACAATAATTTTGACTATTTTCTTTATACTTAGATGTACCGTTTGACAAAGGGTTAAGTGAGGGATTAAGGAGACTTAACCCCTTCTTAACCTGCAAAACACAACAAATCTATATAAGGGTTAAAATGAGTTAACCCTCCATAATTTGTCAAACATAAAAAATATAGAAGGGTTAAGTTAACCCCTCTAGAGGGGTTAAAATGAGTTAACCCCTCAAAATGAGGGGTTTACTAATACTCCTATTTAGATGGAATAAGAGTTAACCCTTCTAATTATAAAGAAAATAGTCAAAATCATTGTTATTCCCAAACACTAAAACTGATCATAAGGGCTACAATAAAACTTATTTAACGGGTTAATAATTTAGTCCTTCGGATTATCAAATGGGCTAAGTACATTAATCCTTCTCTTTAACACATCTTCATTAATCATTTGCCAAACGAGGCCAGAAGGGTTAACTCTTATTCCATCTAAATAGGAGTATTAGTAAACCCCTCATTTTGAGGGGTTAACTCATTTTAACCCCTCTAGAGGGGTTAACTTAACCCTTCTATATTTTTTATGTTTGGCAAATTATGGAGGGTTAACTCATTTTAACCCTTTATATAGATTTGTTGTGTTTGGCAGGTTAAGAAGGGGTTAAGTCTCCTTAACCCCTCACTTAACCCTTTGCCAAACGGTACCAAAGAGTCTATCTTGATGACACCTAAACTTAGCGGGGGGTACATATTTGAGGGTTGGTTATCTGTTTATCGTCCAAAGCTAAGGGGGGTTTCCGAAATTTATCTTCCTAATAATCAACTTACTTTACAAAACTAGGTCGAGCGGTGCACAGGAGCAACAGCCTACCAGGGGGCTACGTCGATGAATGGTATGGAGTCTCTGGAAACTTCCCATGTTTGGTTGCACCGACGCCTCTCAAGTCCTGAACGAGATAAAGGAGTGCAAGAAAACTTACCTGATGCTTATATCTGTCTCCTCTCCTTCGAAAACAAGCACCAACGCCAGTGCATGTCCTTAGACATCCAAAAGCTCTTCACCTTTAAAACAAGGAAAAATTTGCAAAATAGACCTATTTTGCTAAATATTTAGCAAAATAGACCTCTTTTTTGTCAACAGGCCAAAAAGATGTCGATTTTGCAAAACAGACCATTCGAAACCAGACCATTCGAAACATACACTGTGCAAAATAGGCCGATTTAGGGTGTTTTTTAAATTTTAAAACTTTTGAGGTTGTTTCTCTTGTAGTTTTCTAAATTTTTATTGTATTTTCAGTGCCATGCATAGATATGTCAATTAATGATGATATTAAAGTGCAAGTCATTCTTAAGATTATTAGGTCATAGTTAAGTGCACACATCATTATTCTTAGGCAGCATAGTTTATATATGCAAAAAAATTCAGACAATCTATATAGTGGTTAAAAGAATTTTGTCTTTAATGTACTATATTTTATAAATTATAGTTAATGTGAGCTCACCATATAATTTTGACTGTGGTCATTATAATTTTAATATGTTTGATTGATTGATTGTATAAGTATATAGACCATATATTACTTTACTTTCTCATATGAACTAATATTTGGTGCTTAGCAATTTAAATTATTACTTTTAAGTTTAATATAAAGAGGAGCTCTAATAACATTTATTTATTTACCTATAGGATAATAAAATCTCAGTTTCTATTTTTTGCTTGAGATTTATTCCATAGTTACGCATATCAAATTAATAACTAAAATAATAATTATTTATAAGGATGATTATAATTGGTCACTCATTATGGAATATTCATGAAGATATATACCTTACTTTCTATAGCTATATGCACTATTCAGCGTCGTTTGGCAAAGGGTTAAGGAAGAGGGGTTAAAGAGAATGATTAATGTATTTAGCTCATTCGATAACCTAAGCAGTTTGGCAAAGGGTTAAGTGAGGGGTTAAGGAGACTTAACTCCTTCTTAACCCGTCAAATACAAAAAATCTATACAAGGGTTAAAGTGAGTTAACCCTCCATAATTTTTCAAACATAAAAAATATAGAAGGGTTAAGCTAACCACTCTAGAGGGATTAAAATGAGTTAATCCCTCAAAATGAGGGGTTTACTAATACTCCTATTTAGAAGGATTAAGAGTTAACATTTCTAACTATAAAGAAAATAGTCAAAATCGTTATTATTTCTAAACACTAAAACTGATCATAAGAGCTAAAATAAAACTTATTTAACGGGTTAATAATTTAGTCCTCCAAATTATCGAATGGGCTAAGTATATTAATCCTTCTCTTTAGCCCCTCTTCCTTAACCATTTGCCAAACGGGAAAGGACTAAATTATTAACCCGTTAAATAAGTTTTATTTTAGTCCTTATGATCAGTTTTAATGTTTGGGAGTAACAATAATTTTGACTATTTTCTTTATAATTAGAAGGGTTAACTCTTAATCCTTCTAAATAGGAGTATTAGTAAACCCCTCATTTTGAGGGGTTAACTCATTTTAATCCCTTTACATGGATTAACTTAACCCTTCTATATGTTTTATGTTTGGCAAATTATGGAGGGTTAACTCACTTTAACCGTTGTATAGATTTTTTGTGTTTGGCGGGTTAAGACTTAACCCCTCACTTAACCATTTGCTAAACGGTACATTCATGTATATAAATTAGTTGATAATTTGACATTTTAATTATTTTTTTGTAGAAATTTCTTCTTTGACTTTTGGATTGTGTAATCACTATATCATTATTCTAGCGTAGAAAGGACCTCAGACTCTAAATGGCTTCAAGTCAATGTTT
Organism: Asparagus officinalis; assembly: GCF_001876935.1. Lineage (NCBI taxonomy): Eukaryota > Viridiplantae > Streptophyta > Magnoliopsida > Asparagales > Asparagaceae > Asparagus > Asparagus officinalis. The sequence continues at coordinate 102,263,466 of NC_033798.1, read as the reverse complement.
GAGTTGAACTGAAGTATATATACTATTGCTACTATGTGTATATGTTTTTTAAGAAATCATGTCAACACTTTTTAACAGAAGAGAATATTCTAAATTCTAATATTATAAAAACTAAATATAGCCAATTGAGTGATTAGCTTTTTAACAGAAGAGAATATTCTAAATTCTAATATTATAAAAACTAAATATAGCCAATTGAGTGATTAGCAAAAGAGAACTTACATCAGAAAAGTAAATATAGCCAATTGAGTGATTAGCAAAAGAGAACTTACATCAGAAAAGTGTGAATAATAAGATAAAGATGAAAGATAATGACATTGCTAATAGTACTACAATTAGCAAACTACAATGTAAAGTTAACTTATTTTATGAAGTCTAACTACTAGCTATAAGCATTGAGGCTTCCATATATATACTATGGTATAATGTAATCTTATATAAATATTAAAATTGAATGAGAATATTAGATTATATATATATATACACACACTATGGTATAATGTATTAGATAATGTAAAAAGGGTTATGATAATATTATATATTAGATAATGTAAACATTGATTATTCCATATATATACTATGGAATAATCTTATATATACTTTCGATTTTACTTCTATGGTACGAAAAATGGTACGAGAAATAAGCTATAAAATTGAATGAGAATATTAGATAATGTTAATATGAGTCAAACCACAACTAAAAGTTCAATGGACATATTACAAGTAAATTCATATGCAAAATTCTTTTACGAATTTAATGATCACTCATCTTTTGAAGACTTTACGATACTAATAAACAGAGATGTTGTACTAAATTAATATATTTATAACTCACAAATAATATATCACGTGACCACAGTCTGAATTAAAGGAAATAATAACAATATTTTATTTGAGAGAGAGATTATTGAGTTGACGATCATTCTCATAAAAAACTTTATTGTCTTTTTTTCTATTTTTATCAATTTAAGTAATCATGATATTACCATGTGCATTACACGTGCATCTCAATTAGTACTCCCTTTAAAAGTACGAGTTCGGAAAAATCTTTTCATGGTCAATATTATCCTTGACTATTTGAATATTTTATTTAAATTTTAATTTATTATAATCATAATTATATCATATCCTAATCTCATGTGAACTACTTACAGGACAATAATTTTAAAATTAATAAGCTATAACATATGAAGATTGCAAAAAACCCAAAAGGTTTCAAAAATTATACAAAACACCCTTAAAAGTATAAAATTACACAAAACATCCAGATGTTTTAAAACTTAAAACAACAAAAATGAAACCTCAATGTTTTAAAAACTATAAAAACACCCAAAAAAGTTTAAATAATAAAAAAACACTTTGAAATTCTAAAATTTTAAAACTTGTGAACAACAAAGATGAATTCAAGGAATTACTATCAGACACTAAAAAACTAAAAATTTGTAAAAACTAGCCTCAAAGTTATAAAAAATTTGAAAAACTCCTTCGAAAATTAAAAAACACTGAAAACCCTAAAATTTAATAACTTATAACCAATACATATAAAATTTCAAAATTATCAACAGACCGCTAAAAATTTAAATTTTACAACAAACAATCTAAAGTTTTAATAATTATAAAAATATCCTCAAAATTTAGAGTTGCAAGAAATATTCTGACATTCAAAAACTTACTACCAGCACATAAAATATAAAAATTACAAGCACCCAACTTAAAATTTAAATTTTTTAAAAAACACTCTCAAAGTTTTAAAATTTACAAAACACACTCTTAAAATTCAAAATCACCAAAAGCGACTAAATTTTCAAAATATAGCAAAAAAATAGTTGTGATATTTTTTCATTAAGATATGCAAATTTAACTTTTATTTTAAGGTCTTACTATGCTTTTTCGGCATCTAAAAGTAGTCTAATTTTATCAAAAAAGATAAAGGTGGAGAAGGATTGATAATGTCTCAATAAAAAATAAAACAGAAGGAATGAAAGACACTATTTTCTGAATATTTTATAGAATAGGTTTTTTTGGAGTAAATTAGGAAAAATTGGAAGGGGTTTTGGTAAACCTTTTTTAGTACTTATATATGCTTATGTGGATGTTTTCATTATATAAAAGTATACTAGATTTAGTATTCATCTTTATTTTATAATTTTTTAAAGTCTATCAAGGATTAGGAACAAACTCCATATTATCTTTTGTGTCACTTTAGCCCACTTTTAACCAATCATTTTGTCTTATGAGCTTTAGTTATTCTCATTATACCTTTTAGAATGCTTTTTTTAAGTGTTTTTCACTTTTACAGTGTTATGTTTTCCCATGTCAAACTTGGTTTCATGTCGGTCTCAATGACATGATAATTCAAATTGATTTCGGATTACATTTACTTCCTGTCAATTCAATTATCAATATAAAAATTTAAATTGGGTGTAGTTCATTTAAACGAATGTTAAAGAAAATAAATAATCACAATCCTAAAGTTTAGATATATGAGTAAACAAAAACCATCAAAGTGAAACCGAGAAACAAGTTTTAGTAAAGAAATAAACCAAATATACTTAATCATGATATTTGACCATGTGTCTTGCACATGCATAAAACCTGATAATAACAAAAAGCATCATACTTCTTTTGTTAGTTTTCTTTATAGTAGTGGCCCACGTTTTAGATTAGTGGTCATGATTTATGATTAGTTTTATAACTAATTACTTATGCTAAATTCCTATTGGTCAAAATAACTACCCACATTGATGGATTGTGAGTGGTTATTCTATTTAAAAAGCTTGGTCCTCTCTCTACCCGTTAAGGTGAAAAATTTCTCTCCATCAAGAAATTTTCGGAATGGCATAAGAGGGTTAGGAGAGAGAAACTCAAGTCTTTAAGATTGTTCAAGTTTCTTCAAGTTTAAAATCATGGATCAAGGTACGTTTTTCTTAATTAATGTTCATCGAGAAAATCATATGTTCTAAGATCTTGGTATTATGATGATTAAATCAAAATAAAGTTTGATTTACTTAAGAAGTTATGTTTACATGTGGTATCAGAGCCTTGATTAAGGAACTTATGATTTTCCATCAATAATTCTATTACTGTTAATTAATTAAATGTTTAAAAATTTGCTAATTATATTTTTCCACTGATTATAGAATTCAATTTGTTATTTTGATAATTTTGTATTCAATTGAATACATCACTGCAAAATTCGAAACTTGTTTGAATTCGGAACTGGCTGTTCCTTTAATATGTATACATATTATGATTATATTAAATACTTTAATGCAAATAGCCTAGTGGTAAGGTTTGAGGATTTGGCCTAGAGGTTTGGTGTTCAAACCCCTAGGGCTACACCAAATATTAATGGTCTTTGATGGGCCTTGGGCCTTGGCCTCTTGGGGTCTTTGATTCCTAATGATGTTTTTACTAATTCGTTTTATTTATTTTTTCATTATTAGCTGCCTAATTCAATTCTGCTGCTGCTATGTCTATTTAGCCTGCATGATATTTCCGTTTATGTCAATGCACTTATTATGCGGGCTTACTTTAACGTTATTATCTAAATCTCATTTTACAATTTGAACTTTAATGAATGGTTTGTTAGTCACCAAAGTGGTCATACCTTGAAGTCTCATGCTTATCAAATTGTAATAATATAATTTCAATTACTCATGATTAAGTGATGCTACTAATGAAATGACATGATCGCATAAATACATACATTGTCATGAGTAAATTGAGGTTTATTGATTATAAAATATTTAAGAATCGCCCAAAGGTTGATTGGTAAATTTTATAATCTATAAACATGACTGTGGTTATTTATTACATCTGATTAGATATGTTTAGAATATCCAAAGATAGCAAGCATGTCTAATTGGAGTATATAATTGCCAACTATATGAAAAACAAAACTGAGCATCAATTATGTTTATTTTTGTACATTGATGGATCACCCAAAGGAGAACATCGATGTACACTTATTGTTTAATTTGACTGTTAGTTAAATATGTATTATGTGTTTATAACTCAAAGCATTAATATGTCGGTATTCTATATATTTGCAGCACCTATTTCTCTTCATTCGCAAGCCTCGTCTATTGTAAAGTTCAATGGGCTTAATTTTCATGAATGGAGTGAACAAATTCAGTTTCACCTAGGTGTTCTGGATCTTGATTCTGCACTCCTATATGACAAGCCCGCTGCTATTAATGATTCTAGCAATGATGATGAAAGGTTTTTTCATAATGCTTGGGAAAAATCAAATAGACTTAGCTTAATGTTCATGCGGATGACGATAGCAAACAACATTAAGTACACAATTCCTAAGACTGATAAAGCAAAGGAATTTATGAAATTTGTGGAAGATATCTCGCAATCCGACTCTGCTGATAAGTCAATTGCAGGGACATTAATGGGTACGTTAACCACCATGAAGTTCGATGGTTCTCGTACCATGCATGAGCATGTCACTGAAATGACAAACACAGCAGCAAGATTGAGATCTATGGGAATGGAATTGAGTGAAAGTTTCCTTGTGCAGTTTATCATAAACTCCTTGCCTTCTGAGTATGGTCCATTCCAAATAAACTACAATACTATAAAAGATAAATGGAATGTGACTGAATTGCAAAGTATGCTCATTCAAGAGGAAGCAAGGCTTAAGAAACAAGGAATTCACTCAATTAATCTCATGGGTCATCAAGGAGCTGGAAAGAAACCAGGAAAAAATAATGGAAAGGGCAAGAAAAGAGCACTGAAAGATAATGTGTCGCCTGTCCAAGTCCACAAGAAGGAACGAAAGAACGATAAGTGTCATTTCTGCAAAAAGCCTGGACACTATCAGAAAGATTGCCTGAAACGTAAGGCATGGTTCGAAAAGAAAGGTAAACCTCTTGCTTTTGTATGTTTCGAATCAAACCTAACAGAAGTTCCTTATAATACTTGGTGGATTGATTCTGGTTCTACCACTCATGTTTCAAATACGATGCAGGGATTCCTTACGACCCAAACCATAAGTCCAAATGAAAATTTCATCTTCATGGGTAATCGAGTCAAAGCTCCAGTTGAGGCCATTGGAACCTACCGCTTGTTTTTAGACACTGGACATCATTTAGATCTTTTTCAAACTCTTTATGTACCTACTGTTTCTCGTAACTTAGTTTCTTTGTCTAAACTTGATACCGTTGGTTACTCTTTTAAATTTGGAAATGGATGTTTCAGTTTGTTTAAGCATAATCATCTTATTGGTTCTGGTGTTCTCTCTGATGGTTTATACAAATTAAGACTTGATAATCTTTTTGCTGAATCTCTATTAACCTTGCATCATAATGTTGGAACTAAACGAAGTTTAGTGGATGAAAAATCTAAAGGGTATAGATTTTATTGTCCTAGCCATAGCACGAAAATTGTTGAAACTGGAAATGCCAGGTTCATTGAGAATGGAGACATTAGTGGGAGTATGGAACCACGTAAAGTGGAAATCCAAGAAGTTAAAATGAATGTTCCTTTGCCTTTAACTTCTTCTCAAGTTGTTGTTCCTACAGTTGTTGAACAGTTTAACAACTTTCAAGAGCAACAAATAAATGATCAAACACTCCATGAAAACGTTGTTGCCAATGAACCTGCAATAGATATACCTCATGAAGAAGTAGCATTACGAAGGTCTCAAAGACAGAAAAAATCTGCTATTCCTGACGATTATGTGGTTTATCTACAAGAATCAGAATTTGATCTTGGAATTGATGAAGATCCGGTTTCATTTTCACAGGCCATGAAAAGCCATAATTCTGATAAATGGTTTGATGCCATGAAAGATGAGTTGAAATCAATGGAGCATAATGAAGTTTGGGATCTTGTAGAATTGCCTAAAGGTTGTAAAAGAGTTGGGTGTAAATGGGTCTTTAAGACCAAACACGACTCAAATGGCAATATCGAACGATACAAGGCTAGACTTGTTGCCAAAGGTTTTTTTGAACTGTGGACAGGAAGGAAACCCAGTTTGAGACACCTTCATGTTTGGGGCTGTCCTGCGGAAATACGAATTTATAATCCACATGAAAAGAAACTGGACTCAAGAACAACCAGTGGTTTCTTCATTAGTTATCCAGAAAAATCTAAAGGGTATAGATTTTATTGTCCTAGCCATAGCACGGAAATTGTTGAAACTGGAAATGCCAGGTTCATTGAGAATGGCGACATTAGTGGGAGTATGGAACCACGTAAAGTGGAAATCCAAGAAGTTAAAATAAATGTTCCTTTGCCTTTAACTTCTTCTCAAGTTGTTGTTCCTACAGTTGTTGAACAGTTTAACAACTTTCAAGAGCAACAAATAAATGATCAAACACTCCATGAAAACGTTGTTGCCAATGAACCTGCAATAGATATACCTCATGAAGAAGTAGCATTACGAAGGTCTCAAAGACAGAAAAAATCTGCTATTCCTGACGATTATGTGGTTTATCTACAAGAATCAGAATTTGATCTTGGAATTGATGAAGATCCGGTTTCATTTTCACAGGCCATGAAAAGCCATAATTCTGATAAATGGTTTGATGCCATGAAAGATGAGTTGAAATCAATGGAGCATAATGAAGTTTGGGATCTTGTAGAATTGCCTAAAGGTTGTAAAAGAGTTGGGTGTAAATGGGTCTTTAAGACCAAACACGACTCAAATGGCAATATCAAACGATACAAGGCTAGACTTATTGCCAAAGGTTTTACTCAGAATGATGGTATTGACTATAAAGAAACTTTTGCTCCTGTTTCGAAAAAGGATTCATTTAGAATTATTATGGCCATTGTGGCTCATTATGATTTAGAGCTACATCAAATGGATGTGAAAACTGCTTTTCTAAATGGAAATTTAGATGAAGAAGTTTACATGGACCAACCCGAGGGTTTTTCAGTTGAAGGAAAGGAACACATGGTGTGTAAGCTTAAGAGGTCAATATACGGACTGAAACAAGCTTCCCGACAATGGTATCTTAAGTTTAATGATACTATTACATCTTTTGGATTTAAAGAAAACATCGTTGATCGATGTATATATCTAAAGATCAGTGGGAGCAAATTTATATTTCTGATTCTGTATGTTGATGATATCTTACTTGCTGCTAATGATCTTGGTTTATTACACGAGACCAAGAAATTTCTCTCTAAGAACTTTGAAATGAAAGATATGGGTGAGGCATCTTATGTGATAGGAATTGAAATATTCCGTGACAGATCACAAGGATTGTTAGGGTTGTCTCAAAAATCATATATTAATAAAGTTCTAGAGAGGTTCAAGATGGATAAATGCTCTGCATCTATAGTTCCAATTCAGAAAGGGGATAAGTTCAGTCTTATGCAATGTCCAAAGAATGACTTGGAACACAAACAAATGGAACAAATTCCTTATGCATCCATCGTTGGGAGCTTGATGTATGCTCAGGTTTGTACAAGACCTGACATTAGTTTTGCTGTCGGAATGCTTGGTAGATATCAAAGTAATCCAGGATTGGATCATTGGAAAGCTGCAAAGAAGGTATTGAGATACTTGCAAGGAACAAAGGATCATATGCTCACTTATAGGAGATCTGATCACCTTGAGGTGATTGGATATTCAGATTCAGATTTTGCTGGGTGTTTGGATACTAGAAAATCCACATTTGGCTATCTGTTTCTTCTAGCTGGAGGAGCAATCTCGTGGAAAAGTGCGAAGCAGTCTGTCATTGCTGCATCGACTATGGAGGCTGAGTTCGTGGCATGCTTTGAGGCCACTGTTCATGGATTATGGCTGCGGAATTTTATTTCAGGACTTGGAGTTGTTGACAGTATTGCCAAGCCGCTGAAAATTTATTGTGATAATGCTGCAGCAGTCTTCTTTTCTAAAAACGACAAGTATTCGAAGGGTGCTAAACATATGGAATTAAAATACTTTGCCGTTAAAGAAGAAGTTCAGAAACAAAGAGTGTCAATTGAGCATATTAGCACAAATCTTATGGTTGCGGATCCGTTAACAAAAGGATTGCCTCCAAAGACATTTGGTGAACATGTTGAAAGAATGGGCATTATTGAAAACCATTACTAACTTTTATGTAAAGTTCATGCTCTTTATATATTTGACACTTTGAGCTCATCTAAATATTGTTTCTGATATTTAATGCATCCTGTTTATTATTGTTAGTATATACATAAATGATTATTTGAATGTTAACAGGATATGTCTCTGACAAGGACATTATTGTTGGACCATTATGATAAGTCTTATTACAGGTCATGTTTAGTTTAAAACTAATATTGTGATACATGGAAGGGACTATGTCGATTTAGCTGCGTATGACCGCCATGATCCTTATTAGTTTTCTACTTAATGATGAGTGATTGTTTGATCAATATGATGATGGAATTAGCTTACACTATGCATATTATGTTATATTATTAAATCATGACATTAAATTATAAAACATGGGCCAAGTGGGAGAATGTTAGTTTTCTTTATAGTAGTGGCCCACGTTTTAGATTAGTGGTCATGATTTATGATTAGTTTTATAACTAATTACTTATGCTAAATTCCTATTGGTCAAAATAACTACCCACATTGATGGATTGTGAGTGGTTATTCTATTTAAAAAGCTTGGTCCTCTCTCTACCCGTTAAGGTGAAAAATTTCTCTCCATCAAGAAATTTTCGGAATGACATAAGAGGGTTAGGAGAGAGAAACTCAAGTCTTTAAGATTGTTCAAGTTTCTTCAAGTTTAAAATCATGGATCAAGGTACGTTTTTCTTAATTAATGTTCATCGAGAAAATCATATGTTCTAAGATCTTGGTATTATGATGATTAAATCAAAATAAAGTTTGATTTACTTAAGAAGTTATGTTTACATCTTTAACAACGAAATCAAAAGGCGGTTAATTTCGTTACAATCGAGTCCTACCTTTGACCAAAAGCTTTGCATATCTTTTCAATTTCTTGGGGTATGAACTTTAAAAATTTGATTGCAAGCACGCACTTACGTAAAGGAGCTTAGGAGCATCTCTTCTAAAAAATTCCAAAAACTCAATGCCCAACGCGCATGCGTGTTTCGGTAGGCGTCTCCACGATGTCACTACATATTTTATTTGGTTTTCTAGGAATATTTATTTGTTTATTTATTCCCAGCTTATGACTTATGTTGGTCTCTTTATGCGTTTATTAGATGGAGGCCCAAAAAATGCACGCAATTCCATCGACGACCACAAAAAGCCCAAAATCTTGGTGGGCTTCGAGAAATATTAGCAAATTGTTGCCTATGAGCGTATAGAACATAAAAGCACTAATCTCACTTACTCCTCTCTTTAGTTTTTACCCTTTTATTATATAGAAAAAAATTTAGAAATGACTGCTTTACTATTGTTATTTAACCGTCGTTTACCTTTTTCTCTTCTTCCACTTACAGATTGAAGAGGAGAAGAAAGACGTGCAAAGCACAATAGATTCTTATAAAAATTTCTAGGCATTGCTGTTAAGTTCTTTCACCATATATATTCACATATTCTTGATTTATTTGAGAGTTTGTGAGTGATGTTCTTTCACCATATTTACATATTCTTGATTTATTTGAGATTTTGTGAGTGATGTACAGACAGTTTTATTTGTTTGATAAATGTCATTTATTTTTTGAATGAATAGTTGATTTAAGTCAATGCAAGTGATGTTCGATATTAGCCAAGACCTCATGCTGTTACCCAAGAGGGCCTCACTGAGTTGATATGTTGCCTATAGGTAGGGGTGTCCAAAAAGCCCGCGGCCCGGGCCCGGCCGGGCCGGAACCCGGCCAGGCTCGGGGTCGGTTTTTGAATGAATAGTTGATTTAAGTCAATGCAAGTGATGTTCGATATTAGCCAAGACCTCATGCTGTTACCCAAGAGGGCCTCACTGAGTTGATATGTTGCCTATAGGTAGGGGTGTCCAAAAAGCCTCGATGACTCGTCCGAAAATCGGGCTAAACAGGGTCGGGCCGGTATCATCGCGCGAACTACCCGGGTCCCCGCCGGCTCGTATATGTAAATTTTTTATTTTTTACATCGTATATATTATATATACATGTAATCTACCTAACCATACAATTATATTACGTATTGACATTATTATAGTTATATTGTAGTTATGGGCACGTATTATTATAGTGGTATCACCTATACTGATATGCATGCTACGTCCTACTTTATACGGAGAGAGTATATATTTTATATAAGATAATATTCCTATATATTTCCTAAGAGAGTATATATTCAAAGTTAATAGCTGAATATTGGCAATTTTGTACTATATCATGTTACTATATTATTATGTTTAAATATGGTGTACTATGCACGTTTTACTTATTAGATACAATATTATTTATTTATTGGCTTATACCTATGTATATCATAACTATGTATATATTAATAATACGTATGATTCCTAGTTCCCTACCGGTATCTCCGGGGTACCTTTAAAGCTATAACTATATAATGTATTATAATATATCTCCTATTTACTATGATTTTTACCTTAAGCTATCATACTTCCTCTTAGACATACAACTTAAAGTATTAATAGAGAGCTATACTATTGGCTATTGAGTATATGTTATGCATAATATTTTATAGTATCATGAGTAATATTAGCTATATAGATTTAGTGGAGTCACCGGTGATTATTTACTAGCCCTACATCATATACAAGGAAGTATTACCTTAAACCACTAGATGGTAATATATGTATTGTATCCTCGTTATAATATAATTTATTATTAATTATGATATTTACCTACTATTATATATCTTTGGTGTATACAAATATTATATGGATAATACTCTCTCTTATATATGATATTATATATTTATTCCAAGTATATATAAGTTAATACTCCTCTTTTTATATGTAGTATATATAGTAATCTGGTATTAGTACGGGAAGTATGCTCTCAAATCTTTTAATTATATTGTTATAAGAGATACGTGAATAACCAAATATAGTTGATTACTCCTCCTTATATATGTGGTATGAAATATGTAATAAGTATTATATTAGCCCTCAGTATTGCCTCTCTATAGCACTGGTGATTGAGCAGTGTAATAATCTTAATATAATATAATATTACTAATTAATATATATATATATCTCTCTCTTAGTATCATAAAGTATATTTAAATATACTCCTCCTATATAAGTATATATAATTATCGTCTCTTTTTTAAGTTATTAAGTTATCTCTTTTAATATATGACTTAGAAGTATAATATCACTATATACCTCCTTTATATAGTATAAATAAACTCTCTCTCTTAGTATATAGTTATTTAAATAGTACTCCTCTCTTATATATAAGTATCAGAAAGTATATCTCTTTTATATATATATTAAGTATGATCTCTTTTAATATATGTTTATTAAATATATATAAGTTACTCTCTCCTATATATGTATAAAAAGTATAAATATATATAAGTAATGCTCCTCTTAATATATAGTATATATGTAGTATACTTCTCTCTATATATTAATATCTCTATATAAATTATATATATATATTGTCCTTTTATATAGTGTTACAATGTATTACCTCTCCTCTTATATAAGTAATATATATGTATATACCTAAGTATACAGTGTGTACCCTTTATATTATATATACTATACCAGTATAGTATATTAGTATACGTATATACTACTTATTATATATATATTATATATATTATTATATGTATACTGATATTTAATTTATTTACCTTTATACTCTCTCCTCTTAGTAATATATAGTATATATATATTATCTCCTTATATAAGCATATATAATTATATTAGAGTATATCTTCTCTACGATATGTATAAATATGTATGACTATATATTTATACTCTTATATAAAATCATAATATATATTTATAAGTTTTGTTTAAATATATATGATAGACTATATAATAAGTATATTTATACTCTATATATATAATATATAGTACTGAATTAATATTATATAATATATACTATATTAATATATTAAAATATATAATATATACGTATGTATATATAGCGTATATCATTATAGTATATACTATAGTATTATGATATATTGTGTTACTTATATACCGAAAATCCGGGCTAAAAACGGCCCGGGCCCGGTTCATCGGCGACGACGTCGGGCCGGTCGGAATAGTACTTTTTTTATTTTCATTATAAATATATTATAATATATATATATATTATTATATATTATATTTATATTATTATATTCTAAGAAGAGGTATATATATATATATATATATATTCTAGAGAGTTATTATATATATATATCATATAATATATATATAAATATATATATATATATATATAATTATATATATAATAATTATTATATATATTATATAATATATATATATATATATACTATTATTATATATAGTTACTCTCTCTTAGAATATAATTATATATAAGTAATTATTATCTATTATATAAATGTATAAAATGTTAGTATATATATTATATATATTATATATAATATATATATATTATCTATGATACTCTCTCTTAGAATATATTATATATAAGTTTATCTATTATATATGTATAAAATATGTTTAAGGTATACCTCTCTTATATAAGTATATAATATAAGTTATTAAGTATATCTTTTTTATAAGTAAATATATGTATAAGTTATGGCTCTCTCTAATATATGTATACTATATTAAGGTACTTCTCTCTTATAAGTATGGGAATATGTAATAAATTATTATAGTATCTCTCTCTATATATGTTGTACATGTATCTATATATATATATATATATATATATAATATATTACTCTCTCTTCTTAGTATATAAGTTAGTTAAATATACTCTCTCTTATTAATATATATAAGTATATCTCTTTTATATAAGTAGTATTAGGATGATCTCTTAATATATGTATAAAGTATATTAAGTTATACTTTCTTTATATATTATAAATATATCTCTCTCTCTTGTATATAAGTATTATTTAAATATACTCTCTCTTATATAAGTATATAATAAGTAATTACTCTCTTTTATATAAGTATATATAAGTGATGATCGATTTTAATATATGTATAAGTAATATAATATACTCTCTCTTATATATGTATAAATATGTATAAAGTGGATTATTAAGTATGCTCTCTTTATATAAGTTATAGGGAATATTCTCTTTATACTATGTATTATCTCTTATATATTATATTATATGTATAAAGTATGCCTTATTAGTATATGTGTACAATGATACTCTTCTTATATAAGTATATATATGTATATTATAATTTACAGTGTGTACTCTTTATATTATATATATATATATATATTATATATATATATATATATTATATTATATATATATATAATGATATATATTTATTTATTTTTTATAACTCTCTCTCTTAGTATATAAGTATTATAGTTTACCTCTTATATATAGGTATATATATGTATAAGTTCATACTCTCGCTTACATATGGTATAATATATGTGTTAATATATATTTATACTTTATATAAATATAATTATATATGAGTATAAGTATTATGTTTATATATATTATTAGATATTAAATATAATATTTACTTTATATATATATATATTATTTATATTTATATTTATTTATATATATATTATATATGTTATATATATTTGGAATAATATATATATATAATGTATAATATATATATTATATTATATATATATATAATTATATATTATATATAATATATATATATTATATATATATATATGATATAATTTATATTTTTATTATACTGTTATGTATATACATTTGTTTATGTGAATTTTATAAGTACTTACAATGTTTATTATAATATATGAATAGACATGATATTTTGCGCTATTTAGTTCTAGTGGTGAATTTTAGGGAGTTTTGGGAAAGGAGATACGTGGTTCATTCTAGCTACAACTTAGTATTTAAAAGGCTTAGATAGAGGTCTTGGGCTCTTGATTTCTACAAATTTTTTAATTTTGTTTTATTTCTATAAAGTCATACAGCCTCTTTGATATCTGTAATATTTTTAATTTTGTTTATTTCTATAAATTCAACAGCCCCCTTTGGATATCTGTAATATTTTTATTTTGTTATTTCTATAATTCTATAATTTATTTTATATTTTCATTTTAATTTTTTTTTTGTATATATTGTAAATTATTGTAATTAAAATTGATTAAATAATAATTTTTAATCAAAAATTGTGTTTATTTTTGTCTTTTTTCTTTAAAAAATTAAAAAAATAAAATGGTCAAACCGAGACGCCCGGTTGTCCGGTCCGCTTAGACCGGGCTTGGGTCGACGGGCTCGGGTCTTAAGGCTCCGTTTTTTGCCCGACCCGGCTGCCCGGTTTTCCAAGCCGGTCCGGATGGACACCCCTACCTATAGGTAGTACTTTATGGTCTCAGATTCGACTCTTTTTGGGAGTACTCATAGAAATTTATAGGGGTGGACAAAAACCGAAAAAAACCGGTTCAACCGAAAAAACCGCCCGAAAAAGCGGGCCGGTTAACCGAACCGGATTAAATGGATAAGAAAAAGACTCTAAACCGCCTGAACCGAATTAAACCGGTTTGGATCCGGTTTGAACCCCTGAACCGCCCAAAAAAAAAACCGAACCGAATTTTCTAATTCGTTCTTTGTCGGATATTCATATTGCTCAAAATGGGAAGGACTTTGTCGTTCGGAATTCGGTCAAAATGGAAAGGACTTTTGGTTCAGACGAAGTCGGATGGAATAGCTTTCTTATTAGTGAGTCATCACTTGAACATTAAGCTATATAATTGCTCGGTAATTTGATTGTTATGTTTACATACATGTTTATATTGTATAGTTCCTTTTTCATTGGGCCTGCTAGCGTATATGCCCGCATTAAAATCGGTGAAACCTCATATAAGCTTTCAAATTCTACTAGAGGCATGTTAAGTTGTTTTCCAAGAAATGAAAGATAACCTTTTGATTATAGTTAATTAATATTTGAATGTTACATAACCATATGTACTTGTTGATATGGTTTGTACTCATTTCACTGATTTTGGTTTTTTGTTAGCTGTGGCAATGGTGTTACTTCAAACAAGCTCCACGTTTCATTGTTTAGGGGAAAAAGTTAAGTAGACAAAATGGACAAATAATGATACTTCATCAGAAATTAATAGGCAATGATCTCAGGTGTGGGCAGATTTTTGTGAAATAGTATTAATTCGGTCCAAAACCGAAACCGATCCGAACCGATTCGAATTTCGGTTGGGCCGAATATTCGGATGAAGGGAAAAAAAATCTGGATCTGGATGAGAGTTTTGAGAATTCGAAAAATTCGGATTGGATGCGGATTGAGCTTAAAACCGATCCGAACCGAATATGCCCAGCCCTAGAAATTTAATTTCCTATAATACCAAAGGTTGTGCATTGAAAGGTGCTTCTTATCACCCTTAGGAGTTTGATACCCATGATCCAAAGGGTCATGGGAAAGTTCCCTTGCCANCCCCCAAAAGAAAAGGTTCATGATGTTATTTATCAATTACCATTCCTTTTACTTTCACACACACACACACACTAGATTTTATGCACATGCAATGCACGCGGTCAAATACTGTGATTAGATATTTTTGATTTATTTTCTAACTAAATTTTGTTCCTCGGTTACACTTTGATAATTTTTACTCACTTTAATTTAAGTATTTTTGGTTTATTTTCTTACTAAAATTTGTTCCTTGATTACACTTTGATTACTTATTTATTTGGTGTTTGTTTGAATAGACTACACCTAGTTTAAATTTTTATGTTGATAGTTGAATTGTCAGGAGATAAATATAATCTAAAGCCAATTTAAATTTTTATTTTATTTGGATCGGCATGAGACCGAGCTTGACCTGGGGAAGTATAGTGTTATGAAAGTGAAAACACTTAAAAAAATAACATTATAAAAGGAAGATAAATAATAAAACCAACGAGCCAAGATGATTGATTTAAAGTGGGGTAAAATGACAGAAAATAGTTAATAAAAATAATCATAAACTAAAGATTAATGCTAACTCTAGTACACTTTTATATGATAAAAGCATCCATATATGCATATAAAAATGCTAAAAATAGTTTATGAAAATCCCTTCTAAAGATTCCTAATTTTACTAAAAACTTAAACTATTCTATAACAATTCACAAAACATTATTTTTTGTTGCTTTTATTTTATTTTTTATTAAGTCAAGATCAATCATTCTTCATATTTATCTTTTTTCTGGGCAATTCTAGAGTAGTATCTTCATCGTTTACATCGACTGTGATATGAGGCTAGAGCATGTTATATTTCTTTGGGCTCATTCATCTTTTGTCTTCTCGTCTAAATTCACAAAGAAGTTAAATATATTTCTTATGTTCAACACAAAAATCTGACAATACAGACTTAGATTTTTTTCCTATTTCAATAAGAATAAATGTTAATTTCATATATATGAATTTTTTTGTGTTTTTAATTTATTACTTAAATAAGGTTAGGAGTTACCACTTTTTTCTCTGTAATGAATTCTTCTGTTGTGCATCCAATAAGAATTTATACTGTGTCATAATGTTAGATTTGCTCTGCCTTTGTTATTTTCCATGAGGATCTGAACTAAATACATTACATTTTCATTGTCAATTTGCTTTAGATTATAATATTAATATTTAATTTTAATATATTTATTTCATGAATAAGGGATATCACTTAACCTTAGTACTACATCATCGATAATTCTACAAAATTTATCATTTGGACATGATAATCATATTTTGTTACAATTTTATACCCTTATTATCTATTTTATATGAATAAATATACCACTAATAATTGTTTTTATCTTTTAATTGCAGGTTAATGAAGAATAAATCTCAAACTCTCATCTCTCAACAAAAACTCATCGATTAAATGAAGAAATGAATCAAAGAAGCCCATTGGAAAATCAATTTCCAAATTATCCAAAAGTCCAGAATCAAGCCGTGTAGCCTGTAGAACCCGGAGAAAATCAAAAATCCAATATGAAAAGAAATCATATTCAAAATGGTTGGCCACAAAGAAACGACGATATCTCCTAATCCGGAAGGCGGAATTTAACATATAATATATGAAAATCGCCTATCTCGACGAGACGAAGCCAACCGTGAAGTCAGAATTTTTATTAGGGCATCGATGCCAGCATCGATGCAGGCATCGATGCCGGTATCGATGCCAGCATCGATGCCCACATCGATGCCGACATCGATGCCCACTATTTCCAAATTCTGATTTCACGGATAGCTTCGTCTCGTCGAGATAGGCGATTTTCATATATTATATGTTAAATTCCGCCTTCCGGATTAGGAGATATCGTCGTTTCTTTGTGGCCAACCATTTTGAATATGATTTCTTTTCATATTGGATTTTTGATTTTCTCCGGCTTCTACAGGCTACACGACTTGATTCTGGGCTTTTGGATAATTTGGAAACTGATTTTCCAATGGGCTTCTTTGATTCATTTCTTCATTTAATCGATGGGTTTTTGTTGAGAGATGAGAGTTTGAGATTTATTCTTCATTAACCTGCAATTAAAAGATAAAAACAATTATTAGTGGTATATTTATTCATATAAAATAGATAATGAGGGTATAAAATTGTAATAAAATATGATTATCAAATACCCCCACACCTAAACTTTTGCTAGTCCTCTAGCAAAGAAAATAAAAAGAAAATCCTAACTCACTTTCGCAGGAATCACGGTTGTATTTAGCGCATACAACAAGCCTTTAAACCCCTAGGTTACCCTAGTGGACGAGTTGTAGTCTCGTGAGGGTTTGCAGTGAATATACCCACAAAATTCGGTCAACTTGCCAAGTTAAATAAGTCAGTAATTTCCTTAAATGGTTTGATAATCTATGCTTAATAAATCTAAGTTGAAATATGATAAAAAGAGAATATTTTATATTTTGTAATTGAAATTAGTTAGTGGATTATAT
This sequence comes from Asparagus officinalis, assembly GCF_001876935.1. Classification (NCBI taxonomy): domain Eukaryota; kingdom Viridiplantae; phylum Streptophyta; class Magnoliopsida; order Asparagales; family Asparagaceae; genus Asparagus; species Asparagus officinalis. Next base: position 102,245,491 of record NC_033798.1, on the reverse strand, counting down.
TCTAGATTTCTTACCTCTTTTGAATCCTCCATCTTAACTCTCTTAAATTTTCTCTTCATTCTTGATTTTTCATTTGTTTCTTGATTTTAGTCATTTTTTTCTTCTCACCTTATTGATCATACTCACTTTTTCAAATCCACTCTCACTTACACTTTGCATCTATTTACACACCATTTTCACTCTCTCAATCTCTTCACAATCACATTCATTCACTCATCACTCCTATTTGTCACGCACAAAATATAAGAACCAAGTTTAATAATCTCTTAAAATCACCTTCCTCGTGGGATCGATATCTTAAATACTATAACTTGACAAGTTGTGCACTTGCAATTTTGGTACATAATTATGCCGCATCAAGTTTTTGGCGCCGTTGCCGGGGAGGGTGCTTAAGTAGGTTTTAATTATTTTGGTTCTTTAACTTGTGTGTTTATTGTGAAAGAACTACTTGGAGATTAAATATCAAGAATTGGAGATTGAGGAATTGGATATTCGCTTGTGGTAAGTCTTCTTCCTTATATTTTCAATTCCACACCTTTAGTTAGTTTCTCACAATTAGTGACAATTAGGATCTTAAAAAAAAAAGATTTTATTTCCGTTGACCATAATAAAATTCACCCTTCACTTTGACATTTACTAACAAGATAATAAATTCAAACAAATCCCCCCTTCTCATTTGTTTGATTGTTAACCCTAATTTAAAAAAAAAGGAAAAGATTTTTTTCCCATCCTTTTTAGTTGCTTTTAATTCATAGGGTTGCATTTCATATAGTTAGTAGGAATTCACCAAGTGATTTGAGCATCTTGATTTGGCACACACTTCAAAATATTTTTAAGGGCAAAACCCCATAATCAAGATAAGGTGAGGGATTTCATCACCTTTTCCTTAGCCCAAAAATCACTAATTCCTCACTACACCACCCAAGCCTAATAAAACTCATTAGACGTTTGCCCTAAGGATTCAAGCTCAATAAGGAACAAAGAATCCTTAAGTGAACCGGTTTAAGTTTTCTTGGATTAGTTGGTGTCTAAGGCAAGGTTTAGGGGTTGCGTAAAGCGCTCCGCAAGAAAAGAGGTACTTAATTGATCTTTGATCACCCTCTAGTACTATCCTTACCTGGCTAACTACCCGGGTAAAACTTTTATCTTTTCACTTAAGGAATTTTTGGTTAGGAGCTAGTCTAGTTGAGTTAGGCTTAACCCTAGAGTTAGAGTGATTGAAAAGTGATTGATTTTGATTTGTTTTAGTTAGGATTTTCCATTTTCTTCTTAAAAAAAATCAAAAAAAAAATTTATATAAAAAGAAATTGTTTTTGGTGCATGCAAAACGTGGATTAAAGACAATACACATCAACAAATTCATTTTGAACAAATGGCTAATCCACAAGTTTTTCAAAATTTATGTTATCCCAATAGGATTGAAATTTCCAATGAAGTCTGGGAGTTTGTAGAGAGTCCATATCAATATTCGGTAAATGATCCATTTTTTCCAACCTACAACCCAGGTTGGGCAAGTTACACAAACATTGCATGGAATCAGGGAAACCACTCCGAAACTCAAAACTTCACTCCCTCTTTGACCCAACATTTTCCTAGGGAAAACACAGTTCCTTTCAATTCTCATCCACAATTTCAACAACCCAATCTGTCACATCAAAATCAGTCTCCTCATCATCAAGTTGTAACTCACACTCCTCTTGATACAGATCATGATGAACGTCTCAATTTTTTGGAAAAAGGTTTTGAAATCATTATTAAGGCATCCACACTAGCCACGGATATGTTAACTCAAACATCCTACACGATGAACTCCTTTATGCAATCAACCGAACTCATACTTAACTCTAACACTCAAGCCCTAGCTAGATTAGAAACCCATATTGATCAACTAGCTAGTGCCATAAGTGAAGTAGAGGAAGGAGAAATTCTGAGTCAACCCGTGGTCAATCCTAAGGACACTCAAATGAATGCACTACAGTCAGGAAAACAGGTCGATAATCAGGAAAGAACACCTTTAAAGCCAAATTCTTGTTCCAATTCATTCTTCCCCTGATAATTCAATTCAGGAAAGACCGAGGGAAGAAGAAGAAGAGTCAGATCTAAGTTTTGAGGAAATTTTCGGTGAGGAGCTAAAAATATTAGGAGAAGCAGATCGGGTTTGTCAAAATAAAGAAACTGTGTTGGACAATTGCTGCTTTGAACTGAATTTTGAAAAACTCTTTCTTGATGAACTAAGATTTTTGGAAAATAAACAACAACCAAATTTTTACACATCAACCATGAATCTTGGGGTTGAGAAAATTGTTAAAGAAAAATTGGTTGTTAGAGAACAAACATTCACAAATCAAGAATCTAAGTCCAATATGCATGACACCAATAATACCTACCTTCCATTGCCACAAAAATCATTGAACACCCCGGAATGCTTAGAATTTCAGCACATTGTTGATTATATCATGTTGAATTTATTTAAAATCCGTGGGAGAATTTTCAGCAATAAGGTAGGATTCAATGTAGAACATGAACTCTTCATGTTGAATATTTCATTCTACATTGTTTATTTTGTTTATTTCAGAATAATAAAAAGAATTTATTCTTCTCTCATTTGAGAGTTTCTTGTTCAGTTGTTAAAAAAAGAAAAAAAAAGAAAAAAAGAAAAAAAAAGAAAAAAAAAGAAAAAAAAGAAAAAAAAAGAAAAAAAAGAAAAAAAAAGAAAAAAAAGAAAAAAAAAGAAAAAAAAGAAAAAAAAGAAGAAAAAAAAGATTTCAAAGTAGTATACTTTATTTAAGCCTTAACTTGGATTTTTATTTAAAATAATGAAATTTTTGCATGCTTAACTTAGAGTTGAAAATATTTTTTTTCAAGTTATCTTGATTTACACAATTTTTTTAAGACTATATATACTTACACATATGTATATTAAAAAAAAAAACTAACCTTATAAAAGAAGAGTGCGAAAAATGGGCACCACCCAAAAAAAATAAATAAATAAAAACTCTTAAATTCAAGGTGATTCTATCTTATAAAGCCTAAGTTGACTGAGCAATTAAGCCCAAGGAGTATCTCTATACTTAATGACCTAAGCCCAATTGGGTTGGGATTCATTGGCCCAAAACTCGTTAAATGGTCACTTAGAAAGCCCGTTAAAATAGAAAACAATCACCAAGAATTAGAGAGTGGAAAAAATATACATATATATAACACTAACAATTGTTTTTATATATTGTTGTTTTGTATATATGGTCTTGAAAAACAATTTTTGATCAAGAGACTTGAAAGTTATTTAAAACAAAGAGTTGGCATGTTCTTTTCAAAACTTTTTAATTAAATTTCTAAGATTTGACTTGGTTTTGTATTGCTATAATGAAAAAGATTTTCTAGGGGATTTACATTGGAGTTATATATAAAAACGTTTTCTTGATTATTAACTAGCTTCAATTAGAATGTTTAAATATATCAAGGAAAATCTGTTATTTACTGACTTATTTAACTTGGCAAGTTGACCGAATTTTGTGGGTATATTCACTGCAAACCCTCACGAGACTACAACTCGTCCACTAGGGTAACCTAGGGGTTTAAAGGCTTGTTGTATGCGCTAAATACAACCGCGATTCCTGCGAAAGTGAGTTAGGATTTTCTTTTTATTTTCTTTGCTAGAGGACTAGCAAAAGTTTAGGTGTGGGGGTATTTGATAATCATATTTTATTATAATTTTATACCCTCATTATCTATTTTATATGAATAAATATACTACTAATAATTGTTTTTATCTTTAATTGCAGGTTAATGAAGAATAAATCTCAAACTCTCATCTCTCAACAAAAACCCATCGATTAAATGAAGAAATGAATCAAAGAAGCCCATTGGAAAATCAATTTCCAAATTATCCAAAAGCCCAGAATGAAGTCGTGTAGCCTGTAGAAGCCGGAGAAAATCAAAAATCCAATATGAAAAGAAATCATATTCAAAATGGTAGGCCGCAAAGAAATGACGATATCTCCTAATCCGGAAGGCGGAATTTAACATATAATATATGAAAATCGCCTATCTCGACGAGACGAAGCTATCCGTGAAATCAGAATTTGGAAATAATGAGTATCGATGTCGGCATCGATGTGGGCAATCGAGCCATATACTGTAGCGCAGCGGTAATTAAGTGATTGTGCTTGTCTTGGGGCTCAAGACAAATCCAATGGCTCATATTCATTGAAGATTACTATAAATAGGGGTAGAGAGTGAGGGGTTAGAGGTGTGAAAATTTTGTAAACTCCTTTTGGAGAGGAGGGCTACTCTTAATTGAGAAGGCCTTCCAAAAATTGTAACTTTAGTTGCAATTAATAAAAATAATTTTTTCCTCTTTAAATTTGTTCTTTCTCCTCTTTGTTGAATGATGAGGATGGAGATGAAGAGCAATTTGAAGGTTTGCATTTCTTTTCTCTTTTATTTTTTTTGTAATTTCTTTATTATTGCTTATTAGTTAGATTTAAATTCATGCTTGTAGTATAGATTTACTTTCTTGTCTTTTTTATTTTCTTTTTGCACTTTAATTTATAGAGTAGATTTATTTTTCTTGCATTTAATTTCTGCAATTTATTTTATAGTTTAGATTTTTATTTTCTTTGTAATTAGATTTATTTCTTGTTCATAGTTTAGATTTTACTTTTCTTTTTAATTTTGTAATTAGTCTTCTTTTTCTTATTTTTATTTCTTAAGATGTGAATTTAATTCTTGTAAGAATCTTAGAATTGTATGAAACTAGTCTAATTTCTTTTATATTGTATGAATTATTCTCTTGTACTTAAAATGTTCATGTTTAGGATAATCAACTAGAGAACTAATCGGTAGAAGAAGAATTTGATAATCTATGCTTATCTTAAATGGTTTGATAGGTTATGCTTATGAATTCTAGGATTATTATCATGTTGTTGTTCTTATCATGAATAGTAATTTTAGCTTAGATGATAATTTGATAGGTTACACTTTCCTTAAATGGTTTGATAATCTATGCTTAATAAATCTAAGTTGAAATATGATAAAAAGAGAATAGTTTATATTTTGTAATTGAAATTAGTTAGTGGATTATATTCTAGATTTCTTACCTTTTTTGAATCCTCCATCTTAACTTTCTTAAATTTTCTCTTCATTCTTGATTTTTCATTTGTTTCTTGATTTTAGTCATTTTTTCCTTCTCACCTTATTGATCATACTCACTTTTTCAAATCCACTCTCACTTACACTTTGCATCTATTTACACACCATTTTCACTCTCTCAATCTCTTCACAATCACATTCATTTATTCTTTATTCCTAATTGTCACGCACAAAATATAAGAACCAAGTTTAATAATCTCTTAAAATCACATTCTTCGTGGGATCGATATATTTTTATACTATAACTTGATAAGTTGTGCACTTGCAATTTTGGTACATAATTATGCCGCAACAGGACACTTATTATTAACATCTCTATCAACTTTCTTGTTGTAACCTTTGCAAACATAGAACCACTGCTCAATTCTATTATAAATGCTAATTATCGTTGCCTTAAAGGTGTGATAGTATGTCTGTATATTGGTAAATTATTCTTAGGTTTAATTGTATAAATTTTAGAGTATGTTTTCTAAGATCATAAATCTTTTAAATGTTATAATAGTTGTATATATTAGTAATTTGAATTTATGTTGTATTTATAAAGAGCATTAATGGAGATGCTTTTGTCTTGGCAACTTTCTCTGAAAAAGTGTTGCATTTAGCTTTAAAATATAATATTTTTTATGGTGTTATATGGACGTTTGCTTGGTTTACTTACTATTATCTTATTTCTTCACTAAGTTGCATCTTTGGGTTGATATATAATAGTGACGAAATTTACGATGGCATGCATATCTCCTCTATAAATTTGAGATAGATATAAGGTGAATTTTATATTTAGTGGCATTTAATAATAATTTTAGTAATGAAATATATTACCTTCATATTTAGAGATCTTGAAATATAATAGTGCTATTACATCATTATTTTTGATTGTGTCTTTAATAATTGATCCTTTGTTAATAGTAATACCGCTAAATAAAGTCACACGCAAGATCGTGATACTATATAAGAAAAAGAAAAATGGCAATTTTATATTTTTTTACTTACGCAGAGTCATGACATAGTAATTTTTCTTTTATTTTCTATGAAAAATGTTTCTTTGATTAGAATAAAGTTGTTCAATATATTCTTCAGAGGGGATTCAGTCAGTGCTTTTTTGATAAATGTAACTTATGTTAGTATTAATTAAAGTGATTTATGCACGTTCCGAATTCTATTTGAAATGAAAACTGCTTCATTCTTTTGAAGGATATCTCTAAATTTTCTAATAGTTCTCCATATATAAATCTTTGTAATTTTTTATCCTATAAATATTATTATCATTAGAGATCAATATTTATAAATTATAATAAATTAATGTTAAGCTATTATATTATAGTCTTTTATTACTTTTTTGTGATTTTGTTTTTTATCAATTAATGATACTTATGTATTTTTGCTGCTCTAACATATTGGTAAAATTATATACAATTACTTTAATTTATACAATAATATTAATTTTTAATCTATCATATATTTTAAAAATTTTATTCTTTGATTGGATATTTTTAATCTGTTATTATTGTTATTTTTTTATCAGCATCAACTTGACTATTTTTTTATTCTGAAAAAGGACAGTGAACCTTAAATTATAAGTTATATTTATATATGTTAATGAAAGAATATCAAACAATTACTCTTTTCTTTGCCAAGTTTTAAAATTTTAGCTTTTTATCTTGTGTAATTTTAAACTTTTGAGAGTGTTTTGTCTAATTTTTAAAATTTTTTGTTTTTTTGTAATACTTCATGTAATAAACTAATACCATAGAGTTGTTTCATATATTTTATTAATCTTATTTAAATTATTGAGCTATAGATAGTTCATGGGGTATTAGGATAGGACATAACTATGATTAGGATAGATTATAATTTAAATTAAATATTTAAAATAATACATGATAATTTTGACTATGGAAAGCTTTTCCCGAACTCGTGCTTTTAAAGGGGGTATGATTTTTGTTTTCCGTAATTTTTCTTTTTTATAATTTTGAGAATGGATTTTGTCTCTTAAATTTGTTTCGTGGATTTTGTAAATATCTCATCCACATTATGTACATTTGTAGGTCTGCATTGTTTCTAGGTTCGACTGTTGGGGCAAACATTATTTGTCTCATTAATTTGTTTGGTTTTTGCATATACGCCCTTCATTTTGTAGACATTTGTAAATTTAGCATTTTATAATTTTATTTAGATTTATATTTTAATTTAAATTATATCATTATCTTCATACTATGTATATCCAATAAGAATTCATCAATTTATTAACTTACTCTTACTTAATGGATTAATATTTGAATTCCAAGGGTATTTTTGTCTACTGAAAGATTTTCTCGAACTTGTGCTTTTAAAGAAAGTATGATATGATATGATATAAGCGATATGGTGAGATGGTTTACTCAACGTGAGATAGCCATTCTACACCATTAGATTAAAATTAATGGTTAGCTTTAAAATAATTGGTTAATTAATTAAAGATGTGTGGCCCCCACATTTATTTGATTTCATTGCCAAATCTACTCTAACTCTAACCCTAACTCGAACCCGAACTCGCTAACCCTAACCCTAACTAGATCCCTAACCCAAACCCGAACCCACTAACCCAAGTCCGAACCTGAACCCTAACCCAAACCCGAATCCGAACACAAACACACTAACCCTAACCCTAACCCGAACCCTAGCCCTAATCCGAACCCAAACCTAAACCCGAACTTGAACCCACTAACCCGAACCCTAACCCTAACCCTAACCCTTATCCTAACCCGAACCCAAATAAGAAAGAGAGGAAGCAGAAGGGATGATATGGGAAATCTTAGAGAAGATTTTGGCAGATAAATTAAATAAATGTGAGGGTCACATATCTTTAATTAATTAACTTATTAGTCTAATTTTTAACCATTAATTTGAATCTAACGGTGTAAACTA
>NC_033798.1:102156301-102237376 GCF_001876935.1 Asparagus officinalis | reverse complement strand
ATATATATATATATATATATATATATATATATTCTTTCCTATTTTACTAATAAGAGTTCAAAGCATGCATGATTGATGGTGACAATTCTTAATATGAAAAAGGACAAAAGTATATCTGCCATGTTCTTTTTTGAATCAACGTCCTAGTTAAGAAGTATAATAAGAAAAGTACCCGTAAAAGCTAAATATGTAGAAGTTAGCACTAAAAAAATAACTGGTTGAAATGATCAAATCTCCAAATAACTGGTTAGCTAAAGATATAGGTACAATTGGAGTCTCGTGCGCACATACAACACATGTACAACAAATGTGGACTTCGGTTGATATTATATTTTTAAGCCTACTCAATTATAACATATGTGGTCTTCAATTAGATGCTTTTCTAGATAAGTGGCAACTGGCAAGTCTGTTCAGTAGTATAAAAATAAAGGCAGATGCTGCGTCCTCTATTTACCTCAAAAAATAAAATAAAAAAGAAAGAAAGGAAAACAAAGAAAAGCTAGATCCTCTGGACATTGGATCAATGCTGTAGGACACTAGATAACCTCATTTTAGTTCTCATCGAGTTTAATAGATTATTATATTTGTACTGGGCTTCGGCATTTCTAGAAATGGTTTTCTCGGCTTGTTCTTGACAAGACTGGGAATTCTAAGAAAAAAAATATAGCATGGATGGCCCTCTATAAATTAAGGAAGTATACAAATCAGGATTAATGACTTCATATCACGTACGCGGGTTGTTCTAAACCATAGATATGCCAAACAGTGTGTAGTTTTGACATTTCATTCCTCCTTTACGAGGCTCAAATATATCAATAATTATTCTAGTACAATATTGATGGCTGTAATAATATCATATTGATTGTACTGATTTTGAATTTTGTAACAAAATGCTTATCAGAGTGTAAATGCTTTCATATTACTTTCTATAGAGAGCTCCCTATTTTGTAAGGTACGTCAAGCCTGAAAACAGGCCGTTGAAAAGCCTTATGTCCAGTGCCACAACAAACTCAAGCTCATGTATGAGCTCAGCTAAGCTCGTTTTATTCCCGACCAATTCTTAAGTAGCTCCTTTCCCTATAATTTGGAAGTATTCATACTTAAAAAAGGATTCAATTAACGGCATTAGTTTCTTGTTGATGTGCTATTTTTCATGTGAATAATGAGCAAGTTGGCCAGTTCATCGTAGGTTTCCCCACCTTTCCTAAGAATAATCCTGATGCGGCTGGAATCCTACCCTCTTATCTCTTGCAACGATTTAATAGTACCTAAATACATTATTCTATTTAACTATGTTCTAATTTTTGTGCTAATATTTTGCTCTATCTTGAGATTCACTTGGTCCATATATTTAGTTAGCAAGTGTTTAGAGTGCTAAACACTGGTTAACTCTTTACTAAATGCTCAAATTACTGAAAGGAGTTAGCAAGTAACATTGAGTTGGGTATTAAAGAAAATATTGAAGTTTCTTTCCTTCATCTTTTTTTTTAAGATTAATGCCCTGAGGACCCCAAATAGGGGACCCAAGGGGGGGACATGTGAGCTGTCCCCCTCCGGTTGGATGATGCATTGTTCATGATCCAACCGGAGGGGGACAGCTCACATGTCCCCCTCGTAGATCCCTTATTTGGGGTCCCTGTAAAAATGTCATTTTTTTAATGAATACTTAAGCACGTTAACCCTTTTGGGGGAAAAAAATCTTTAGTGTTGTCACATTATTTTGTGATTGGATTTAAGCTCACAACATTTTATGGCACTTTCATGTCTTACTGCCAAACAAGACCTCTCAATGTGTCCAATGGTCCATGGACAACTAGATCCTCCAATGATTCAACACAAAAAAACCCATCAAAATTCAGGGCCCTCCATTAAAAATCCAACCACAAACTCTCTAATAATGTCTCTGATTCCAACTGTTCAATAATTCAAACCATATGATCATTTGATCAGTTCCTCTCCTTACACCCCAGAAGTCCCAAACTAAAATCAAAATTTAATCCAATTTCCTTTTCATCAAACGGCCGAGATTAATGACCCCCTAAAACTCTCTCTTTGATGAGCGTGCTGACAGCTGTGCATTTGGCGTCCATAAAAACTCCTTCAAGACTAATAATAATTTAAAAAAACTAAAACGTACGTCAGTTTTCTGTACTCAGAGGAATACTTGGCACACAGAGAGGAGACCCGATTGGTATTCAAAAAACAAAGCAAAATTCCTATAAAATGCAATAAGCTCTATATATAACTGTTCAAATCCTCCCCCATAATAAATGGCCTCACTCTGCTCCGTTTGGACCCCTCCTTTGGCCTCTCTCACTTCATTAAACTTCCTCCTTTGCTCTCTGATTCGATCTTCCTTCTCTTATATCAAAGTACAATTCATTTGAAACCAACATATAAAACAAAGGGGTGGATATATCTATATTTATATCAATATTTATCACATTGGATTCCAAAGATCGCCAGAGCATTTGGACATTTTTGTTAGAATGCGCCAGCTTTATCTCAGGAGCAGGAGCCTGAAGCGCCTGTTCTCTGTCTCCATCGGCCGGAGAGCCAAGGGAGAAGAAGAGGAAGAAGAAGCAGAGGTTAAGGAAGAGACTGTAATCAGTCAGCCTCCTCAAAAACCCAGTTGGAGATGCTTCTCTTTTGAAGAGATACACCAGGCAACCAATGGCTTTCACCGAGGTAATTATACAATATAACATCAATAAACCTCACTGGTAACAAAACCCATGTCTCAAAATCTCATCTTTTGGCTTGTTATGGGTTGAATTTGGGCAGATAATTTGGTTGGAAGAGGAGGGTATGCTGAGGTTTATAAAGGAGTTTTAGGAGATGGGCAGACAATTGCAGTGAAGAAATTGACTAGTGCTTCAACTGATGAGCAAAGGGAGAAGGAGTTCTTGACTGAGCTTGGGACTGTTGGCCATGTCAAGCATCCAAATGTCTCAGCTCTCCTTGGTTGTTGCATTGACAAAGACCTTCATTTGGTCTTTGAGTTCTCTTCCCTTGGCTCTGTCTCCTCTAATCTACATGGTAATTTTACCTTAATGCTTTAATGAAGTATAAAAAAAATTATCCAACAGTTTTGTTGACTGTCTCGTGTATGCATTATAGATGAGAATTCACCACCAATGGCTTGGAAACTGAGGCATAAGATTGCAGTCGGAACCGCAAGGGGACTGCATTATTTGCACAAAGGATGCCAGAGAAGAATCATTCATAGGGACATCAAGGCTTCCAACATACTTCTCACTAACAATTTTGAGCCCCAGGTATTGCCATTAACCAAAACTTCATTGATAATTTCTTTTTTTTTCCCCCGACGTATTAAACAAAATCAAAACATACATGTCAGATATCGGATTTTGGGCTTGCTAGATGGCTACCTTCAGAGTGGACTCATCGTGCCATCGCGCCTATAGAAGGCACATTCGGGTTTGTAGTCCTCAAATTTGTTATCGTATAAAATTGGCACAATCTCATAGCTATAGATTTCTGACGTAAGTTTTGAAAATTTTATGTGATAAATTCGATCAGGTGTTTGGCACCAGAGTATTTCATGCATGGGATCGTCGATGAGAAGACTGATGTGTTTGCATTTGGTGTCTTCCTCCTGGAGCTCATCTCAGGGAAGAAACCAGTTGATGGTTATCACAAGAGCTTGCTTAGTTGGGTAAGCCAAAGTTGTTTAGAAGCTTCATATGCAATTTTTCACGAACCATCTAAATGTGATCATGTCTATAGCTAAATAGTGAACTTTAACAGGCTAAGCCCTATTTGAATGATGGCACAATACACATGCTAGTGGATCCAAGACTAGGAGAAGATTATGATGGTGGGCAACTGAAGAGGCTCACCTTCATTGCTTCTCTCTGTATCAGAGCAACTGCAACATGGAGGCCTTTAATGTCTGAGGTACTATCCTCACTGTATTGAATACTCATTCAAAAATTTCCAATTAAACAGTTAATAATTTTGAGGTTTTATTAAAATTTAATCAAGGTCAAGAAGAACAGAGTTCTATACAATGAGTAGTATAGGACTTGTAGTACAATTTTCATTTTCCTTTTTTAAGTTATTCAAGATAATAATTATATCTCGTAAAGTTCTCAGAAACTTTTCTTGGAAGATGTCCAAAGAGCAAGTAGTATTTCATTTTGTCTCGTTGACAGAATAAAATTGACAACATACTAATTACTATTTGCATTAAAATAGCCTTCAAATTGTTGAGTTGTTGATTATAAAACATGTGTTTTTCTTGCTTATAATTAGCTCAACAGCATATTGTCCAATTCTAATGCTTCACAGAGAAAGGATGCTTTCCTAGGGGGGAGGCTTTGCTAATAAAATTATAATTCAAGGTAGCTTGCAACAAATTAAATATACATATAGAAAATGATTTCATTAAATAAACCTAAGAAATCAACGTCTATGAACAAATGTGGTTTACCCGTATTGACTTCAAGACACCAAAAGAAAAGGACAGAGGGTAGTAAAACTTTCAGTCCAGTGGATTTCCTGATTCTGGTAAACTACTGCTTTCACCTTTTAGGTCCTGACGATGATTTAATAATGCAGCAGAGGAAACCTTGAAGGGCTAAATAATTATGAGGGCAATTTTCTTGTTCCTACAAACGCCTTGGGCATCAAAATAGATATTCTACACGGCTCAACAATCAATCTTAAATCTATCAACATGAGAATTATAGGGACCACTTGGTCACATGATTGCTAAAACCATGTAAAATTTTCTCTGTCATTTAAAATGTTGCTGATAGTTCTTTTATAAGTTTGTTGATTTAAAAATGGCCTTATACCATTTCATTTCTCGTGAGTCACGGTAAGCTCATAGCCTCATGCTGCCTTTTTAGCTTGGTAGGTTAGAAATCTGGTTGAGACAAAGATTGGGTCACCACAATACGTGTATCTACTACTAATGATAACCTAATCTTATTAAGTTGGTTTCCTGTTAAAAAAATAAGATCAAGTGCTGTTGTCATAACCAAAAGAATGGTGGCAGGTATTGGATCTAATTGAAGATGGTGAGATGTTGCCTGACAGCTGGAAGATGCCGGAGGAGGAGGAGGAGGAGGAAGAGTTCTGGGGCTTTGATGATCTCGATGAGTACGATAGCGACAATCTCGATGAGTGTGATACGCCCTCATCATCATTTTCTTCAACGTAGAGCCCCTAACCATATGATATGTCTTATATAGTTTACGCTTGTTAATAACGTGCAGGAGTGGGTTGAGTTGGTACCTTAATCCTTGTTATGAGGGAGAGGGGATGATGTACAGATGTATTTTGTAGCAAAAGTGGAATTTGTAGCGTCTTGATTTTCTTGTATTATTAAACTGTGGCAGTTTGAGATAGTTCCAAGTGAATTTTGTATGGAAAGATGAAGGATTAGTTGAGCTAAGGAAATCACTATTGGAGTAGCTATCGCCTGTAGAGCTCTTGTATATTAGCTACGTTACCTTAGCTCCCAAAGGTGGTTGGTAGTTGTTAGAATTAAAGGCTCCAAAAAGAAATTATGGCATCAAGCAACATAGAAACAGTAAACATCACTGTATGCTTTTTTGTGGGGAATCATGTGAAGGGAAGTTTGATCTCTTTTTGATTGATTGGCCTGTGAACTTTACCCACAGAAGGGGATGAAGGTGACCAAGTGGATGTAGGTTGATGTTTTCTTTATGTTAATGAAGCAAACCGAGAAAGTTTAGGTCTGAATTGGGGATTCTAATAATAAGCAGATGCCTGATCCTAACTGGACATAAATATACTAGAGAAGGATTCATAAATAAATTGCCAAAAAAAATTAAAATTAAAAACCTCTGCACTAATGTTTATCCGGAAATCTTCCTATATATCTATTAGATTCACAAGACTTCATCTTATTAGTATTTCAAAAAGAAAACCTCTTCATTGAAAGAGGGAGTATGAAACAAGACAAGCTACTGCTTCAAACAGAGAATGATTAAATTGGTTTATTCATTAAGGGTAAGAATTATACTAATTTTTGTTTTATTTTCAATCTATTTTTATGTTAATAAATTAAGACAGCTTAACCCACTTTTTATTCAATGTGTTTTTGTGTGTTTTGGCAATTTAAGTAGGAATTATAACTCCTTAACGCCATCACTTAACCCATTACCAAAAGAGACCATGTGTTATTGTTGTTAAGTAGATAAAAAATCTCAAATCTCTCATTATAGTTCTTTTCAAACAGCTACTTGCAAGGTTTAACAGTTGAAGCTCACCGCTGAACTAATTTCAGCATTGGAAAATTACTTGTGGAACATGAGTACCAGGAGTGAAGTTTAACTCATCAGTAAAATGGAAGATTGGACGGTGGAATGACTACTTCAAAGGAATACCAATATTTGTTTAAAAAATAAAAAATAAAATAACAAGAGAATACTCTGTTGGGAATTTAACGCTGAAACCCCTAATGCAACGGAAACGCAGAATAGAGAACAATACACCAAGTTTAACGAGGTTCGGCAACTGCCTACGTCCTCGGGAGCCACACAGAAAATTTCTTATTTAATCAAACAAGAAATTACAAATTTAGGAGCAAATCCCTAAACTGGGATTTCTCAGATGAACACTGTAGCAACAGTGTTAATGATTAAAGGGAATAAACCCTTTCAATTTATCACTTGAGAATAAGTGAATGTCCACAATAAAACCCCACTTCTCTTTTCTCTCTCTCTCTCCTTAAATACCCCCTCAACCACCGTTGAAAAGCTGGGGATTAATTAGAAAATCACTGTTGTGATTTTCGGGCTTTAGAACGCTGCTGCGTTGATTTCTTCCGCCGCCAGAGAGAATGTCGGGGAGGAGAAGCTTCGGCACACAAAACCCTAGGGCATCGGGGGTTTAAATAGGCGGGATTTGGACAGGCTGGCGACAGCCTGTCGCCAGCGATCCGCTCGGACGCGGAGGTGGGAGGCAGACGCGATGGTCGGAGTCGACAAATGCCGAGGGTCGCGTTCTTCGTGCTTGAGCAACGCGAGGGTCAGGTACGCGTTCGAAGGTCGCGTCTCGCTCGAGGGTCGCGTCTCGCTCGAGGGTCGCGTCTTCGACTGCGGGGCTCGAACTCGCCTGGGGGGTTCGCCGTCGACTTCGCCAGCGCTCGCCTGCGTCTTCCTGGAGCTCGTCGGAGCTCCTCCGCCGTCGTAGGTTGGTATCCACCCTCAACCTAACAATCTCCCACTTGGAGACCAAACCGACGGCAACGAGCTATCTCATCAAGCTCCTCTCCTGTGTGGCTCCGCCTTCATCATCTATGCATGAAGGCCAACTGAAGTTGCGCACAACTCCAGTTTCTGAACTGTCACCGTCTTTGTTAACATATCTGCTGGATTCTTACTTCCTGGAATCTTTTCCAGTTTTAACACGTCATCTTCCAACAGGGATCTGATGAAGTGGTACCGAAGCGCAATATGCTTCGTTCTGGAATGAAATGCTGAATTCTTCGCCAAGTGTATCGCACTCTGACTATCACTGTGCAAAACATTCTTCTCCTGTTTGAATCCCAGCTCTGTCAACAAACCCTGAAGCCATATCATCTCTTTACTGGCTTCAGTCACTGCAACATACTCAGCTTCTGTAGTGGATAGGGTAACAATCTTCTCTACCTGTGACATCCAACTAACAGCTGTAGTTCCGACGGTGAATACATAGCCGGTGGTGCTTCTTCGGTGATCAACTTCACCTCCAAAGTCTGCATCTACGTACCCTTGCACTTCTACCTCTCCCTTACCAAAGTGCAAACACTTCTGTGTGGTGCCTCGTAGATATCTCAGAATCCACTTGACCGCTTCCCAATGAGCTTTTCCTGGATTCGACATAAACCGGCTGACCACTCCCACTGCATGGCCAATGTCTGGTCTCGTACAGACCATAGCGTACATCAAGCTTCCGATAGCTGAGGCGTAAGGTACCTGAGCCATACTCTCTTTCTCTTCTTCTGACTGAGGAGACTGATCCTTCGACAGACGAAAATGGCTAGCCAAGGGTGTGCTCACAGGCTTGGCGTCGCCCATGTTGAATCTCTGCAAAACACGGTTGATGTACTCCGTCTGAGATAACTGCAAGAGACCTCTCTTCTTATCTCTCGTGATTTGCATTCCAAGGATCTTCTTCGCTGGACCCAAGTCCTTCATGTCAAACTCCTTTGACAGCTGCTGCTTCAAACTCTTGATATCCTCCATATCTGCTCCTGCAACCAACATATCATCAACATACAGCAGTAGGATGATATAGCTGGACTGATATCTTTTGAAGTAGCAACAGTGGTCGGCGTTGCACTTCTGGAAACCTTCCTTGTGCATAAAACCGTCAAACTTCTTGTACCACTGTCTTGGGGCTTGTTTCAGGCCATACAAGCTCTTCTTGAGTCTGCACACCAGGTTCTTCTTCTTTTCTTCTGAGAAACCTTCTGGTTGATGCATGTATATCTCCTCTTCTAGATCTCCGTGAAGAAACGCCGTCTTCACGTCTAACTGCTCGAGATGAAGATCTTCAATTGCTACAATACTCATCACGGTCCTGATAGTATTTAGCTTCACCACGGGAGCGAAAATATCGGTGTAGTCAATTCCTTCCTTCTGCTGGAAACCTTTGACAACTAGCCGGGCTTTATATCTTCTGGAACCATCCTGCTCCTCTTTCACCCGGTACACCCATTTGTTGTGGAGTGCCTTCTTACCCGTGGGCAACTCAGCTAGTTCCCACGTCTGGTTTGATATGAGAGACTTCATCTCATCTTTCATTGCAAGCTCCCACTTGCTCGCATCTCCACACTGACAAGCTTCATCAAAGCTTTCAGGCTCCCCACCATCTGTCAACAACAGATAGTTCATGTATCTCCTGTTGGGTACAGGAGGACGAGAAGATCTTCTTAATATCGGAGCTGGTGCGTCGGGCTCCTGCGCACCATCTTGTCCAACAGGCTCTTCTTGCTGAGGACCCTCTGCATTGGGTTCTTCCGAGAGGTTACTCGGGACATCATCTGCATCTATAAATGTGGACTCGCTCTCTGAGTCGTCAGTCTTGTGCATGTCCTTGTACATCACCTTCTCGTTGAATATCACATCTCTGCTCCGGATCACCTTCTTGTTTTCGTTGTCCCAAATGCGGTAGCCGAACTCATCTTCACCATAGCCGATGAAAGTGCATTTCTTTGACTTGGGATCAAGCTTATTCCTGCCTTGATCACTAATATGCACGTAAGCTACACAACCGAAAACTTTAAGATGTGAGAGTTTTACCTCCTTTCCGCACCATACCTCCTCTGGTATTCTGTGCTCCAATGGAACCGATGGACCTCGGTTGATCAAGTAAGCTGCTGTGTTGACCGCTTCTGCCCAGAACTGCTTCGGTAGGCCTGATTGTACTCGAATGCTTCTGGCTCTCTCTGTCAACGTTCGGTTCATCCGCTCAGCTACACCATTTTGCTGAGGCGTGCCGGGCACGGTTCTCTCCATTCTGATCCCGTGCTCATAGCAGAACTTCTTGAATCCGGTGTCTTCATACTCACCGCCATTGTCGGTCCTGAGCTTCTTTATTCTCAGACCGGTCTCATTCTCGACCATAGCTTTCCATCTCCTGAAAGCCTCAAATACTTCTGACTTATGCTTCAGAAAGTAGACCCACACTTTCCGAGAGTGATCATCGATAAAAGTCACGAAGTAGTGTTTTCCACCAATGGACGCGGTGGTTGTTGGTCCCCACACATCTGAGTGAACGAGCTCTAGCTTCTGCTTCCTGGGGGTTCTGCCACTTGTCTGAAAGCTGACTCTCTTCTGCTTTCCAAGTATACATTCTTCACACATATCCATCTCCACTGACTGCAGTCCTGGGAGTTTTCCCTTTGTGTGCATAATCTTCATCCCCTTTTCACTCATATGACCGAGTCTCTGGTGCCACAGCTTTGAAGTCTCATTGCCTGCTGCAACTGAGATCAAACAACGTGCACCTGCTGTCATATACAGGGTACCAGTCTTCTTGCCTCGGGCAATCGTCATTGCGCCCTTTGAGATCTTCCAATCATCTCCATGGAAGGTCGTGGTATAACCTTCGCCAGCCAACTGGCCTACGGATATTAAATTCTTTCTCAGGTCGGGAATATGCCTGACATCCTTCAGCTCCCATACTGACCCGTTCAACTTAATTTTCACCACGCCTTTGCCCACAATAGCACACGGTTGATCATCACCAAGATATACGTATCCAAGTTTTCCGGGGGTATACTTCTCGAAGAATTCTTTCTGAGAAGTAGCGTGGAACGACGCTCCTGAATCTAACACCCAAGATTCCTCCTTGCTCTCCAAAGAGCATATCAATGCGTCGTCTCCTCCTGAAGTGGAGGTGACATTCACCTCTGCCTTCGCCTCCTTCTCCTTCTGTGCACTCTTGCACTGATTCTTGTAATGCCCGGTCTTTCCACAATTCCAACACTCGATAGCCTTCGAGCTGTTGCTTGGATTCCTTGATTTGGACCTCCTGTCCTTTGATCTACCTCTGAAGTTTGATTTTCCTCGTCCGTTTCCTCTGGTTGAATTTCTACCTCTTGACTCTGTATGCAATACTGAAGAGGTTGTAGCTTCACCAGTCTCTCGCCGTCGGATCTCCTCACTGAGAACCAAATCACGAACGTCGCCGAACTTCAACTTTTTCTTTCCCGACGAGCTACTCACAGCTGTGACTGTAGCGTTCCAACTCTCTGGTAGGGAAGACAACAATATCAACGCCCGAACTTCTTCATCAAACTCAATCTCAACTGAACTCAATTGGGTTGTAACCGTATTAAGTTCATTGAGGTGTTGTGCTACTGACGCGCCTTCCGCCATTTTCAGATTGAATAACCACCGCATCAAATGAACTTTGTTCGCGGCTGATGGCTTCTCATACATATTTAAGAGAGTTGCCATAAGACCTGCTGTGGTCTTCTCCTTTGCTATGTTGAACGCAACATTGCGAGTCAACGTCAATCTGATAACTCCGAGGGCTTGTCTATCTAGAAGGTTCCACTCTTCTTCCTTCATAGAATCTGGCTTCTTCCCCGATAGTGGTTGATACAGATTTTTCTGATACAGATAATCCTCTATCTGCATTTTCCAGAATCCGAAATCTGTTCCATCAAATTTCTCAAGTCTCATTTTTGCCTCATCTGTGGCCATGGCTCCCACTTGAATCTGACTTGTTCTAGATCGTTTCACGCTCTGATACCAGTTGTTGGGAATTTAAAGGCCGAAATCCCTAATGCAACGAAAAACGCAGAATAGAGAACAGTACACAAGATTTAACAAGGTTCGGCAACTGCCTACGTCCTCGGGAGCCACACAGATAATTTCTTATTAATCAAACAAGAAATTACAAATCAAGAGCAAATCCCTAAACTGGGATTTCTCAAATAAACACTGTAACTACAGTGTTAATAATTAAGGGTATGAACCCTTTCAATTCTCAACTTGAGAATAGATGAAGAAACCCACAATATATATAATCCTCTGTTCTTAATTCTCTCTCTCTCTCTCTAAATCTCTTTTCTTAATCTCCCCTCAAACAACGTTGAAGCTGGGGATTAAAAGGGGAAAATCGCTGCTGCGATTTTAGGGCAGATCGCCGCCGCCGCCAGAGAGAGATCGGAAGAGGAGGAGGCTGATGGCTTCTCATACATATTTGAGAGTGCTACCATAAGACCCGCCGTGGTCTTCTCCTTTGCAATGTTAAAAGCAACATTGCGGGTTAACGTCAAACGAATAACCCCGAGGGCTTTTCTGTCCAGAAGATTCCAATCTTCTTCCTTCATACCCTCCGGCTTCTTCCCCGAGAGAGGTTGATACAGATTTTTCTGATACAGATAGTCCTCTATCTGCATTTTCCAGAATCCAAAATCTGTTCCATCAAATTTCTCAAGTCTTATTTTCCCTTCATCTGCGGCCATGACTCCCACTTGAATCTGACTTCCTCTAGATCGTTTCACGCTCTGATACCAGTTGTTGGGAATTTAACGCTGAAACCCCTAATGCACAGAAACGCAGAATAGAGAACAGTACACCAAGTTTTAACGAGGTTCGGCAACTGCCTACGTCCTCGGGAGCCACACAGAAAATTTCTTATTTAATCAAACAAGAAATTACAAATTTAGGAGCAAATCCCTAAACTGGGATTTCTCAGATGAACACTGTAGCAACAGTGTTAATGATTAAAGGGAATAAACCCGTTCAATTTATCACTTGAGAATAAGTGAATGTCCACAATAAAACCCCACTTCTCTTTTCTCTCTCTCTCTCCTTAAATACCCCCTCAACCACCGTTGAAAAAGCTGGGGATTAATTAGAAAATCACTGCTGTGATTTTAGGGCTTTAGAACGCTGCTGCGTTGATTTCTCCCGCCGCCAGAGAGAATGTCGGGGAGGAGAAGTTTCGGCACACAAAACCCTAGGGCATCGGGGGTTTAAATAGGCGGGATTTGGACAGGCTGGCGACAGCCTGTCGCCAGCGATCCGCTCGGACGCGGAGGTGGGAGGCAGACGCGATGGTCGGAGTCGACAAATGCCGAGGGTCGCGTTCTTCGTGCTTGAGCAACGCGAGGGTCAGGTACGCGTTCGAAGGTCGCATCTCGCTCGAGGGTCGCGTCTCGCTCGAGGGTCGCGTCTTCGACTGCGGGGCTCGAACTCGCCTGGGGGTTCGCCGTCGACTTCGCCAGCGCTCGCCTGCGTCTTCCTGGAGCTCGTCGGAGCTCCTCCGCCGTCGTAGGTTGGTATCCACCCTCAACCTAACATACTCCGACAAAAAATTTTATATTGCAAGGGAAGTGTCAAAGTCCCTCAACAATTACACTAAAACTCTATTTTAATATTCTAACAATGCCATCACTGGTTGAACACCTTTTTTAAGGGCCGAAAAGTTGGACTCACGCAACGTGGTCAATTTTCAGAATTGGGTTGCTTTGATACCATCTTAAAGGACCTAACAAATGCACCAAAACTATAAAGTTAAGACGAGGATTGATGGTTATAGTTTTGTATTCTAACAAGAAGTTTCTATAGTTTACGACCACCCTTTAATGTAATAATGCAGAAAGCTCCTGGCTGCCTATTATAGCCTAACTAAATCAAACCAGAGTAACAGAAAATTAGGGTCTGATAATAAGCCAAAATGGTTCAGCTTAAACCGATGAAGAACAAATTGAAAGCTCAGTCAAACCCACCACCTTAAACAACCAAGAACCTGTTTTTTTTTCTTTGAAAACCCTATCATCAGGAATCTTATGATTAAACTAGTTTACTTGTTAAATGATAGAAGTCTCAACTCTCAAGTATCAAGAATCCAAAATGCAACGTTTGAACTCTCAAGAACATTAGAATGGCACGCTTTATTCTAACTTTATGGACACATACATTTGTCCTTCTCAGAATATGTACACATGTATAGATTAACTTGAGCAATTAACCTTCTAATTGTGATTGATTTCATTGAGCAAATGCTATACATGACTTCTATATTTAAAAAACACACACTTGCTTTATTTAGTACAATTTATTGGGACAGCCAAAAAAAAAAAGGTTACCACGGCTGGTTCACCGAAACAAGACAAATTGTCTGTTCCCGTGCTGATTATTAAAAAAGAAAGAAAGAAAGAACCAGGAAGCATTATAAGATATCAGGAATCAAATTTACAAGGTAATTAACTTCTGATTCACTTTGATTCCCACATCACACTTAAACTTTTAATTATCCACAGATTCCTTCTTCATTCAGCAACAAGATATGTATAAAACTCAAAAAACTATAGATGGTTTTGTAAGTCTAACATAGAAAGTTATTGAAGCCTGGAGACATTATGTATGTAAGTAATGCTAACAAACAGTGTCATGTGGTCAAATATATCTTATATTTGTTGACTGGCATCAAGCAGACAAAACACAAGTAAAGAATGCCAGAGAGTTTCCACAAATGATTATTCAAAAAATAGGAGCTTGGAAAGAATAAAGCAAACGATAAGTTTCAATATGAGAGTACTTGCTGACTTACTTCTCTATCCCTATCCAGAAATACTTCCATCTTCTCATCACTGATTAATTAGGACCAACAAGACACGTGGATAGCCCATTCACTTCACAAAATGTTATCACCAACTATCACTCAATTATCAAACCTAAATAAATGTAAGTTGGTGCAATTTAGAACTCAATTTTGCACCTAAAGCACAGTGGATTTGGTCCCAGCCATCCAAACTTAAAGCAAAACTCAGGTAGACCTACCACATGATAAGAGTTGCTAATGATTAGCATCCTTAGACACCTAATAGCTTTGTGGATCAAAAGCCTACCACTCAATTTCTCAAATATTTCTAATAATTTTACTGCACAAAGGTTATGTTACATACACCGGACAAAAAGAACAAGACAGTTTAGTAGAGAAGTCAAGTCCATAGCGTGAACTAAGATAGAAGAAGATATCTGAGGAAAAATATCAAGGTATATGCTATGAATTGTTCAGTGTCTATATTCACAATGAATGCCCAAGAAATCGATAATTCTTTTTGACTGCTACTCGCCAGTTTCATACCTTTTCTACGCATTTAACAGACTTGGAGCACGAGGAGAACTGTTCTCTGTTTGTACTTTGTACAAGACAAGTGGCTGGAAATTTTCAACAGTGTAAAATATTTTCACAAGCATCTATTTTTGCCTTTATTTGTAGTTTTACTGTGTTGTGTGAGTTTGTGCACTTTTAAACTGGCTGAGGGATGAGTTACTGATGACCACTGCTTGCTGACTTGAAGTGGTATTCATCAATAGTTGAATATATGTGGCCCACATCAACAAGGTAGTTTATTGCCTCCCTGGTAAAAAGGAAAATAATCAGCTAAAATGAACGAATAAGTGAATAAGGAGCAAGAGTGAGAGTATTACAGGATCATGTTCTTTGGTACTCCAAGACTTCTGAATACCTCATCTATATGTAACCCATGCTCACGAGCACTGGCACAAAATATTTGAAGTGTTAAAATATTCGCATATGAAAGTGTCTCTCTTACTGCCAGCCGGCAAGGTTTATTGGCAAAAAGGCAAGGTTTATTGGCAAAAAGAAGAGCTGAAAAGACGATGGATATAAATTGTGGGGGACAGATTTGATTAGAAGTACAAATGTGTTAAACACAAAAAAGGATATAGCCACTAACAAAAAATGTCAGGCCTTTCCCAAATAGTTGGCGGGTTATAGATAAACTTTGATGATGCTGTTCCATGAATGGCTTCATTAAATCGTAGGTCCAGGCATACAACTAAGCAGATAGACTTGAGTCAACTTGTCATGGAAAGCACTCTTTGTACCTAGATGACAAGTCTATTTTCAGTTAACATGCAAGTCGTTTATAAGTTTGCATTAGGGAATCATTAGGTTCAGGTTTCAAAACTTTTCAGAAAATTCAAAAATATTCAGCAATATCCCATGAAAAGAGAATGAGGAATGCTGAGCATATAGCTCTAGGTTTATTAAAGAATAGAGTGTATATTGTTTTTTTAATACTTGAACCCCTCTCAAATGAATTTATTTTGATATTAGATCTGCAAATCTTCCTCTTGAATTAATTATTTTGATATTAGATTTCCAAAATTATACCCCACCCCAAATCAGGTTATTCATAATCATCACATGTTAGCCTCTTCCATCCAAGTTCTAAATTTAAGATTGATTAAGAGCTATATACATGGAACATTTTTCCAGATTCCCATGGACGAGTTAGAATACCAGTAGACACTTGCAGGGAAAGACAAGTGTTTGCGTCAGGAACAAGTTCTGTTGTAGAATTCATTATAACTGTTTAACGATTACAATGAATACAAAAGAGTGAGCTTCATACTTTGTAAAACTACTCTTTACAACAAAAATCAAATTACAAGCTCCCTAGAAACAAACGCAGGATCGTTGTTTGGATCGTTGCTTGCGCGGGATCTTTGCCTATGCCGGGGGTGCGTTAGCCCATGGACCACCGAATCACGAATTCAGATTGAATCGTGAAGAATTTGAGGATTCTTCCTTCGTTTAGAAGCAAGAATAGTTTCAGTGAATATCTTATCGAAGTAAGATGAACACTCTTCTCAAGATCAAGTCAAAGCTTAGATCTTAAGGAACCTCCGAATTGTTAAAAGGAGATGAACTCTTGAAATTTGCCCAAGCCTTTTGAAAATCTCTGCCCAATTGCTCAAGTAATAGCCTCTCTGCTATCTTGGATCTGCTCCAAAAAATGCTCAACCCCTTTTGTAACCGCCATCCCACTACTTAAATATCATATTTTTATGAGGTTAGTGGGCCTATTTTTAGTTTGTAACTGTCTCCCCACGTTTATGATTGATCTCAAACAGTTATGAAGCCAAAAAACCGTCAAAAAACGTGTTGTAAGCAACTCTGTGGCCGAGACAGGGCTGTGTGTCTCGCACTTCCGAGACAGTTTGTACTGTCTCGGGTATTTTGGCTCTAACTCCCTCATCCGATATCAGAATGAGATGATCCAAGATGCGTTGAAAAACTGACGAAGAGATCTACAACTTTTATCTTTTGAGCTTCTTCAGATTTGGTGCGAGACGGTCATAATTGTCTCGCAGTTCCAAGACAGTTACGACTGTCTCGCACTTCCGAGACAGTTTGTGTTGTCTCGGGTATTTTAGCTCTAACTCTCTCGTCCAATATCAGAATGAGATGATCCAAAATACGTTAAAAAGCTGACGAAGAGATCTACAACTTTTATCTTTTGAGTTTCTTCAGATTTGATGCGAGACAGTCATAATTGTCTCGCAGTTCCGAGACAGTTACGACTGTCTCGCACTTCCGAGACAGTTTGTGTTGTCTCGGGTATTTTGGCTCTAACTTCCTCGTCCGATATTGGAATGAGATGATCCAAGATGCGTTGGAAAGCTGACGAAGAAATCTACAACTTTTGTCTTCTGAGCTTCTTCAGATTTGGTGCGAGACAGCCATAATTATCTCGCAGTTCCGAGACAGTTGCGACTGTCTCGCACTTCCGAGACAGTTTGTGTTGTCTCGGGTATTTTGGCTCTAACTCCCTCGTCCGATATCGGAATGAGATGATCCAAGACGCGTTGAAAAGCTCGCAAAGAGCTCTACAACCTCCCATAGACAATACACTCATGGAGTGGGCAAAACACACATAGTACTTCGCCCTTTTGTGGACGAAGCACAACTCCCGGTTGAGTTGTTCCTTTATCGTTTAGCGTGTTTCACAGACTCGTACGCTTCGCCGACTTACTTCGTGTGCTTTTTAGCTTATCTACAGTATCGGATGATCTCTTTTGACTCAGATAATCCTCCTTGACTCGGATAGTAACATTCATCGTCTTTTCTTCATCTCGAGCTGTGTACGAGAACCTATAGGTAATTTTTTTATGCCTACAGATACCCCCTCCAAAGTGTTTCAGCCTCATTCTTTTATAAAAGAGGCTGGAATACTTTGGATATGATACGCCTGGCCGTTAATTCATTGACTTCTTCAACTTTCAGTCTATTTAGTTTTTTTGTCGGATAGCTGAAATTTTTTCGGTATTACGTTTATCGCTTGATCGTTGTCAAAATCTTGAACTGAAGCTGACGTGTTGATTTTTGAATTAGCTCGTGTCGTTGGATTGACGTTGAACTAATCACCTTCGTCGGGAGTTTGTATCTGAGTCACGATTGAACTCCCTGAATTAATTCCTTGAACTGACGTTTCATCCTGAGTCTTGTTTCGACGGAATTATCGACACGTTGGCTGGAGTAGACTTTCGTTGCAACGCGTTGACTGCCGTTGGGATATGACAAGCCCAAGTGTAGAGACTGTAAGACCAATTGTTGATGTCGATTCATTTGCCTGTACGGAGTTTCTCCTGGTATGGACCATTATACATTTGTTGGTTTTTTACTTAAACACAAAGGGATTTTGATTGTAGGACCAGTCATTGGAGCTGATACGACCACAATCACTGGAGAGACTTTTTTGATGCTGTCTTGTGTGCGCGAGACAGTATACCCTACCTCGTGTGTCTGAAGCGGGTTCAATTGTCCCGTTTGAAGAAAGGTGGCCTTCGGGCTGAATTTGTGTCTTCCTTAAGTTTGGCAAAGCTTAAACTTTATTATGATTGTTTATCCTACTCAAAATAAATACTTATAGGATTTTTGGCAAATCCTCAGCCATCAACGGATTTGATAAGCCTTTACCGATTACCGTTTGAATCGGGCTAGCATGCAAATTGTTTAAGTCCGTTCTGCATGTAACGTTGTGCTAAGAGAATAAACTCTCTTAGACTTTGTACTATGATGTTGAATACATAGGTTTGGTCATTTTTGCAGGAACGTACCACCCGGCAATGTGTGTTATACATAGACTTATCTCTAATAAGGGACTGAGATAACGTCCCCTACGTATAAAACATGGATTTAAAAATGTTGATGGGTTGCGTCTTTTTGGTGAAAAGATGAACCCGACACTGGAGAGAAAGCCTGCTACAAAAGAAACTCAGTATGATCTCCACTTCGAGAATCTGAAGGGTGAAACTAAGAGTGGGATCTCCACTTCGAGAATCGAGAAGATTTAGATAACCCTAACTGTTAAAAGGATTGATTATCCAATCTAAAAGTGGATTTCTCATTTATCGAGATGAAATTCCAGCTTTGGTCCTAACTGTTTAAAGGTTTGACTGAGTGCAGAATGTGTGGAAACCTTTCATTTATCGAGAGGTGATTCCGATTTTGGTCCTAACTGTTTAAATGTTTGACCGAGTGGAGTTTGAGACGATCCTAACTGTTATAAGGTTTGATCGTTCAATTTGTGAACCTCTCGTTCATGGAAAGAATCGAGAGGGAATTTTGGCTTTAACTCTAACTATTTAAAGGTTTGACCAAATGGGAGTTTGAGACGATCCTAACTGTTTAAAGGTTTGATCGTTCAATATGTGGACCCCTCGTTCATAGAAAGAATCGAGAGGGGATTTTGACTTTGGTCCTAACTGTTTAAAGGTTTGACCAAATGGGAGTTTAAGACAATCCTAACTGTTTAAAGGTTTGATCGTTCAATATGTGGACCCCTCGTTCATGGAAAGAATCGAGAGGGGATTTTGGCTTTGGCCCTAACTGTTTAAAGGTTTGACCAAATGGGAGTTTGAGACGATCCTAACCATTTAAAGGTTTGATCGTTCAAAATGTGGACCCCTCGTTCATGAAAAGAATCGAGAGGGGATTTTGGTTTTGGCCCTAACTGTTTAAAGATTTGACCAAATGGGAGTTTGAGACGATCCTAACTGTTTAAAGGTTTGATCGTTTAATATGTGGACCCATCGTTCATGGAAAGAATCAAGAGGGGATTTTGGCTTTGGCCCTAACTGTTTAAAGGTTTGACCAAATGAGAGTTTGAGACGATCCTAACTGTTTAAAGGTTTGATCGTTCAATATGTGAACCTCTCGTTCATGGAAAGAATCGAGAGGGGATTTTGGTTTTGATCCTAAGTGTAGGAAGGTTTGACCAAATAAAAAGTGGGAGCGAGGTATAAATAACGATGGGAATGTTAACTTGTACACAACACCTGGTGGGAGTTTTTGGTGTCAAGCGATAAGGACTTAACACGAAGGGGTTTGATCATCGCTATGGATCAGCTGATTGAAATTTTGGATGTCGTGTCAGGACTTTAACAGTGGGGATGTTAAAGGCTTAGACACAGTAGGAGTTTGAATGGATTCAACCGTGAAGAATTTTGGTGGACCCACCGTCAATTAATTTGATCACTGAGAGATTTTGTGATGGAGGACCGTGAATTATTAAGCACTCCACAATTACTCAGTGGGAGTTTCGTGAGGAAAGATTGACCCGATGAAGTCATTGAATCTCATCTTAACAAAATAGTGCTCCGAAAGTCACAGTAGGATGGTTTTAAACATCTTGAAAATGATTAAATAGGCACAGTGGGAGGTTCTTAATCATGATTAAGAATAAATTATTCTAATGATTGGTTTTCACCTTGAATAATCAATCGGTTTTGGGTTATCCTTAAAAATACCATGTGTAATATTCTCTAGGAACTTCCCATTGGAATGATTTGAGGTATTCCACCCCCAGCTCTTTGGCGAATCTGAATCCAATTATATTCGGCCACATTATTAGGTTATCCTTAAGAATATTAAGAGTAATATTCTCTAGGAACTTCCCATTAGAATGATTTGAGGTATTCCACCTCCAGCTCTTTGGCGAATCTTAATCCAATTATATTCGGCCACATTATTGGGTTATCCTTAAGAATATTAAGAGTAATATTCTCCAGAAACTTCTCGTTGTTGAAAATAAGGGAAGTAGTTTAACCTCGTATACCCGTTGGAGGAAATGGAGAAGCAGTTTATACTCTTATACTCTTCGGAGTTACATGAAGAAGCAGTTTATACTCGTATATTCTTCGGAGTTACATGGAGAAGCAGTTTATACTCGTGTACTCATCGGAGTTAGGGAAAACAGTTTATACTCGTGTACCCAATGGAGTAAATGTCGTCTTTATTTGGCTTGTTTCGCCGTTATGACGCCGGAGTCAATTAAGACTTGGATTTTGTTTTTGAGTCCAAAGCAAATCTTGGTGGGATGAAGAATCCTCCTGTGATATGCACAGTAGTTTGGATCCGTAATCCTCTTAGCTTATTCCTGATCTTTAATAGGTGGTAGCTCGATTTTGTCGTTGACGAGGAGATATTTCAAGATAACTGGAACTTCATCATCTTCGAAAGGATACTCCTTCTGGAACTTCGGATATGGAGTCTTCTGTTGCCTCCGGGTGCTGTTGTGACGTTTGATTGACATTCACAGCGGTTGTAGATATCGTCGGTTGGCTTCTTTTAGCTTTCTTTCTTTGAAGGAAGCGTTTAGCTTGTTCGTCACGTAGTTTTAACTCTTTCCAAGTTACTGAAGGCACGACCCCCAAGGCTTTCAAAACATTAATGGAGAGATTGTTGTGGCATGTCTGAAGGATGAATCTCCTCTGTGACAGGATCTCTGTAATTTATTGTCTTGTTACGGAAACGCTTGACAAAATTATCAACTGACTCTCCGTCTTTTTGTTTCTCATCCATAAGAGTTCCGATTGACACTTCGGTGTCATCATCGAAAAAATTACTGAGGAACAAACTTTCCATATCATCCCAACAGTTGACGCTACCAGGTTTGAGACATCAGTACCAATCGAAGACGGGCCCACGAAGGGTACCAACGAATGACCGGACCATCAAAGCCTCGTTTTCAGATATCACACCCAAGTGATGTTAGCCTTCTTGTTTTGATGATGATTTACAAACAATTTACTACTAATATTGTTTGTCTAGTGTTTGTGCATTCCTATGTATTGTAGACAAACAACGTTGTTGGAGGATGAATGGAATAGAGCTTCAACGATGATATCCAAAGGAGATTGACGGAATGTCGGTGAAGCCTTGCAAATTCAAAGTTAAAGATCAAGTTCAAGCTTCATCCGCATGTGTACCAAGTTGAGCTTCAATGAAGATCAAGATCAATCTTGGGTATATTTAGTATAGGTTTATATTATGTGTGTTATATACTCTAAGCTCAATATTATATTCACACACACATTTATTAGTTTCTTAGTATATATATATATATAGTTATATACATATACATCTTGGTTTTTAGTTTTATCCACAAACAAAGTTTTTACAAATAAATTCCAAAAATTATGTGGATAAGTTGTTTTGGTTTAATTTCAAAGATATGAAACAAATATATTTTCATATACATACTCATACGTTTTACTTTCTACTGTATTTGTGAAAATATTATTTTCTTGGTTTATAGACTTAACAATAATCATATACATCTTTTATTAAGTCTACAAAATCATTTTGTAATGTTTCAAAACATGGTTAAGCTAAAATGTCAAGATTCATATGTTTACATTTTCATGTTTTGGACTATTTTGTAAAATGATGGTATTTCTCATTTGGGAAGTCTTTTTAGAAAACCAGTTTTTGTAGCATGTGTATTATCATGTCTACAATCATTCCCCAAAGTTTTACATTTTTCTGAATTTATTTGATATTTTTAAACAGGGTTTTAAAATCAGCTCTAAAACCGATTTTTCTAGAATGTCAGTTTTCGGTCGACCGGTACGGTCGACCGGTCAATTGACCATTCGTCAGTATTTTTTCAGAGAGTCGTCGGTCTACCGGTCCGGTCGACCGAGAGCTCAAATCAGTCGACCGACAGAATTTCCGGTCGACAGATGATGGTTCAGAACGTTTTCTTCGTGTTTTTGCTCTCATCGGTCGACCGACGGAATTTTCGGTCGACCGACAATATAGTCGTTGGCTACTAACGGCTATTTCTGAGCTGTTTCTCTGAGGGCTGTTTTGTCATTTGTTTTGGGGTTTTTGCTGAGATTTCTAGTGGGTATATATACCCCATTGCTGATGTCTTTTCAAAAAAAAAATGTTTTAAGAAGTTTTTAAACAAGTTTTAAACAAGGGTTTAAGTGTGTTTAAGGGTTTGTTTTGTTTGTGAAGAAGTTTTCACAAGTGGAGGAGCTCATCTTCTTGTTTGGGCTTCAATCTCCACCTCTCCATCTTGTTATTCAGAGAAGAATCTCTAAACTCATTTCTAGCTATTTATTACTTTGTTTATAATTTCTATATGCTAGATTTTATACTTGAGTTTAGTTTGATTTTGATTTCATAGTATAGTTGGGTGGTGAGAGATTGTAACTTTGAGTTGTGCTTTCATTGTGTTCTCATCTATTGTAGAGAACAAATTTATATTTGTTACATTGTGAGTGTTGTAAGGTTTTCGGTGAGCTAGAAACCGAGTGTGTAATGAGGTTTTCGGTGAGCTAGAAACCGAGTGTGAGGAGTGACGTTGATCGGTGAGCGTTGAAAACCGATACTGTGAGGTGTAAACGTTATTCGGGTGAACGTAGAAAACCCGGTTGATAGTGGATTTCTCCCCGGGAGTGGGGAGCGGAGACGTAGGACGGAAGGTCCGAACTCCGTGATCATATCGCTTGTTTGAGTTTGTCTTTGGCGTATTTGTTTTTGCATTTATCTTATATCGCCAATTGTGCATTACTCATTTATTTCATCCACTATCTTGTTTAGATTATTTACCCTTGTGTTGTTTATATATCCTTGCATATATCTCATAGTATATCTCTTTGCTAGGATATATCACCTTGTGTATATTGCATATTCTTGCACTTAACTCTCTGTATATCTATCTTGCAAGAATACAACTTGTTAATATTTTAATTGGCATTTAAATCGGGATTAGATTAGCATAAGACCCTAATCACCCCCCCTCTAGGGTCCAACAGTTCTTGGTGGACGTGAATCTTGAGTCCACTTCGATTCTTTTTAACTTGGCGGACCACATCATGAAGCGTGCACATTTGTTAGGCTATGAATCTAATGTTGCTCCTAAATTCATTAATTTTCCCTATGCACAATGGGCTTCTAGATTTAAAATTTTTGTGCAATCTAAAAATATTGATTTATGGGGAATTATTGATGATGCTTATATTGTACCCACTATGGAGAAATCCAAGTGGAGTAGAAATGATAAAAGATTGTTTACTATGAATAAAGTTGTGTTAGAATATATGCTTCATGCACTTGATTCTTCTATTTCTAACAAACTTGCTCATTTTGATAGTGCTTACAAATTGTGGATATTCATAGAAGCACATCAAGGAGACTTGGAGGCGATCCGACAAGCTTTGGAGGATCCCGCTTCAAGTTCATGTGGAGCATCATGCACACGGCCACTAGGCGATATCCCTAGTGAGGTTTGCGAGTTCGAACCCGATAATGATTTATCTAGTGATGAACTTGCTTGTGCTAGTGAAAAATTATTACATGCCTTTAACAAGTTGCAAAATGATTTTATTGATTTACAAAGCAAGCATGTTAGTTTAAAATCCGATCATGAGAAGCTAGCTTCCAATTTTGATATCATTTCCAAAGAAAATGTTGCTCTTAAAGAAAGTAATGATATGTTAAAATTGGAAAATGAGAAATTATCATCATCCATTTCTAGCTTATCTCATGCTAAGATTGATGCCATGTTAGAAGTAGAGAACATAAAAAATAACACTGCTTCATTTATAAATGACTATTTATGTTCTACTTCTAAAAATGCATATGTGCCTAAAAATGAAGATTTGAATCTTATGAAAAATAGTATTTCATCTTTAGATTCAACTTTGAAAATATGCATTAATAATCATAAGAGGCTTATGGACATGTGTGCCAAGACTAAATCAAAATCATCTACTCATTATGCACACATGTATAGCAAAACTTATAAGTGTTCTATTTGCGGCCGTCAAGGTCATTTAGCTAAGTTTTGTTATGATGCACACAAACATAAGAATTCTAATGTTCCTTGTGCATCTCATATAGCTTCTTCATCTTGTACACTTACACATTCACATGCTCATTCTCACAAAGTTTATCATAAGCATGCTAGTGTGTTCAAGTGTGATTATTGTGGTCGATTTGGTCATTTGGCCAAATATTGCTTTGATTTGAAAAGAAAATCTCATTTGACAAATGCTTCCAATAGACCACATGTTTTTAAATGTGATGTTTGTGGTAGGGTTGGACATCTTGCTAAATTTTGTTTTTTTATACTGTTTTGATATACAAAAAGCTTCTAAATTGCAATATGTTCTAAATAGACCATTGTTTAAGAATGTTTCTCATTTGCAAAATAATTTTAAAAGAAAATTTTTATTTGCAAATGATTCCCGTGCACGAGCTAATGGTCCACAAAAACAAATGGATCTCTTTCATTGCACAAATTGCAATCGGAAGGGTCATTTGAATGAATATTGTTTTGATCATGTTAGTGCACCACATATACCTAAGAGGGTTCATAACCCTACTAAGGTTTTGAGCTTAAATGATAGGGGTCATGTCCCTAAATCTTTTGGTACCAAGAGTTCTTGGGTACCAAAACAAATTTAAACTTTAAACCAAGAATTTTAGTGTTCTTACTTTATCCTTTCTTGGTTTTAAAATTATGTCTTAAAATATTTTGATTATGAAAATAAATTTATAATTGAATTTGTTTCGATCTTGATGAGAGGACAATGTTTATATAACCCTCCGGAGTTATTGGGTGTTTATTCCCAAATATTGTTTACCGGGTGCTAAAAATGTTTATATGGGTTGTTACTAGTTCAAAAGCTAGATATGGTTACCTCTCTTGATTTTTTTTTTTAAATAAATGATGATTTGGTTTCATATTTTTACTTGTGATTTATGATTTCATTGGTTGATTTGTTTTCATTTGAAAACATTTACACGATTTTCATGTTCCTTTTCTTTTGATTTCATAAATCTATTTTTGATCTTTATGTTTTTGTTAATGAGACACTATTCTCATATTGACATATTTATATGTGTTCTCATTATCTTTTTGTATGTGAGTGATGTTTAGCATATTTTTTATCTATGCTTGCTCACATATGTTTTGTCATGATCTTCACTTCATATCTTCATATGGCATTTTGATAGGGGGAGCTATTCCCTTTTCTATCTTTGTTTTTATACTCACCTATGCTTATTGATAGGGGGAGCTTTCGCTCTCTTAATTCATTTGTCCCCTTTTGCTTATTGATAGGGGGAGCTTTCGCTCTCTTAATTCATTTGTCCCCTTTTTGATGTTGTCAAAGGGGGAAAAATATTGTTAGTATATGTATATTCCTTCTTGTTTATATGCATGTGAATTGTAATTTATAAGTTCATTTTCTTTCATGCATATATCCTTTTTGTAAATTGTTTGTCATCATCAAAAAGGGGGAGATTGTTAGCCTTCTTGTTTTGATGATGATTTACAAACAATTTACTACTAATGTTGTTTGTCTAGTGTTTGTGCATTCCTATGTATTGTAGACAAACAACGTTGTTGGAGGATGGATGGAATAGAGCTTCAACGATGATATCCAAAGGAGGTTGGCGGAATGTCGGTGAAGCCTTGCAAATTCAAAGTTAAAGATCAAGTTCAAGCTTCATCCGCATGTGTACCAAGTTGAGCTTCAATGAAGATCAAGATCAATCTTGGGTATATTTAGTATAGGTTTATATTATGTGTGTTATATACTCTAAGCTCAATATTATATTCACACACACATTTATTAGTTTCATAGTATATATATATATATAGTTATATACATATACATCTTGGTTTTTAGTTTTATCCACAAACAAAGTTTTTACAAATAAATTCTAAAAATTATGTGGATAAGTTGTTTTGGTTTAATTTTAAAGATATGAAACAAATATATTTTCATATACATACTCATACGTTTTACTTTCTACTGTATTTGTGAAAATATTGTTTTCTTGGTTTATAGACTTAACAATAATCATATACATCTTTTATTAAGTCTACAAAATCATTTTGTAATGTTTCAAAACATGGTTAAGCTAAAATGTCAAGATTCATATGTTTACATTTTCATGTTTTGGACTATTTTGTAAAATGATGATATTTCTCATTTGGGAAGTCTTTTTAGAAAACCCGTTTTTGTATCATGTGTATTATCATGTCTACAATCATTCCCTAAAGTTTTACATTTTTCTGAATTTATTTGATATTTTTATATTATCATGTCTACAATCATTCCCTAAAGTTTTACATTTTTCTGAATTTATTTGATATTTTTAAACAGAGTTTTAAAATCAGCTCTAAAACCGATTTTTCTAGAATGTCAGTTTTCGATCGACCGGTACGGTCGACCGGTCAATTGACCATTCGTCAGTATTTTTTCAGAGAGTCGTCGGTCGACCGGTCCGGTCGACCGAGAGCTTAAATCGGTCGACCGACAGAATTTCCGGTCGACCGATGATGGTCCAGAACGTTTTCTTCGTGTTTTTGCTCTCATCGGTCGACCGACGGAATTTTCGGTCGACGGACAATATAGCCATTGGCTACTAACGGCTATTTCTGAGCTGTTTCTCTGAGGGCTGTTTTGTCATTTGTTTTGGGGGTTTTTGCTGAGATTTCTAGTGGGTATATATACCCCATTGCTGATGTCTTTTCAAACTAACCAAGAGAGTTTTTGAAGTTTTTAAAACAAGTTTTAAACAAGGGTTTTAAGTGTGTTTAAGGGGTTTGGTTTAAAGCTGTTTTGGTTTTCACAAGTGGAGGAGATAATCTTCTTGTTTGGGCTTCAATCTCCATCTCTCCATCTTGTTATTCAGAGAAGAATCTCTAAAATCATTTCTAGCTATTTATTACTTTGTTTATAATTTCTATATGCTAGATTTTATACTCGAGTTTAGTTTGATTTTGATTTCACTCATTGTTACACACACCCACTTTGAGCTTATTGTATTTGCATACATAATATATTAGGGTTGTGAGAGATTGTAACTTTGAGTTGTGCTTTCATTGTGTTCTCATCTATTGTAGAGAACAAATTTATATTTGTTACATTGTGAGTGTTGTAAGGTTTTCGGTGAGCTAGAAACCGAGTGTGTAGTGAGGTTTTCGGTGAGCTAGAAACCGAGTGTGGGGAGTGACGTTGATCGGTGAGCGTTGAAAACCGATAACTGTGAGGTGTAAACGTTATTCGGGTGAACGTAGAAAACCCGGTTGATAGTGGATTTCTCCCCGGGAGTGGGGAGCGGAGACGTAGGACGGAAGGTCCGAACTCCGTGATCATATTGTGTGTTTGAATGTGCTTTGGCGTTTATTCTTATTTATGCTCATTGCTCATTTCGCCATTGTCTCATTATTTATATGATCCACTATCTAGTTCATATTGTTTACCCCTTGTGTTAATTTATATATCCTTGCATATATATAATTCATCATCTAGGATATATCTCATTGTTTATATTGCATATTCTTTCACATAACTCTTTGTATATCTATCTTGCAAGAATATACTTGTTAATTAATTTTAATTGGCATTTAATCGGATTAGATTAGCATAAGACCCTAATCACCCCCCCTCTAGGGTCTAACAAGTGAGGCTTGAAATAAATCAAGTGCTGAGTAGGTAAGCCCTTCCCGTCAAACGGTGTGAAGTTAATCAGATTGAATTTTGTCGGGTACGGTATTGAATCTCATTCTCTTGGATAGGGATACGGAATACCCGTCTTCTTTACTTCCTGAGCGGACATCAAAGTATTGATTTTGTTTTCAAGGTCTTGCATTTTCTTATCCTCATCTTCATCTCTCTTTGAGTGATGTTGAGCAGAAATAATTGGACCACCCCCGGTGTTATTAAGAAGTGCAATTGAACTACCCCCAATATCGTTGTTGGGAGGATCCGTTGAACCACTCATAACGTTATTGTTATTGGGAGGTGTACCAGTCATAATGACTTCATCCATTTCTGGATCACTGTCATCTACAATATTCTGAGTGCGACGGCTGGATTCAGCTCGCTGACTGGACTCAGGAGGTTAAAACCGTTGAGCTTGTAATTCTCTCATTTGTTGGACAACCAACTCCATCTTCGTCTTCATCTCAGCTCTAATTTCTTCACGTTGCTTAGCTAGAGCTTCTTGAAGCATTTGAGCAAACTGATCAGGAGTGATTGTGAACACTTATCTGGCTTGCCCCGTGCTAGATATTGTATCATCCGAAGCGATCGCAGAACAAGTGTCCGAAAGTTCATCCTCCGAGGACATTCCTTCATGCATTCTCTTGTAATCCCTACGTCTGATGGCTCCTAACTGGAGTCGAGACATCCGTTGAGCAATTCTTGGATTGACTTTTCCTTCCGAGAAAAAGTCGGGATTTGATTCACTTGAATGCCGCTTAGATTTTCCTTTATCAGCCATGTTGATGGTGACTTCAGAGAATTCGTCATCTTGGACAACTGATCTTCTCTTGTGGAAATGTCTCGGCTTGGACTTTGACATTTCGGTGAAAAGCTTCTGGAGCACTGAGACTCTTTGCGGGATGACTTCTCGTTTGGAGTAGTCATATTCTGATAGTACTACTCTAATGAATTGCTGACAAAAACAATGAGAGCTCATTTCTCGGATAATCATCTTTTGAGATTTGTTTACACCCCCAGCTTGATAGTATAACTCATCGGTACGATTGTCAGAGTACCCTATCGTCTATTGGTGTGACCTCTCAGGTATAACGTCGTCTTTTGGTGGACACGTCTTCTTCTGAAAATGTAAAGTCTTGTTAGCATTCTCAAGAGTCGCACGTTTAGAACCACCCCATTGCGGGTGTGGAGTCTTAACGAGCTTCTGAGCTTCGATATGAACCCCCAAGCGGGTGGAAATCGGGATTTTCCCAACTTGGGATTGCTTTAGGTTGGTGGGAGGACGTGTACGACCCCCAGCCTAACAAGTTATTTGGATTTTGTTCACCGGACCCAAGCATTCCTTGACCAGAGTTTTGCCTCGATCTTCGTGCAAAGGACCAACGCGATCCGCCATTGTGATTTTAACCTTTGACAGGTCAGGGTTGACCCAATGCTTCACTGATGGTGTAGCAGATATATTTGGAACAGACAGACGAGGAGCGGATGTCGATGGAGTCGAAGGATTAGCTTCGGGGGCTGTTCTTTGGGCGAGACACTTGCTAGTGTCTCGGATAAAGTCTCTTTGGGCGAGACAGTTGAGACTATCTCGAACAAAGGCTCTTTGAGCGAGACAATCTCCACCGTCTTGGCCAAAGGGCTGAGTCTTGACGGCCTCCGAATGCTGATTTTGCATAACTTCGGACTTTGAAATCCAAACTTGACGGAGTTTTGGTGGTTCTTTGGCCACTGTTTCCTTCTTCCTTTCTTGTATTTATCGCACCAGCGCACGAGCACGAGCGACGTTTGCACGGCGCTTCTGGATGCGTTCCTTAAAAGTCGAACGGGCTCTTTTGACAAGAACTCATTCCTCCGTCGTAAGTTTAGCAGAGATGTGAGTGGTTTGTCGTTGAGGCGACTGGACCACTTGATATTTCCTCGACTTTAGGTCCGCGTAGTAACAAACCCCGTCGGTTTGTTCCAAGGACTTAGCCATTTGACGAGTGCGACGCTGACGTAGTCTCTGACGAGCCCTCTTCGTCAGTGCCAATAGGCTTTGATTCAGTGACTCCTTAATTAGAGTAGAGTCATTGTGAGCAGAGGTGTTGCGAGTAAAATCCTCAGCAACAATCAGACGAGAGTCTTCACCGAGTAGAGTCATTGTGAGCAGAGGTGTTGCGAGTAAAATCCTCAGCAACAATCAGACGAGAGTCTTCACCAGTAATATTCGACGGAGTTGAAAATTTAGCGAGTAAAATCCTCAGCAACAATCAGACGAGAGTCTTCACCAGTAATATTCGACGGAGTTGAAAATTTATAAACCTTCTTAGAAGACGAAATCTTCCTGCATTTGCGAGGCGAGGAAGATTTTGCAGATGATGATGACAAATACTCCTCAAACTTCGCTTGGTCAAATTCGTACTCGATCGTGGATTCAACCGGTATCTTGATCGGCTGCGACACGACGGTCTCGGTAGCGAGACCGTTGGCTCCTACTGTGGTCGCCAGTTTGTTTGCGTCAGGAACAAGTTCTGTTGTAGAATTCATTATAACTGTTTATCGATTATAATGAATACAAAAAAGTGAGCTTCGTACTTTGTAAAACTACTCTTTATAATAAAAATCAAATTACAAGCTCTTTAGAAACAAACGCAGGATCGTTGTTTGGATCGCTGCTTGCGCGGGATCTTTGCCTGTGACGGGGGTGCGTTAGCCCGTGGACCACCGAATCACGAATTCTGATTGAATCGTGAAGGATTTGAGGATTCTTCCTTCGTTTAGAAGCAAGAATAGTTTCAGTGAATATCTTATCGAAGTAAGATGAACACTCTTCTCAAGATCAAGTCAAAGCTTAGATCTTAAGGAACCTCCGAATTGTTGAAATGAGATGAACTCTTGAAATTTGCCCAAGCCTTTTAAAAATCTCTGTCCAATTGCTCAAGTAATAGCCACTCTGCTCTCTTGGATCTGCTCCAAAAAATGCTCAGCCCCCCTTTTGTAACCGTCGTCCCACTACTTAAATATCATATTTTTATAATGTTAGTGGGCCTATTTTCAGTTTGTAACTGTCTCACCACGTTTATGGTTGATCTCAAGCAGTTATAAAGCCAAAAAACCATCAAAAAACGTGTTGTAAGCAACTCTATGGCCGAGACAGGATTGTGTGTCTCGCACTTCCGAGACAGTTTGTACTGTCTCGGGGATTTTGGCTCTAACTCCCTCATCCGATATCAGAATGAGATGATCCAAGATGCGTTGAAAAACTGACGAAGAGATCTACAACTTTTATCTTTTGAGCTTCTTCAGATTTGGTGCGAGACGGTCATAATTGTCTCGCAGTTCCAAGACAGTTACGACTGTAAAACGTGTTGTAAGCAACTCTGTGGCCGAGACAGGGCTGTGTGTCTCGCACTTCCGAGACAGTTTGTACTGTCTCGGGTATTTTGGCTCTAACTCCCTCATCCGATATCAGAATGAGATGATCCAAGATGCGTTGAAAAACTGACGAAGAGATCTACAACTTTTATCTTTTGAGCTTCTTCAGATTTGGTGCGAGACGGTCATAATTGTCTCGCAGTTCCAAGACAGTTACGACTGTCTCGCACTTCCGAGACAGTTTGTGTTGTCTCGGGTATTTTAGCTCTAACTCTCTCGTCCAATATCAGAATGAGATGATCCAAAATACGTTAAAAAGCTGACGAAGAGATCTACAACTTTTATCTTTTGAGTTTCTTCAGATTTGATGCGAGACAGTCATAACTGTCTCGCAGTTCCGAGACAGTTACGACTGTCTCGCACTTCCGAGACAGTTTTTGTTGTCTCGGATATTTTGGCTCTAACTTTCTCGTCCGATATCAGAATAAAATGATCCAAGATACGTTTGGAAAGCTGACGAAGATATCTACAACTTTTGTCTTTTGAGCTTCTTCAGATTTGGTGCGAGACAACCATAACTATCTCGCAGTTCCGAGACAGTTGCGACTGTCTCGCACTTCCGAGACAGTTTGTGTTGTCTCGGGTATTTTGGCTCTAACTCCCTCATCCGATATCGGAATGAGATGATCCAAGATGCGTTGAAAAGCTCGCAAAGAGATCTACAACCTCCCATAGACAATACACTCATGGAATGGGCAAAACACACACTTCGCCCTTTTGTGGGCGAAACACAACTCCCGGTTGAGTTGTTCCTTTATTGTTTAGCGTGTTTCACAGACTCGTACGCTTCGCCGACTTACTTCATGTGCTTTTTAGCTTATCTATAGTATCGAATGATCTCCTTTGACTCAGATAATCCTCCTTGACTCGGATAGTAACATTCATCGTCTTTTCTTCATCTCGAGCTATGTGCGAAAACCTATAGGCAAATTTTTTATGCCTACAAGAAGGTGTGGAGGAGGCGGCGGAAATGAAGAAGAAAGGATAATGAGGAGGCAAGAGGGGCAGAAAAGGTATTAACCATTTCTTCTGATGAGGCCACAGTTTCATCCCCATTAGCAAAGGGGTGACAATTGTTAGTGGTTATGCCCTAGGCCAAATATTTGGACCTTGATGTAATGATTATATTTTCATTTAAGGAATGATTTTCTCCACATTAGTATTATTGGCATGTAACATTATTTTAATGTTTATGAATACCTATGTTATTCATGTTATCCCTAGTTATTTATCACTAAAGGGCATAAAGATAAATTAAGACTAGTATGAGTTTTGATTGATAAACATGAGATGATTATATATGGTGATATATATCAAACCTGTAGGTACTTGTTAGAGAACAAAGCACTGGATAGACCCACTATGAGATTACTACATGGGTTAGTGTCATAAGTGATCTCATAATAGTTATGTTATCGAATCCTTAGACCTGAGATTATCACAGATTCCTACATGAGGAACATCGTGTTTTAACATAATCAAACGTTATCTTTAATCGGATAATCATAAAGGTTATGATTGGACATGATGAGAATTATGCAGAGGATAGTGAATAATAAAGATGGAATTTATCCCTCTTATGAGAGAGAGATATCTATTGGACCCCTCGATAAGTAGGACTGAGAAATACATGGTCATGCTCAAATGAATTGATAGTGTAATCAATGTCATTTGAATTTATCAGTCTACTTAGTGATCGAGAAATTATATGTTTGAACAATATAAGTTTGACATGTACCATGACTTATGTTCAAACAAGATATCGTGTGACAAAAGGATTATAACATGTACTATTGATTAGGTTAAAATCAGACTATCGATATTTATATTATTTGGGTAGTCATAATGTCTTGCTAGAAGCCACTTATGACTTGTGGGTTTATAATAGGATTGGGCCCACTGCCAACATAATATGAACCTAGTGGGTCGCACACAAAGAACGTGATGAACGGGCTAGGATTTCTTTGGGCAATTTCGAATTTTAAATGTAAAATTCAAAATAAAAATCTGTTATTTTTGAGATATTTTAGAGAGAAAATATTATTTCTTATTATCTGAATAAGAAATAAATTTCTGTTATTTTGAACAAGATATCCCCAAAATATTTCTCTACACGTTAGGGTTAACGTGACTATAAATAGACTTTTGTGATGCTCTGATTTGATTCTCTCTCATAAAAATAAAAACCCTAGCCGACGCAAAAAGGAGCTAGCACCCTTGCATCCGTTCGTGATCGTTCGTGTGTGGATACTGATAGATGGCGTTCATTCCTTAAGCAGCACCTAGAGTCCGATTGAATTAAGGTGTTAATTCGGTAATCTGCGCACAAACAGGTTCGTAATCTTAAACTCCTTTTGAATCAATTGGATCGCATGGATCCTGTTTGGTTTTTATTTTAATTTCCGCTGCATGATTAATTTTGAATTATATGTATAAAACCCAACAATAATATCACCGGAGAATGAGAGAACAGTTCACGTTAGTAAGGTAAATTCCAACGTTAAAATAACTATGTATCAGAAGACCAGTAACTAAACTCTTTTAAGTGACTTTGAAAAACTTCAGGATATGTTTCTCTAAAAAAAGAAGTATTTAACTTCAAAGTGGTTAAATTTTGGTGTACTTATTATCAGCAAATAGCCCTTCCCTTTGAAATGATTAATTTTGCAGTGAATTTGTAATTATTTGGAAATCTGTTAAAGTAGCATTAGTAAAGGATTTTAGAAGAGAGCTAGGAAAAGGAGACAGAGCATAAGTTTAGATGATACGACAGGAGAGGAAGGAGAGAAAGGAAATTTTCTTGTCAGGATTAGCATTCTAATAGAAGAGCGCACCTTAATGGTGTATATGGGCACGGTGAGAATTAATAGTATATTATGCATAATAGAGTTCCATCTAACTAGAGAGGGTGATTTCAAACAACTAATAGGATTTACACGTCTAATTCAAAGACACAATGGGAATTTAATATCACAATAAACCTAATTGGGATGTCCGATATAAAGAAAACCCCTAAAATGAAAAGAAACATTATAATCCAAGCATTTAATTTCATGTCACATAGGACATGGTGAATCTTCACAGGAGAAAAGATTAATCAACCTATTAGCTTTGGATATTACTTTTGGTTTTCAATAGAAAAGGTTGTGATTAATATATTTTCTGAATAGTTGTGTATAAGTTTAGCAAATTGTATTGAGAGGTTTGTTGTCCTCAGATAACATGAATAATTTGGTTTTTGGATCTGTTTGTGGCTAACATAATTTTTTTAATTTTGCTAATATGTTTTGACCACCATTGACAAAGCATTAATCCCTATAAAGAATAAGCCTCTAGTGCAACAGAACAGAGATTATGAAAAAAATAGAAGGAGAAGATGTGTCATGCAAACATAGAAAATAGTATTAAGTAGACTGATTAGCGTTAGAGCAATATAGGTTAGATCAGAGAATCAACTAAAGCAAGCTTTAACATTCAATATGCAGCAGTTCTACCTCGGTATAAATTTAAAGGAAATAGATCAGAATTCCAGAGACTCACAGAATTGATGGTTCCTGGAAAATTCCAAGAACAACAGAACAAATATCATTCTTTGATGCACCCATGCCTGAATTTTGAGGAAACTAGAAGAATAAAAGCAATCAATTATAATATATAATTCTTTTTAGCTAATAATGTATCAACTATCAAATACCAAGATAAGGTAGGCAGTATACTTGATTGGAAAGAGGAGTCTGATATCCATTAGTTCCATTTGCCAAAGTCAGGTTAATAACTGGGTTCATCTGGATTCTAGTTGGAGCACCTCCCTGTAAATTATCAGTTAGTAGGGGGAAAAGATATTTGACACAGTCAGACATAACAATGCTAGGCATTGCCAATTATACAAATGTCTGATGTTGAATGATACGATAAATCATCTACAAATGCTGGTACCTTCAGTCTGGTGTTCTCTAGATGTACACATACGCACTCAATGAAGTGGAGAGAAATATCATTGAAGTCAATCACAGGCCTGAAAAGAAAGATAAGATATTAAATTAAAATACTAGGACATGAGAGACAAACAAAACCGTAATCAAGGTATGGCAAATAGTTTCAGCAAGAAGTTTGTATTTCATGATATTAAATGATCTGCAAGTATCACATCAAAATTCCTAGAATCTTTTCATCTGAGCAACAAGCAGTGAGGCTTATTTCCTAATCAACAGCGAGATTAATAATATTTGACTATCTGTCAAATCAGCTAATGAAACAGTAGGCTTTGGCTTTGCACAACTCATAATTAAAGACTGAAGGTTCATGGAGCAACATATCACATGCCTAAGCTCACTTTTCTTGTTGAGAGATGCATTACACTAAACTAGCTTGATCCATAAAGAAATCTGTATATAAGGAAAACCAAAGGTAAGATGAGACTCAGTAACCAAAAGACATCAACTACTTAGCCTATCTAAAAGACTAAAATGTAAGCAATTTCAAGTAATTTTTTCCCTTAAAAAAAACCAATTTCAAGTAACTAGGTTGGAAAGAAATTGCAACCTTGATAGAAGGAAATAAGTTCAAGACATATCATGAGAGGAGGTTTATGGTTCTTAATTTGCTCAGGAAGATGGTGATTGATGTTGGAGAACAGCATTATCATAGCTGGA
The DNA here is from genome assembly GCF_001876935.1 of Asparagus officinalis. Classification (NCBI taxonomy): domain Eukaryota; kingdom Viridiplantae; phylum Streptophyta; class Magnoliopsida; order Asparagales; family Asparagaceae; genus Asparagus; species Asparagus officinalis. The sequence continues at coordinate 102,201,234 of NC_033798.1, read as the reverse complement.
TTGTAAAATGGGGCATGGGGGGACAACGATATTGTACGATTTAGAACTATATTGGTGAACAAACAAAAATGATATTATCATTTGACATTGTATCACTGTTCATACATTCTCCTATTTAAATAACTATAATACTCATTTGGCCTTGAGTTTTTTCACTGTGTAGGTCATGCTTTCTAGTTTCCAGACAGTTCGTAACTCTGGATTGCACAATTTTGAACAAAGTTTTAAATCCATCAAAGCTCTTAATCCTGCTCCACCCTTTAGGTTAAATCTCAGTTTAAGCTCACTCTTAAGCAATTGATTATACTCTTAAGCAATTGATAATACTCCGATTCAACCTTAGATGAAGGGAGAAAATCAGCTATGATAATGGTAATAATTTAGGGTTTCATTGGAAAAGCTTATGGGTCAGAGTGCTCTGTAGGGATGATTTCCCTGCCCCCATAAAAGCAACGCCCACACACAAAGAAGGAGCAAAAAGAACAAATAACAGGGGAAAGAAACAAGAGAAAAATTTTAAAAATTACTCACGCCTTTGATTTTATACACTATAAAGAGAGAACATAACTGAAAATGAGATACTGACTACAAACCCACAATTGGTCTCCTAGTTATTGCCTGCTCAATCACATGTAACATAGTGAGTGTTCCTCATAGAACTAACTAAATTTGACTTCATTGAACTTGCATTTATATCTTCCTCTGGCTATACCTAGGTAACAGGTTCTTGAATGCATGCTAAATGCTTCTCAGAAGCTAATGAAGTACACAATGATGGAAACTAAATGAACTATAACTCAGAAACACAAATTTCACTTCTATCAACACTTCATAAGAGAGTGGAACAAGACAACACATAACAAAGAGAATCTAACGTTGTCTAATATCTGTAAATGCTTCAACATGAGGAAATATACAAAATTCGTTATTCATAAATATCTCTAAATACCAGAGATGTAAGAATCATAAAAGTTAACTTTAAGGCACAACCTACATATACATGAAGCAGGATAACCAGATTATAATGTACATCATATATAATTATACCAGTTAAACAGACAAGATATAATTTATTACTTATCAATGTGCAACGTCATAGACTCATAGGTAATACAAACAAGAAAGTTACAAGCTTATAACAATAACAAGCCTGTATGCTAAATTTTCGTGATTGGCTACTTTTCTTATTTATTTTTTTATTTTGAGTAGAATGGCAAAAGTTACAACATTCATTGACTTACGTAATTACAAAGGAGTAGGAGAGGAAGCAAGAGGAGTAGAGGAGATAATCTACATATAGGGGAAGTGGAGAATGTAATGGATGTTCAGATCTTGTACACATTGATATCAGAATATGCTTCCAACACAATGATTCATGATGTGGTTAAAGCAATGGGTGATACTCTGGGTCAACTAAATCCTAGAAGAAAAACTCAGTCATTGCATTTTCTCAAGGTGCGACAATTTCAACACGAGCAGGTAACCTGAAAAAAATTTAGCAGGTATCAATCATGTAAAATCTTGTCCGGTCATAATCAAGTAATCTTAGTAAATCGGATAACCCATATTGTTATATGGGTCCTGCCATGATCTAACCTACTAACACATTGACCAAACCAGTAGCTAATAGATATAGTTTGTGTTATCCCTTTAACATCAGCAATCACATGCCTAGTGTTTAGAGCGTTCAATTTTTTGCAATTTTTATGTCTCTAAATACATGTGGATAGTTCCAATCTTGCAACACACGTTGAATATCTTTCTTTAAATCAAAATTCAGTTCGCCTTCTATTTCACATCACATGAAGCCCAACATGCCGTTACTCGAGCTGACTACAAATTGCTCCTTTAAATTTCGGTCAGTTATATATATGATATCCTGACCCTAGCTGTTTGTGACCCCTTGTTTACCCCAAATATACAGGAGATAGCACCAATGATCCCCTCCCCATCATTTTGTACACGGCATCAATGTTTTGCATTCTCTAAACAAACTAAAGGTCATCCTATTAGTTCCTGTATCCTATTAGTTCTATCATAAAGTCACACAACAAATTAACAATATATGACATCTGGAACCACACTCACATCTCATTCTTTACTCCAAAAAAAGTGACCTCCATTTTTCTCATAACCAATCAATCTTACCAGAATGTTCTGTTTCAGTCACCTTCTGTAAATAGTTTTTTTCCCTTGTAAAGATCCCTTAATATTCATCCGAATTCCCAAAAGTCCCTTGTAATGCTTTCAGATCTTATTTTAATGCATGTGCAGTTATAATGTTAATCATTATAACTCTATAAGTTTGGAGAATTTATTCCAACATTTTATTTACCTAGTTTTGAACTCATTTCAAATATTTCCCAGCAACCACTTAAAGAAATTTAGCCAGATTTGATATTCCATTATTCCATCATTCTCCTGTTTTCTTTTTCCAGCACCTTTTTTCTTTTTCTGTACAACCAATTTATTTCATTTTGAAGTTGATGTTATTTACTACTTGTTGAAAATTAAATCAAGAAATGATCTGTTATTATCTAAATTCCATCAAGTAAACCAAAGAATAAAGCTGTTGTTAGTTTTAGTTGGAGGCATTTCAAGCAAAGCAATTGTTAGCTAGTGGCTAGCAGGCTAAGCTTAGCAAAGCATTTGCACTTAAACCACAAGAAAGCTCTAGAGTAACATATTGTATTGAGGCTTAATTAGCTATCTATCCATAAGCAACTCGTTTGCTGTAGCTATACACTTCTCCAGTTATTTTATCTTGCAACTTTGCTTGTCCGCGTCTCATATAATAATATATATATATAATATATATATATATATATATATATATATATATATATATATATATATATATATATATAATATAGATATATAGTATATAATATATATAAGAGAGAGAGAGCAGAGAGAAAATGGAGAACTTGGTACCAAGCTACTTTGTAGTGATGTGGACTTCATCTTGCCCTACATCTACATTGGAGTTGGTGAAGGGTGGTTGAGGCTCTAACTTCAATGTGTGATGTAGGGGCAAGATGAAGCCACATCACTACCAAGTAGCTTCGCGCCTCCAAGTTTCTCCATTTTTCTCATATATGATATATATATATATATATATATATATATATATATATATATATATATATATTTATTTATTTATTTCTCTTAATTAATTTCTGATTAATAAATTTCTGATTTTCTTTCTTTCAGCTCTTGGATAAATGTTACCCCATTTCCAACAAACGAATAAGCAATACGATCTAGTTCCAAGCCACATATACACAAAAGTACAACCAGATTACCCTTTAAAGAAGAAAGAACATTCTTCTTTTTCTTCTTCCCCTTTTCTTTTCTTTTCTTTTCTTGGATTTTCTTTACTGTCTTTTTTCATTGTTTATTTGCTAACTCTTGTCTAAATTCAATCCAACGCATTCATGCATAAAAAATAATCTCAGAGGCATTCCAGAGACCGAGGGCCAATTTTCATACCTTATGGAGAAGGCAAATGCATGCCTCCTGCCTTGAAACTCTTTCACGTGACCATGGACTAGAACATACATCCCATTCCTTCACAAAAGTACATACAGATCAAACGCATTGCACAAAGATGCGCAGAAGACGAATAAAGAACACCTACTCAACAGCGGCCACCTCCACTGAATCTGAAGGGACGCTCACGCTTATCCTTAAATTGACCAAAAACAGAAAAGATTAATAAAGAACCTGCAACTAAATGAAAACGTATCTCTTTAGAGTGTAGACTAAAAAAGAAGCCTCACCATCTATTGATCTCGATCTTTCCGGTACCATCATCAAGCAAGAAAGACACATCGGTAGCTCTCCCCACCTTATCTACCACAACTCCCAAAACCCTAAACTGGATGGAAAAGGGGCTAAATTAGAGGTTTTAAAGGGGGAAAATCAATAAAATTCAACAAAAACGAGAGAAGATTACATTGGCCTCGACCCCATCGATGACTAGGTTGGACTTATCGTCGCTAGAGAAGAGGGATTCAGCGATCTGCTTCACTGTTACCGGCACTAAGCTCTGAGGCCCGTGGTTCTAAGATCAGAAACAAAGAAAGTAAGAACTGAGTAAAGAAAACAATTGATCGAGATGAGAGAGAGAGAGAGAGAGAGAGAGAGAGAGAGAGAGAGAGAGAGAGAGAGAGAGAGAGATGGAGAGAGAGAGAGAGAGAGAGAGAGAGAGAGAGAGAGAGAGAGAGAGACTGATTTCGCTGCAGAGAAAGCGGGATCGGGGGCTTGAGTGGATTGAGAGGGCATGAAATTGTTGCCGGCGAAGAGAGAAGGTCCATCGAACTGGTTGATTGAGGGCATCGTCGTCGTCGTCGTCGGATTCAATTGGGATGAAACCCTAGATCGCGATAGCAAACCCTTATCCTAATGGCGGACGATGGAGATTGGAGAGAGACGAAGGCGCGAAGCTGACGAATGGACAGCGATGCTAGTTTGGGCGAATTTAAATAGTTCGGAGATCATTGATCCCGCCAATTTCGCTTTTGGAAATTTTATCAAAGGGAGAGAATTTAATTTTCGATCGATATCTCCTGATATCTCAAAGATATTTGCATGTTGGGGAAAAATGAGAAAGACCAAAAGCGTTTATAAAAACCTTTTTGTTTTAGGGTCTGTTTGGTTGATTTCCTAAAAACTAAGAAATGGAAATGAAAATGTGGAAATCTCAAAAAGTATAATTTCATTCATTTTCATCCCTAAAACTCACCCACAATATCCAATAAAATATTATTTTCATCCAACAACTCATCTACAACATCTAATAAAATATTATTTTTATCCATAACATCACTCAACTCATCTCATCTCATCATTTCAAATCACTCACATCATCCTATAAGATTGTGACAATTCATCTCATCTCATTAACATTTTATTTCCACCTATTTTCTCCCAAAAAGCTAGGAAAACAATTTCCTTAAGTATGGGTCACATCATTCAATAATATAATGACAACTCATCTCATCTCATCTATTTTCTTATTTTTAAGGGGCTGTTTGGTTCGCTATTATAAGGGGTGGAAAACTCAGAAAACCCCTCCACGTCAGATTTTTAGCCCTCCACGTCAGCTTTTTTGTTTCCGTCCATTTCTTTGTGCCGCTTTGGTTCGCTCGAATGGAAGAGGGAAAACTCTGCTGAAATCGCCGCCAACTAAGATTTTTTTCCCTCTCCGATTTCCTTCCCCAACCAAGTGAAATTGATGAAAACTCTGCCACGTCAGATTTTTTTCCTTCTCTGCTTTGTTTACAAAAGTTTTCCTTTTTTTCTATGCGAATCAAACACAAGAAAAATAAATACATTGGTTTCCCACCATTTTTTATGTGCGAACCAAAGCAAAACAATCTATTTCTTGGAAAAGTTTGAAAAACTCAAAACTTGTGTTTCTTTACATGAAATTGCATTTCTCTATATCAAGGAATCGAACCAAACAGCCCCTAAGAGTAAACCAAACAAAAGAAAACAACCTATTACAGGAAATAGGTTTTTTATAATTCATTTCCTTATTTTTTTCGCCAACCAAACAACATCAAAACAAGTTTTCTTAAAAGATCACTCACATCATCTAATAATAAGGTGACAACTAACATCATCTCATCTCCAATTCTTTGATTTTCTTCTTTTTTTTAGCCAACCAAACATTCCCAAAATAATTTTTCGTAGAAATAGTTTTCTATTTCTTTGATTTCCCTCTTTTTTAGGCAAACAAACAGCCCCTTAGTCACTTCAATCTTTATTAGTACTTCAAATCTTTATTATGTGTTAGTATAAGTACTTGTCATAGGGTTAAGATTAACAACAGTAAACCATAGTTGAGTTTACCCTAACCATGGTTGGCAAGTTACAAAAATACCCCTTACGGGTGAATTAACCCCACTCAAACGTTGTTCCCTCTCTTTATTTTACACTTTAATCTTGTGAAATAACCGTTGGTTTTTAGGGCTATAGTGTTATTTCCGTCGGGGAGAAGAAGAAGAAGAAGAAGAAAGGGAAAATGAGAAATGGGTTTCGATTTTAGGGGATTTATTAATGGGTTTAGGTTGGTGGAGTTATTAACACGTTTCTGCAGGGTCTTTACTGTTAATCGAGGTATGGGATTAAAGTTAACGGTATATACTTTGTCATTTATAACCCCAACTAACGTAGGGACTTCCATCAACACAATTTGAGCATTTGATGGACTAGCATCAATATATGAAGATTTAAGGGACTAATATAAAAATTACTAAAGATTTAAGGGACTAATATCGAAAAAAAAATCCTTTGGCTTAACTGATGGCGAAACACAAATAGTCTTTCGAGTGCCTAAGTTTTATCTCTTTTTCTAGTAAGCTCTCAACTTTTAATTTTTAACAAAAAAAAAACCATTACTTTTAGCCCTCCCTCTCTTCTAAGATTCTAAGAAAGTAAGAAGCTTTCAATGTTCTTTTTTTCAGAGGTCCTAAAATTTTCCCCTTTTCCCTTGGAGGAGAGTGATAAAACTTGTGAGCTTCTTCGTAGAAGTTGAGAACTTACTAAGAAATAGGAGTAAAACTTTACTAAGAAATAGGAGTAAAATTCAGGGGCTTTAGACTCTGTCCTCCACATGTAGTGCTAAATATAAAAGCTTGTTGACTTCTTAATGTTTAACAATCGTGTTTCTATTTACTTTTTTCATTTTGCTTAAATTACTCAAAAAAATAAAAAATGCGTCACGTTTATTCTACATGGTTTTTTCCCATTTCCCATCAAATAAAATGTTCATTATTTAACAAGTTCAACAGAAACTATAAGAGCTAAAAGGTAAAGGATAAGAGGTGGCGTAATTATAGAAAACCTAGCCTGTCAATAACAAATAAGTTCAAGTGCCCTGAAAGCACAGCTTACCTGGTTAAATTTTCCATGAGGTTAGTGTAGCAAAGAAAACACCTCCGAAATAAATTTTCAATCTGTATCATTCAGGGAATCATTATAGAAATAATATTTTCCAATACATCAAAGTACTAGGCTCCTAGCAAATCCATTGCGAAGAAACTATGCATCATCGACATCGACACAAGCTTTGTCAGTGTACCAGTTCTTTTGAAGCAGCGGCTAACATTCCATGTGAAACAAACATCAAATTGACTCATCAGTATAAAGGGAAAATGACCAGAACGAAGAACCGTTTCTTCACTTTATATCATTTGCTTTCTACAAAAGAGAGGTAGACACGGAACAACTTGAATTCGGCGCAAACTAGCTGAATTGATGCATAAAAATGTCCGCTAATATGCACAAACTAACAGTCGATTCGAAAGCATATCGCAACCATGAAGGAAAATAGATTTAGAACCCATCTTTACATAAAGAGTGAGACCTCAACAAAACAAGAACAATAGTTGATGATGATGCCCACAAGGTGTCAGGTATCATAGAAGCGAGATCTCTGCCTCCAACTGCAACATGAAAAATGCATCAGTCAGCCTCGTACTATCGGTAATTAGAAGCATCAACCTTGTACGCATAATAACCATAAGCAAATGATTCACAGTTGGGGCTGTGTTTATAGATCATTCCTTTCCCATCTAATGTTGTATGGAACATTACAAGTTCTTCATGTTTTCCATGTTAAATAACAACAGCTCGTCAAAACTCAAAAGGTTTGGAGGATTTATAGCTTTGGATCTACTGGACAAAAGAGTTGAAGAATGTAATTTCCTTTGAAAACAAAGACAACTTTGAAATAGCAAGAAAGAGACTGAAACAAAACAACAATTGATCGCTGACACAGGGGTGCAAGATGTAACCTAAGTTCGTGTAGTTAAACCCGGGTAAGTCATATAACAGAACTTCAGGAATTTTAAAGTGACCAATGGATTTGACATGTCTATCAAGAATTAGGCACTTCAAATTTTCCAATTTGAAAGAGCATCAAAATAAAATGTTAGTCCCTATTACCTAACTACCCTTGTTGATCCTTCTCCGCTAATTTCCTATAGGAGTTCAAAACATGGTACAACATCTAGCTTTTCCCAACTATCCTCACAGTGGCATTCTTTTTCTTAGCCCACGTACTTCTACAGCCACCCCTAATGCCAGGAAGTTGTAATCAAATATGATACAACTTCCCTATGAAAATATATGCAATTTCATGGCAATCAAGTAAGGAATTGTATGATTCACAAAATATATAAACAAATTCTGTAAACACAAAACCAAGGAATACGATTAGCTAAGGCAGAACAAAACAGAACCTGTGGCGAACAACAGCTCCACTGGATGTTGCCCCACCATCACCACCCATTCCTACAAAGTCTTCGTCAGTTTCATCAAATCTATACTCCGAAACATCCACAGATGATGGAGAACCTTCATCAAGGCTTGAACCATCTGAGCTTGAACGACGACGTCCTCTCCTTGTGCTATTCCCTCTCAACCTCCGCCGGTTTCTTGAAGTCCTAAAGCTACCAAACACCTTATATAAGATGCATGAGTTCCACCATCTGCCTTGACGCTGAGGAAAATCTTCATAGTCATCAGCACCAGTTCCTTCACTGCCATACTCGATGACATAATCACCCAAAACCACACCGTGTGGTACTTCTGCATGAATAGTGCTCAAGACATCAACAATCTCTGAGGACTGCTGGAAATTCTCCCAGTCCAGTTTCCTTGCAGGGTCTATTTCTGATGGACGAGAATGTGGATGTTTTAGTTTGGTATGCTCTTTAAGTTCCATGAAGTTGCCGACATATGAGCAACTTTTTTCTTCACAACATCTTTTCTTCGAGTCCAAGTATGTTCTGGCCTCAACGATGACAGCCCAACCAGTTACCTCTCCTCTGCACAGTGGACAGGACGGGTGGTTGCCAGGGCTAGAAGGGATCACTTGAAAGGCTTCGCTAGAGGACCAGTCTGAGGTTGATGGATCCTTTGGAGCTGTAGACATCCTGTATGCACTTTTGAAGCGGTTGAGACAATTTGAGTGGGTATGATCAGTGTCACACATGAAGGGCCGACAACCTTTATGATAGGAAGAGCACTGGAGTAGGACACCATTGTGAGGGAAATCCAAGCAGATAGGGCAAGTCACATCCTCCCAATTAGTGTTCAGTTGAATGCCCTCCTCACATAAAGATATAGAAGAGATTGCACTGCTAAGGAAGGAAGTTATTGTCATGGTAAGAGTTCTTTTTAGATGAACATTACATTTTATACTGCCAGGGAGATGTCCTTCTAGTTAGGTACGGAGGACTTGTACCTGCGTAATTCATTCAAGTTTGTCAAAACAAACAATTGAGACAACAATACTAAAAGTACTAAGCAGCCAATCTTGTAAGGCTAGTAAAGGATTCATTAAAAAAATGGTGAGGGAGTTGTATACAAAAAATATACTGTTTTTCTAAGCTACAAGTAAGCCATAAATACTAGTTAAAACCGCTCTCCACACCATTTTTACTGGTTAAGTTGAGCTCAACTTTCAAAATCTCCATATAAGCCCAAATCACATGAAGTTTATTGCAATAACTACATCTTGATCACGATAAAATATTTTCTTCCACAATGAATCAGACAAGACCTAAACCAAGAGCAAATTGAGATGGTATCAATGAAAGATTAACTTCCCACAACTGACAGGAAAGTCCAGGTTGAACCAATAAGACTTAAAACTAGGTGGCTACAAAGGAAATCTACCTAATTAGTCGCTAATTTTGGCACATCCAATCAAGGACAACCTCCCAACATATTCAATTAACGAAACAATCAAATTTGTCTCCAAGGCACTTAGAAAATTAAGAGACAGATTTAACCTAATCCCATTGTATGTACACTAGATAAATAAAGCAAAAACAATGCCATAATTGAAATGCAAAGACCTATTAACTACACCCAAGAATCTCCTCCAAATTATAACTACTACAAAAGCTCAGGCAGGTCTAATAAGACTTTTGGAAAGCAGGCCTAGGTAGGCAACCTATATCTGCATAATGAGTGGCAAAAGAAATAAAACCGGAACCTTTACGTCTAAAGCTGAGGCAATTAAATGTATATGCATCACCTGTACTCTAAAGATATTGATGCATTAGTAAAACAGTCAAATCAGATGTTATTTACATTTTTGTATGGTTTCAATATGTGATCGAGAATCATGTTTGTATAAATTGGGTAGTTACCCTAAAATCGTATGTTATTTACATTTTTGTATGTTTAGACTATAGACTTTAGTAAGTATATGCTTAGATTGCATTTAGATTTAGGAAATTATTTTATATATATGCACAACATCCGAAATGGCAATCTGATATTTAATACGTATCCCCGATTTATCCCTATTTCGCAATCCAATATGGATTTTAGCTGTCCAACATGTTCCTGCCATTTGACATTTAAAGCCTCAATATTAAATAAAGTTCAAAGTTCACGAAGGTTCTATGAACGTCCAAAGAGTTACAGAGGTTAATTTACAGTTCTAAAAGTTAGGGCATTGGCTCAAAATGGACCTAACGTTAGTGTGGTTTTTGTAAAATTTACGCAAACTATAATGCACCAAAGCATTTTCAACCTATGTTAAATGGCAAAAGGAATATAAGAAATGCTTCTCCAAAGGAGCCATGATCAAGCAAGACAAATACCATACATATATAGTACTTTACGATATATTTCTATGAAACTATAAGGCATACACACAAAAAAGGATATATTTGCATATATTTGATTCTGTTAGAATTAAATCATTTAATTACATGTCAAGAAATTAATTATCCAAAATATGAGGCTTCGAATATTAAATCTTTAAAAATACATATCATAAAGTATAAAAATGAAAAGACAGATTTATGAATCTCACTTTTGCGGGCAATCATTGCAAAGCCCAAGGAAGTTTTGTCATGGGATTATAAGGAATACTGAAAAGAAAGATCAAAGAGTGAAACTTCTGTTGGCCTTCTTGTTTTGATGATGTTTAACAAACAATTTACAACTAATGTTGTTTGTCTAGTGTTTGTGATTTTCTATTTATTGTAGACAAACAACATGTTGGAGGTTGGATGGATTGCGCCACAACGATCATATCAAATGGAGGTTGGCGGAAATAGTGGTTGAAGCCTTGCATTTCAAGTTGAAGATCTAAGTTCAAGCTTCATCCGCAAGTTTACCAAGTTGAGCTTATTGAAGATCCTCATCAAGCTTGGGTAATTTAGTTTAGGTTTTATACTTGTGTGTAGATACTTTAAGCTCATATATACACACACACGTATTTGGTTTTTATATATAGTTATATATATATACACATTTTGGTTTTATCCACAAATAAAGTTTTTACAAATAAATTCCAAAAAATGTTTATACATGTGGATAAGTTGTTTTGGTATTATAGATATGAAATAAGAATTTTATTTATACACATCTCATTTGTTTCATATTCTATTGTATTTTCAAAAATATTGTGTTTTTAGTTTATAGACTTAACATTCACTGTATACATCTTTTATTAAGTCTATAAAATCATTTTGTAAAGTTTCAAAACATAATTTAGCTAAAATATCAAAAACATATTTTTGTATTTTCATGTTTTGGACTAGTTTTGAAAAATGATAAGATTTTACTATTGGGAAGTGCAATTCTAAAAATTCCTTTTGTAACATGTTTATTATCATGTTTATAATCATTTTTTAAAGTTTTATATTTTTCTGAATTTATTTGATATTTTTAAACCATGTTTTAAGTTGACGTGTACTGTTTAAAACAGGCTGTGTGCATGTCTTGAGTCGACTCATGAACATTATTGAGTCGACTCATAAACTGTTATGTAGTTTATATTTTATTTCTGACGAGTCGACTCATAACATCATGAGTCGACCCAGACAGGTTGAGTCGACTCATGTCTGTCACAAGTCGACTCATAAACTGTGCTGGAAAGTGTGTTTTGTTTCTGATGAGTCGACTCATGACTTCATGAGTCGATCCATGCATGATGAGTCAACTCATGAATTTTATGAGTCGACCCATAAGCTGTTTTTAGCCTATAACGGCTATGTTATGAGTCGACCCATGATTTTTATGAATCGACCCATAAAGCGTTCGTTGCACAGTAACGACTATTTTCCAGCCTTGTCCTGATTTGGTTTTTTGGTCATTTTGATTGGGTTTTTACTGATGTTTTGGGTGGCTATATATACCCCCCTTGCTCTCATCTCTCAGTACCCATCTAAGAAGTTTTTAAACAAGGTTTAACAAGGATTTAAGTTTCGTTTAGTTTTGTTTCAAGTTTGGTTTGTGAAGATTGTTTCACAAGAAGAGGAGATCATCTTTGGTTTGAGCTATCCACTTCACATCTCCATCTCTCTTATTCTAGAGAAGTTTTTTTAACTCAATTATCTAGCTTGTTTACATTTATATTATCATATTTATATTTGCTAGACTTTAATTGAGTTTGATTTTATTTCTCTTTGTTTACACACACAACCATTGAACTTATTGTATTTACATTCATAGTATAATTTGAGTTGTGGGTTTGTGACATTGAGAGTGAGCTTAATTGTGTTCTCATCTATTATAGAGAACAAATTTGTATTTGTGAGCTTCATTGTGAGTTACACATTGTATTATACTTGGACACCGAGAGAAGTGGTTGGTGAGAGACGAGATCGGTTCCAAGAGGAGTGGGGTCGACAGTAAAGCCTAGAGAGAGAGGTGGTAATTCTGAGCACTTAAGAAAGGACACGGGCTAGAGACCAACACTTAGAAGGTGTGGAGTGTAGTTACATTGTGAAATTATGAACGTTGAACGGTGAGCGTTGAAAACTGATATTGTGTGGTGTAAACGTTATTCGGGTGAGCGTAGAAAACCCGGTTGTGATAGTGAAGATCTCCTCGAGGTGAGGAGCGGAAACGTAGGTCGTGGGGACCGAATTCCGTGAACATATCGTTTGTTTGTGATTGCTTTGACGCACTTATTTTTATGTTCATATCTTATATCGCCTTTGTATATTGTTTGTTGCTTATATTGCCCACTATCTAGTTTAGATTGTTTACCCTTGTGTTATTTGTATATCCTCGCATATATCTCATAGTATATCTCATTGCTAGGATATTTTCCTTTGTTCATATTGCATATTCTTGCTCATAACATATTGTATATCTATCTTGCAAGAATAATTTATTAATAAGTTTTAATTGGTATAAAATCGGATTAGATTAGCACAAGACCCTAATCACCCCCCTCTAGGGTCTAACAACTTCTTGCAGCTAGTAACAATGACAAGGTGGTAAGTTTTCGTCAAGGACATCGGCAGGAAGACTAGACTATATTATAGGTCACTTTGTAAAAGGATTTCCTAGAAATCATGGCAATGAGAAGTACACTATTAGTATTTCCCCTCTAAAGCACACATACCTTAATTTAAATTTGGTGATGAGAATATCAAAAGTTGAGCCTGAGGAACATAGTTAAACACGCATCAAGCACAAATCTTCGACCATATATCCGAGGGGTTTATTCAATGGGATTCACCATTCTAACTTTTCTGGAAACAGTTGAATTACCATGACTACCCTAAGCAAGTGCAGTCCCGAATCAGTATTATACTTTGGTATCTAGTAAGCCAATTCTTCTGTAAAAAGTCTTCACAAAACAACAGATACCGCCATCAACCTCGAGTGACAAAAGTAAAGCTTCAAAAATTAGCAGTTTACAATACAATCTGAGTGAACATCCTCCAATTTCACCTTTTCCACCATTTTACTAGCATACAATCCTCATACGAGCTGAATGAAATTCAATTTCAACTACGAATCGATCACCCGTAGCGGAAGTGGGATCCAATGACGGCCATCATAAAAGTTTTCAATCACTAACAGCACTACACAGAGGACTCCCACAAGAAAACATGATCTCTTCCTTCAGGAATTAAGAGCCTAAGCCCAATGGATTTAGTCAATGTAAATGAGGAAATATCCGCAATCAAAACCCCGAGAACAAATTGAATCGGCCAAACCCTCATCCAAACATAGAACAAGACAAACTCCACTAGCCAAAAGCACATCAATTTGCTCTTTCGATCTAATTAGTATAACCAAATTAACCTAGATCCAATTCGTTCCATCGCAGAAATAAGTACTAACCCCCAAAATTGAACTTCACATAAACATTTAGACAACCCTAGAAATCAAAACCACAGGAATCACCGCAGAATAAAACAGCATAAACATAGAGTCAAAAGCTAATCGAATCAAGAGGAAGCAGAAGCGAACCTTCATTTTCCCTCCGATTAGATTCAGCATTAGAGGATTTTGCTGTTGAAATGCGAGTAACGAAACAAAACCCTACCCTAAGATCTTTTTCGCGTACGAAAAAGGAAAGAGCATAAAAAGGAGAGCGAGAACCGAAGACTTTTTGGGGGAAAAAATGAAAGTAAATATCTTATCACCTTAATTTATATTTATAATTTGCCGATATAGCTGACTTCTGATTATTTTACACGTTAGATGCGCGTGGGAAAACGGGCGGCTGACTTCTTTTAAAGACACGTGTGCTGCGATTGCGAGGTGTGTGGATTTTGATGGGCACAAATTTTGAAAATCATCCTTACTTAAGAAAATGATTGTAAAAATCGACTAATTCACAGAATATTTGTGAAAATCGATCAAGTTTCAGCCGTCGGGTTAAAACTGGATTGATTTTGAAGAAAAATCTTCTGAAACTTCACGGGGCTTCGAGTCCCGTGAAGCTTTTGTACATACAAAACTTCACGGGACTTCAAGTCCCGTGAAGTTTCGGAACATATTTTGTTAAAACCGACTTAGTTTCAGCGAGACAGCTTTTTGTACATACAAAACTTCACGGGACTTCAAGTCCCGTGAAGTTTCGGAACATATTTTGTCAAAATCGACTTAGTTTCAGCCAGACAGCTGTAACTTGGTCGGTTTTGACAAAATTTTTTAAAATAGGTCGGAATTTGGGATTATTTTCTCAAATAGGATGGTTTCCAAAATTTGTCATTTGGATTAATATCTTTTTATTCTTCTGTACCTACGATGATTTTTTATTTAAAAATTCTCTGTGCCTACGATGATTTTTTATTTAAAAATTCTCTGAAACCATATAGAGGAAGTCAAAAATCCAGATTTCAAGGAGTAAATGAGATCCACAATTACAATTTTCGTAACCATCATTTTATGAAAAATATGATAAATTTTAAAGGATAAAGATTGTTCTTACTCGATCACAAAAGAGGAAGTCAGACTTATTAATTTTGTAAACAAATATTCACTCAAAAGATTTTGCGAATAGATAATGGGGAAAACAGGATATATAATCTTATTAAAGAGAATAAATAGTATTAGAAAATAGGGAAAATGTGTCCAGGCCCCAAAAACAGAAACTTCATATGCTGCAGCCTCTCCTAGTTTCCCCCATGTGATTCAGCCCATTGAAGTGTGACATTTTGTGTTGCACCCCCTTTTTAACAATTATTGCATACCAACTAAGCTAAAATCCCCAAAATAACCTTATCCCCTCTCCTCAATCCTTCAAACACAGTTCTCTCTCTCTCTCTCTCTCTCTCTCTCTCTCTCTCTCTCTCTCTCTCCTCTCTCTTTAAAAACAAGGGCTTTCTAAAGCTCGTCGCTCTGGCCCTCGCCCTCCTCGCCGTCGCCACCTCCGCCTAGGCTCCCAAGCCTCCCCCGAGTTCGTCGCCGCGGCCTCCCCTCCTCTCCTCCGCCCGACCTCGTCGCGGTAGCTCGCCGTCACTCCCCGTCTCGCCCTTTACTACGCCGGCAAAATAATTTGGATTTCTTATAGATGCAGACCTGCAAAAAGTTTCGTGTATCAAAATTTGACTTAATGTCGCTTGACGTCATATGTTCTATGATAAATTGAGAAGTTTTGATTGGTCCTTGAAATGTTACAAAAACTCCCTTCAGTCTTTTCATTATATACCTACAAAAGTATCAGGCAGTCTAAATTGGTTTGTACACATAAGACTAAGTATCAGGCAGTCTAAATTGGTTTGTACAAAAGTATCAGGCAGTCTAAATTTGATGTTGGTATTCTTATCTTTGCTTGGATTTTGTCATGGAGTATAAAATAGAACTAACTTGGTATAAAATAGAACTAACATTGTATAAATTAGAACTAACTTGGTATAAATTAGAACTAACGTGGTATAAATTAGAACTAATTTGTTATAAATTAGAACTAACTTGTTATAAATTAGAACTAATATGGTTAAAATTAGAACTAACGTGGTATAAAATAGAACTAACTTGTTATTAATTAGAACTAACACGGTATAAAATAGAACTAACGTGGTATAAATTAGAACTAACATGATATAGAATAGAACTAACACGCTACAGAATAGGACTAACACGCTACAGAATAGAACTAACACTGTGCAGATTAGAACTAACACGCTACAGAATAGAACTAACACTGTGCAGATTAGAACTAACACGCTACAGAATAGAACTAACACTGTGCAAAATAGAACTAACACTCTACAGAATAGAACTAACACTGTGCAGATTAGAACTAACACTCTACAGAATAGAACTAACACTGTGCAGATTAGAACTAACACTCTACAGAATAGAACTAACACTGTGCAGATTAGAACTAACACTCTACGGAATAGAACCAACACTGTGCAGATTAGAACTAACACGCACTAATTTGGATTTTTTACAGGAAAAAATAATTGATCTGGGGTTTTGGGGGGAAATAATTGATGGTAATTGACCTAATGGAATTTTTGGGCATACAAACCTAATTACAAGTTTAACCCCATAAATTTATTAAAGAATGAAGTAAGTCTACTTGGTGCACTAACGATCTTATCAAAAATCCTGTATTGGGAGCACCATGTTCTGCATTTGGGCACAAGAAAGTATATGATCCAATCTTTCCACAAAAAACTTGGCCTCATATGCAGAATAAGCAGGAAAGAGTCGTGCATGGAGTAAAGTAATATGACTAATTCCACATTTGAAACTAAAACTTCAAGGAAAATAACATAAATGATGTTTATTACAGAAACGTTAGAGAACTTCATAAGCATGACACTTTTTATACCTTGGACGTAAAGTTTGATGGATGTCTAACAGAAGAAGCTCGGGATACTTTCGAATAACACGAGGAAGTTGACCTCTCAAGATGCCAAATTTTGTGAGGAATTGTACTTTCCTCCTGAGAGTATTGTCGACATTAGCAGAAAATATCTCTGGGCAGCGACATAATATTCTCCCTATGGTTCTGCCATCAAAACCAATTTCTTTCATAAATAAAACCACCTACAAAGGAATGGGAGAAGTATCAGGAGACTTAAACGCTACAGTGTTAGCTCTAACACGCGGCTACAGTGTTAGTTCTAACAAGTTAGTTCTAACACGCGGCTGCAATGTTAGTTCTAACACGCTACAATGTTAGTTCTAACACGCTACAGTGTTAGTTCTAACACGCGGCTACAGTGTTAGTTCTAACAAGTTAGTTCTAACACGCGGCTACAGTGTTAGTTCTAACACGCTACAATGTTAGTTCTAACAAGCTACAGTGTTAGTTCTAACACGCGGCTACAATGTTAGTTCTAACACGCTACAGTGTTAGTTCTAACACGCTACAATGTTAGTTCTAACACTGTAGCGTGTTAGAACTAACACTGTAGCGTGTTAGAACTAACACTATACCCGCGTGTTAGAACTAACTTTTTTTTTGGACATTTTTTCTTAGCTCCTCCTATCAGGCTCTGTTTTTCCAGTCTGAGTAAAAAAATGGGAGAAGAGTTTAGAAAGAAAAGTAAAGTGAAGTTTGTCCAAAGCTACTTAATCTGATGGCGTCAAAGGAGAGAAATTGGATTGATGAAGAAGATCCTTCAGTCCTCTCTCTGGGTTATTTTCCTAAAGCCTCTAAACCCACTAAAAGAGGATTTTTGGACACACTAAAGCCTCTAAACCCACTAAAAGAGGATTTTTGGACACAGTTGCAGCCAATACTGAAGGTACACTTTTAATCCAGGCAAAGTTTTCTGTAATGGGTTTTGTTCTGTAGAGTCTAATGATCTCCTTCTTTACCATTTTCTTCATTTTTCTTCAGGTTGCCCATCATCACTACATGTTGTTGCCTCTGTTAATGCAGCTAGGCCCAATAGCAAGAGCTCTCAATCAAGGCGTAGTCGAGGGCGAGAAGGGGAGCGACGGCGAGCTACCGCGACGAGGTCGGGCGGAGGAGAGGAGGGGAGGCGGCGGCGAACTCGGGGAGGCTTGGAAGCCTGGGCGGAGGTGGCGACGGCGAGGAGGGCGAGGGCCAGAGCGACGAGCTTTTAGAAAGCCCTTGTTTTTAAAGAGAGAGGGGAGAGAGAGAGAGAGAGAGAGAGAGAGAGAGAGAGAGTTGAAGGAGAGAGAGAGAGAGAGAGAGAGAGAGAGAGAGAGAGAGAGAGAGAAATGGGTTTGAAGGATTAAAAAGAAGGGATAAGGTTATTTTGGGGATTTTAGCTTAGTTGGCATGTAATAATTGTTAAAAAGGGACTGCAGCACAAAATATCACACTTCAAGGGGTTGAACCACATGGGAGAAACTAGGAGGGGCTGCAGCACATGAAGTTTCTGTTTTTGGGACCTGGACACATTTTTCCCTAGAAAGGGAAATATGTTGTGTTTCCTTTTTATTCTGTTTTTTAATTGAATATTTATTTTTAAAATATGTTCAAAAAATGTTATCAGTTAAAGAAGCGCGTCCACTGTGACAGCACAAACATCACAAATAAATGATAATCTCAGTTCAACAAATCAATCAAGATCGCGCTAGTTCATGGAATCCCAGCCTCGTTATTGGTTTGCAGGTCATCATCTATTGAAGGGCTACCATTAACCAAAGCAACGTACAACCATCAAGCAATCCTTTAAAATCAATTTGCGTCCTGAAATCAGACACCAGATGTTGTGGTAGACATGAAATTTTTCCGTACGGTTCACCCCTGCCAAGTGCCAACACGTTGTTTAGTTATTTAGAACATTAGCTCAGAGTGCACTTAGATTAAAACAAAAGAGTACAATATAAATCAAAAGATGCTGTTTGTGAAATGCACTGAGCTTTTAAGACACCAAACTGAGCTTTTCCAGAGTCGGCCAATTCAAAATTCAAGTACCAAACAAGTTGCGAACACCTAATGCCTCTCGACAACGGTGTACAGAAAACAGAATATTTAAATCACACCAAAATTTGAACCCCAAAAAAATGTCGAACAAGCAATAGTTTCGAATATGCAGATAGGAAAGCGTTCGATAACCAGTGTTGAAGAGAAGCACGGTTCGCAGGTAAAAGGCCCCAGATCAATATGGGACATTCTTGGGAAGGTTTCTGATGACATTGCTCTTCATTCCCATCTTTGAGCGCATTGCTTCAACGCCCCTCTTGTTCATCTCCCTTATGACCTTCATCCTCACCATCTGCTCTCTTGATTGCACTGTGGCCAAGCCCATGCTCCGGTACCTACAGGATTCAACATCGTTAAAATTTCACCAATTCTTGTACTATTCAGCCTCGCCTTTCATATCCACCACTTTTAACAAAAAATTTAAACTTTATTCTTCCTCTTTAAAATAAAAAAAGAAAGAAAGGAAAAAAGCGAAAAAATTTATTTAATGGATGGGAAATTGATACGATGATGAAAACTTGTCATTCCAAAATCTATAACAGTTCCAGGAGAAAATTTTCCCGATTAGATTGCCTGGACTGAGGTTTCAACAGAAATTATGAGGCCTTATATGCAGAGCCTCTCCATAAAGATCCATGGAAGCATTGCCAAATGACTGCTTATAACTTGATACCTATCGCTGCATATCATGTACTAAAGGTATTTGATAAATTACTAAAATCCTCGCAACATCAGTAAACCACCTTCACACATCATATGAGCATAGCAAGATGACTGCTATAACTTGGTACTTGTCAATGCATATCCCGTACTAAAGTTATTTGGGAAATTTACTATAAAATCCTCCCAACTTCAGTAAACCACCTTTAGCAACGCCCCCATAAAACACCAACAGAAGGAACGTGATGTAAAGAAACTGAAATACTAAGGAGAGAGAAAATTGTCATAAAGTATTTTAACTGTTCCTCCCTTGAGGACCTTATACAGGTGTAGCTGGTTGAAGGTAGACAATGACAATTCAATATATAGTACTTCTGCAGTAATGTGCAGTACAAACATGGCATGATGGGTAATTAACAGTGGAGTTCCTTTATATTTCACCTCCTTAAAGATAAGTATCCATATATCTGTTTCTT
This sequence comes from Asparagus officinalis, assembly GCF_001876935.1. NCBI lineage: Eukaryota > Viridiplantae > Streptophyta > Magnoliopsida > Asparagales > Asparagaceae > Asparagus > Asparagus officinalis. The sequence continues at coordinate 102,180,951 of NC_033798.1, read as the reverse complement.
TTCATTTTCATTCAATTTGTTATTTATCTTTTTTATACTATCAATCACAGCATTTTTATCAACTTCCTTGTCTAAATTATTTTTTACTTCATTTTACAACAACTTAATCACTGCGCTAATAAACTAGGATTTCACAGTGCCCTAAAACATCCATTTTAGACTGCAATTCAAACCTGAAATCAAAATTATTTTTTACTTCATTTTACAACTTGATCACTGCACTAATAAACTAGGATTGAAGAAATTTCTAAATAAACTCATTCATATTTTTTTTCTAAAAATAGACCCCCTTGAGTTTTATTTACAAAAATAGACCCATTTTATCTTAATTCGGTTCTTAAATAATCGGGGTTGCCGGGGCAACCCCGGCAACCCCGACTATTTAGGAGGTTGTAAACCCCCAATTATAACCCTAAACTCTAACATTCTATGCACTAAATAGTCGGGGTTGGCAACCCCGACTATTTAGAAACCGGATTAAAACAAAATGGGTCTATTTTTGTAAATAAAACTCAAATGGGGTCTATTTTTAGAAAAAAAATTATGAATGTGTTTGTTTAGAAAATTTCTTCAACTAGGATTTCACAGTGCCCTAAAACATCCATTTTACAACAACTTGATCACTGCGCTAATAAACTAGGATTTCACAGTGCTGAAATTCACTTCTATGAATGAGTGCCACTTATTTACCATCTTTGACAACCAACCAGATATACCTAACATGTGTCGATGCCATCATGTAGCACCTTTCGAATACTGAATGAGCACAAAACCAGTAAATAATGTAGGTCTTCCATATTGAAAGCTTACTGTCTTTTGTGGAAAACTTGTCCTTCTACTTATACCATCAAGAGGGTGTAAGAGGTGTCAAAAACTGGGCAGTAACCCATACCTAAAGAAACAAACAATTGCTTATACACTAAAAAGGAAAAAGAACTGGGGCCTTATCCAATAGAATTAAGCATTCACCAGATACACCTTTGGATATATAATTCTTTTTTAAACTAACATGTTAAAACAACAGAGAGTCCTCACGAAGTGGTAAAAAGAAGCTGATACAGCTAACCCAACAGATTCTAGACAAAGGCTTTGTTGCTACAACAGTGCTTTTGTTTAATATAATTTGTAGGGTAGGTAAAAGTTGGCTTTTCTCGAATGACATCAACAGAGGAATTATTTATTGTCGAAGATACTAATCTGTCATATTTTCATGAAATTAAGGTGCAAAAATACCTTGAGGCTAATGAAGCAGCTAGAGCAACACCAGTGGCAAGAGATGGCCGTGGTTTCTGGCGGTAATAACGGAGAAATTCTCGGGATCCAAGAGTTCGAACAATAGTTCTGTTTTCAGTCTTTTGAGTTATAATAAGCTCAGCACCTGCACTTCCTAGTTCAACACTGCTGTCCATGTCGGTTGATGCCACCAACTGTTTCCCTTCAGCATCCACATAGCTAGCAAAACACAACAAAAAAACCAGTTTAAACATATTAGAAATGTCGATAGGGTATAAAAGGAGTACATCCAAAATAAGCTAGCTTCAACAATTGAGAATAAAGAGAGGTTAATTATGATGGTTCAGCATATACAGGAGAGACTGCACGATGCCAATGGGAGGAGTATCTTATTGATACTAGATTGAGCAACAGACCGTGCTTAAGCATAAACGGACAAGTATTAAGATAATTAACAAAAAGACTTGCGACTTGTTAACATAACAAATTGCACACCTTCACCGAGCTGAATGAGGAAAAGATTCATTTAGCTGATACCAAAGATTTTAGGATAAATGATTGTTCTTGCTTTGTTATTGACAAGTACAGTTATAATACATACGGCTAAGAGATTCAAACATAACCTTTGCAGGTTCTTCTAGTCCAAGAATCCAGTAGCTCCATGTTTATTGAAATAGCAAAACTTTTTTCTTCCTGATACCTAGTTTTCCATTCATGGATTGCTATAACTTAAAAAGGTAACTAAGGATTGTTCCTAATATATCAAAGGAAATTAAGCTGTGAACTTTATGCATACTTTGCTTATTATGATGCCCCTCTTAGAAGGGTGTCTCCACAGCGACATGGTTTGCATCTACTGGGCAAATCCACTATCTTTCAGGTCAGAGTCATAGGCACCTCTAATAAACTCCTTAACACATAACCTTTCCATATAACTATAAGTGATGATCTTAACTAACCAAAAGAAGCCAATTGATCAAGAAGTTATCCTGAGGCTATCATTCAGGGGGCAAAAACTACATTAGGAGAACTCCTTATTACAGACAAATATAGCCTGAAAGTTGTTAAGGTGAATGTTTAAGGCAACTCTTAACCATCCTTGAGGCAACTATTTTTACCTGTTACTTCATGCCCATACCCCCTTCCCCTTTTCAGCCTTCCTTATGCAAGAAGATGCTTTAGGAAAAATGATCTTCCAAATTACAGTAAACCAGATTCTTAAATCAATACCCAGACAAGTCTAGAAAGCCTCCCTAAAACCTTTAGGCATATAGATGCTGTAAAGTAGAAAGATAAGAAAGCAAAAAAGGCAGGAAATAATGCATAAATAAACTGGGACTCAGAAATATTTTGTATATAACTATGTATAATATGGAGCATGAAGATTAGGCAAACATTTGGAATACTAAAAGCTTTCTAGAAGTTAACTTTAATCAAAGCTAACTAGCCCTCAATGAATCGCATAAGAATACAGATGCACCTCGATATATTTCTTAAGTTTCACAGGTCTGACAAACTAGATCAGTAGTCCGCATAAATTACTAATACTTACAGAAATCAATGCATATTTATATAAGAATGAAACCATCATTTGATATTTTAAGAACCGAAAATTGCATAGTTAACCTATTACGTATTCAACAGTAGGCATTAAAATCTTCACAGGTCTCCACATGAGATTTCCACTTAACACTGGTTACTGCTAATTGTCAACATTACATTATCAGTTAAGAATTGTTAGCAAATTGCATCACTTATGTCCCTGAGTGGACAAACTTCTAAACCTACTTCAATACTTTAAAACTTAGTTATCCACCACACTTTTTGCATTTCATCAGCCAATTATTGCACAAAGCAAATCAGCATTACCAAAGCAGAAAAATAAATGGAACACAACACAATCATTACTGCAAAAAAAATTGAAAGTCAATTAGTTGTAAATTTGACCCCTTGACTGAATATGTTAATAACTCAAATAGGAAATACATTGTAAGAAAGCATGCGCACATTTGGAAAGGCCATCACTAAATTTGTACCACAGATCTATTAATGTAAGTTTTTGTTCAGCAATTGGATAACATTGCAGTGAAATTAGTTTAGAAAATGAAAAGTATTGTTACTACATACTAACATCGCATATTAAGACTCTAAGTGCAAAAAATTCTGAACCATGACACTTTACCAGAAGTTAGTTTATGTAAGCAAAATAGGCCTTGTTATTAGATGCCTATATATCAATGCTAGGGATTTGTAGAGAGACAACTATCTACATTGACCTAGAGAGGAAAAAGGATTTGCTGAGAAAACCTGCTGCTGTAATCATAGAATTCTTCATATTCTGCTTCCTCATCATCACCTCCATCTCCAAATCGTATTTTACAATGGCCTTTAGCTACCATATGCTTCCTCACAGCCTCCAAGCTTTGAAAAGGATGACATCTCTCATTGCAGTACAAACACATGAAGTCCCTTTTAACCTGCGTGGAGAAACACCGACAAGAGGAATAAATCTTAATTCAACACCATCTTGAAACATATTGCTCTATAGGCAATAGAACTGAATATTCATCTCACCTTGAGAGCAACATATGTAAGAAGGCTCTCTGGATCTTTCAAATACTCAATGTCTGGAATGAAGAAACCATGTTGCTTGTGCATGTGAATCATACAGTTTTCTGTGCTCTTGTGTTTAACATCACAAACAAAACAACAGGATGTATCAATTTCTTCATCTTCATCCATGTCATCGCTTTTGTCAGCACCAGAGCCCGAAGCATGCTCGTCAACATGAAGATCGTTAAGAGATTCAGAAGCCATATCCAAAGAGTCAACCTCCTCCCATTCATCTTCGCTCTCTTCACTTTCTTCATCCTTCTCGTGGGCCTTTCTGGTTGAAGTTGACTTGCTTGGTGCATGAACTGCTAGTGGCTTAATGATAGTAATTCCTGCAACTTGAGGACTTGATTCCTGAGAAGCTCTCATAATATGAGTACGTGAGTTAAGATGCTGAGCATGAGCCTTTGCACTCCTGTATTCCTTCCCACAAAGAGCACAACTGTATGACATGGGCCCTGCACTCAACTTGCTGTGCTCTTCAGCTAATGCTGACTGCCTAGCCTGAAATAATGCTTCTGTTACTCCGGGGACACCTGCCACCTGACCATAATAAAAAGAAAGGAAAAACAATTTAATGTTAATGCATTGCCAGAAGATACAAGATCGATCGGCTAAGACAAACATCATAAACCATAATCAGAACACGTAGATAAAAAGACAAAGGAATATACAAGGAAACAATGCTTCAGATATAGTAAACTCAGGAGGGGAGGGAGGCAGAAGTACAAGTGGATCATTGTAATGTTCCCTTGCCTTTAGGGAGGAAAAAAACAAGTAGGGGGTGCAGGGAAGAAAGACACCCCAATCCCCCCACCCCCCCCCCCCCTCTCTCTCTCTCTCTCTTATATTTTTAAGGCTTAAGTTTGCTCAACAAAAGTCCGCCGGAACCAATTTCCCTTGGAGTACACTGCATCAGTCATGACAAAAGCAAATCACAATGATTGATCATCTGATTTTTTGAACGACCCAGTTTAAAACCCTTTCACTCATTAAAAGATAGAACTTAAATCTTGCACCAAATAATTCATCCATATCTCCAACAAATATCATCTTACTTGTTTCTAATCACATCATACAATTTAAACTTCGAGGTGTGCTAATAGTGCACCCATAATGCTGCTCAATTAAAACCCTTTTGCTCATGAAAAGAAGAGATGCTTTAAATCTCGCACCAGATAATTCATCCACATCCCTGATAAGTATAATAAAAATCATTCGTATGATCACATCATGCAATTCGGATTTAAACTTCGAGATCTGCTAACATTTATGCATTTGTAAGTCAGTCAATTATATAAAACCATTTGTAAGTCAGTCAATTATATAAAACACGCATGTGGTGTTACTGATGCCTTTACAAGTACTGGCTGTCAAGCTCGTCGCAAAAGATCCAGCCAACATTTTCAAAATTCCCAAAGCAGTACAGACCACTGCAACTTATATATCTATCGAAAGAACAACAAATTGCCCAGTAACAGAAAAGGTAACACATAACTAGTAGCACGTACAACCATAAAACACAATAATAAAACTGATTTCTCTGAGAATATATAAATTTCACACGTAGCAACTAGTGTAAACGCACTAGCTTGACAATAGAACTACAGAATTAATCCCGGACGAGCTTACATGTGCAAACAAAGAACTGGCACAATAAAGAAAACACGACCTCATAAATTTAGGTTTTTACTCTGAAGATACAACATCTCATAAGATAGTGTGTTTTGAGTAGTAGCTTTCAATTTCAACTAACAAAACAACTTTAGAATTTCTCCCAAATTTGCAGGTTTATGCAAATTACGCTAAATATCTATAGTCATCGCTGGATGATCTAAACCCTGCAAGAAATTCGTAACTACACCACAAACCCTAATTTCAACAAAAAAAATTTATAGCAAATGATGGCGAGGTGAATAGGTTGGATAAATAAATAAATAAATAAATAAAAACCCTAACCCTAGATACAAGAAAGAACCGATACCTTTCGCTTGAGATTGTAGCGGTGCCATTCGGATCGATAGTGGACCTTCTGCTGAGCGTCGTCGTCGAACTCTTTGTTGCAAGCGTTGCACGTTAGCACCGGCATCGTTCTTTGCCTTCTCTCTCTCTCTCTCTCTCTCTCTCTTCGTGAGAGCTGAGAGAGGATTTTTATTTTTTATAGAAATAGAAATGAGGAGGAGAGAGATAATACCAGAGCGCGTCGGAGGCGTTGATTGATGTCTGCGCCAGCGATGACGGCGGAGAGAGTATCAAGGCGGTTGGAGGCGATGGCTAGTTGGGCCGTAGGATCTGAATAACGTTGATCGACAACCGTTCATATTAATGGGCTTAACTGGGCCATCTTATTGTGACGGTTAAATGGGCTGGAATAGGCTCCTCACGGCTTTATTATTTATTATTTATTATTTTTTAAAAAAAAAACATGCTTATAAAGTTCTGAATTTTTGCATATTCTTGATTACTTGAAGTGATGTTTAAATTAGAAAGTATTTGGAATTCACTCCACTAGTCGTGAACACCGTGCTTTGCACAGCATATAATCTTTTTCGTTACAGCAATCTTGATTTTTGAATGCTACAGTGTTGTTTTTAATTTTTTGGATTGCTACAGTTCCCGCCTCTGCTAAAGATTTTTTAGATTGCTACAGCATTCTCATGTGCTACAGCGATGTTTTTTTAAAAGTGCTATAATATCCAGTTCCATGTCTGGTATAGTAATAATACTACAGTAAAATGCTACTGTAGCATTTACTGTAGTATGAATAGTAAATCTTGGGTTCTCCCATTTGTATAGAGGAGTAGATATCCTGATTACTTAAGAAAGCATCACTTGTCAAAACTATTGTTTCATCTCAAGAGCATCATTGCTCTAGTTCTTACCCTTGTTGGTTTTCCTCCTAGTGGAGGAAACCAAATGGTATTTTGGTTTGGGTTGGATAACCAAAATACCCATTAAATCCGTAGGGCAAATTTGCCAAATTAGCTTCTGATTAGGGTTAATAATCAGAATGCCAAAAATTGGAAATAGTAATAGACAAATTCATTTTGAGAGAAAAGAAGGGAGAAGAGGAAAAGTCACTTTCGTTCAGCTATGATCGACATAAAGATCGGACACTCATCTGTGGTATGATCGGTGTGAAATTTGGAGGGTAGCTTCTACACTCGTTGATCTTAATTCTGAACGGTGAAGATTGGTTTCTATTGGTTGGTTTTGGAGATATCAAGGTTTTACCGAAGCTGATCGTTCCAGGGGTGCAGAGAACGTCTTCTTCTGCATTGTTTTTATCGTTTGGATAATCAGATGGCGATTTCTTCTCTGATTGATCTGAAACTTTGAAGGTGCATCTTAAACTCGTGGTTCTAGGATTTGAACAGTGGAGATTTGATTTGGTTACCGGAATCCTTGTGAACCAAGATTTTTTCATACAGCCTAAGGTTTGATTTTCTTATTGTGATCTCTCGCTGCAATTTGTTTGATTTGAGATTGGTTGTTGAACCTGGAATCTCTGTATTACATCTCTCGTTTACTGAGAATGTAGAGTGGATATTGTAACCCAAAGTTTATTCATTATAGTGAATTTTTGGGTGAACTACAGTCCCATGGTTTTTACTCCTCACGCCGAGGAGGTTTTCCACGTTAAAATTAGGTTGTCTCATTATTTCTGAATTGTTTGCTACTAGGATTGTTATTTTGATTTCCTCACAGGTTCTCACAAGTAAGGGATTGGCTGTCTTGATCCCAACAAAGTGGCATCAGAGCTTTGGGTTCAATTTTACTTGTGTTAAACAATAGACACCAATACTAGCAGGACGATAAGTTTGAATGGTTCTAATTATCAAATATGGAAGGGCAAGATTGAAGATTTACTTTATGTGAAGGATTATTATTTGTTGGTGTTTGCTGATGAGAAACTAGAAGATAAATCCGAAGAGTAGTGGACATTGCTTCATCGACAACTATGTGGTTTGATTAGGAAATGGGTGGATGATAATGTTTTGAACCATATCAATAGTGAACTCATGCTCGTTCATTGTGGAGGAAGCTAGAACAGTTGTATGCTCGAAAAATTGGGAGTCATAAGTTGTATCTGATTAAGAAGATGATTGATTTGAAGTATGAAGAGGGAACTCCGATGTCAGATCACTTGAATGTGTTTCAGAGATTGTTCAATCAGTTATATGGTATGGGAATCACCTTCGATGATGAGATTCAAGGTTTATGGCTTCTTAGTACACTACTGGATTCTTGGGAGACATTCAGAATGTCACTTTCTAACTCCGCTCTAGATGGTGTTATCTCGATAGACTTAGCCAAGAGCAGTGTCTTGAATGAGGAAATGAGAAAACGATCACAAGCTAGTTCCTCACATTTAGTTTTGATTATTGAGTCAAGGGGGAGGAGTTTGAGTTAGGATCCGAAAAAGGGAAAGAACACGAACAGGAGCAAATCGAATAAATTTACGTATGTGGAGTGTCATTATTATCACAAGAAATGTCACATCAAGAACAATTGTTAGAAATTGAAGAAAGACAACAAGAATGAAAAAGGAAAGAAACAAGGAGACAATGGGGAACAAGTTGCAGTCTCCATAGATGAGTTTCTCATTATTCTTGATGATGAAGTGATAAATGTTGTGTGTCATAAGACTAGTTAGGTCATTGATAGTGGAGCTTCTATTCATGCTACATCTCGACAAGAATTCTTTGCTACATACACTTCGGGCAATGTTGGTTCCGTTAAGATGGGTAATGACGGTTTGGCTCAGGTTGTTGGCATTGGGGATGTTTGCTTGGAAACTAGTAATGGTACTAGACTTATGCTTAAGGGTGTGAAGCATGTTCCGGATATTCATTTGAATTTGATTTCAGCCGAAAGACTTGATGATGAAGGTTTCTGCAGTACATTTAGTGATGGTCAATGGAAACTCACAAAATGTTCTATGGTTGTGGCTCAAGGTGTTAAGTCTTTGTCTTTGTATATGATGCAGAATAAGCTCTCCAAAGACATTGTTACTATACAGAATGATGATGTTATTGAGTTATGGCATATGAGGCTCGGTCACGTAAGTGAGAAAGGAATGTCTGTATTATCTCAGAAGGAGGTCATTTCGGGAATATCTGAAATGCACTTGAAGAAGTGTGCTCATTGTTTTGCTGGAAAACATCACAGAATCTCATTCAAGTCTTCTGCACCTGCAAGGAAGCTGGAAATACTTGATCTGGTGCATTCGGATGTGTGTGGTCCATTGAAGACAAGGTCACTTGGTGGTGCCTCATATTTTGTCACATTTGTTGATGACCACTCAAGAAAATTGTGGGCTTACACTATGCAAAGTAAAGATCAAGTTCTTGGTATTTTCAAGTAGTTTCAAGCATTGGTTGAGAGACAGACCGGAAAGAAATTAAAGTGTATCCGAAGTGACAATGGAGGCGAGTATTCTGGACCATTTGATGCATATTGTCGGGAAACATGATATTAGGCATCAGAAGACGCCACCTAAGACGCCTCAGTTGAATGGGTTGGCTGAAAGGATGAACAGAACACTTGTTGAGAGGATCCGATGTTTGATTTCTCAGTCATGCTTATCGAAATCTTTCTGGGGTGAAGCTTTGAGCATTGTGGTTCATGTGTTGAATTTGTCACCTAGCGCACCTTTGAGGGTGATGTTCTAGAAAGGGTTTGGACTGGTAAGGATGTTTCCTACAGTCATTTGAAGGTCTTTGAGTGTAAAGCATTTGTTCACATTCCTAAAGATGAGAGGTCGAAGCTTGAAGTAAAGTCTAGACAAGTACTATTTACAAGTACTGTTACTATTTACAAGTACTATTATTATTCACAAATACGGTTCGGGAAAGATGTAATCTTTCGCCTGGGATCTACAGTTGAAGACAACATGCTTCGAATTGAGAAATTGGATGGCCAAAATTTTAAGTATTGGAGGATGCAAATAGAAGACTATTTATACCAGAAGGATCTCTTCCTACCACTCCAAGGAGAGGCGGGAAAACCTGAGAAAATGGATGACGATAAGTGGAAAGTGCTCGATCATAAAGCACTTGCCACCATCAGGCTTAGTGCTCGATCGTAAAGCACTTACCACCATCAAGCTTAACCTTCATCAGCATGCGACTTACAACTTCTCGCATGCGATCACCACCAAAGAGTTGATGGAGACCTTGGAGGCGGTGCATGAGAAGCTGTATGCTTCAAATAAGGTGTACCTGATGAAGAAGTTGTTCAATCTAAAGATGCAGCACGAAGCTCACGTGGCGGACTTCTTGAACGAATTTCAGGCTATGGTGCAACAGCTTGCTGCAGTAGATCTCAAGTTCGACAATGAGATCCAAACACTTCTGCTACTTTCTTGTCTATCAAATTCATAGGAGAATATGGTGATGGCGGTGAGCAATGCTAATGGCAATAACAAGATGAAGCTCGACACAGTGATTGGGGCAATTCTGAATGAAGAATCTCGCCACAAAGTCTCAAGAGCTGAGGGCTCTAGCAGTGGGAGTGCTCTACATATCGAGGCACGAGGATGTACGCAGAAGAAGGGTAAGGTACAACGAGGCCAATCAAAATCCATAGGGAAGTCTAAAGGGATAAATCTGAATGGTTACAGTGAAGAGAAGTGCTACAGATGCAGAAATAAGGATCACTTTGCAAGGGACTGCAGAGTTTCTATTCCAGCATTAGCAGGGGATGATCGGGCTGACGGTGTAGCCAATCTCATGCACGAGACGAATTCGGATACGATTCTCCTATTCCTAGAAGACAAAAGCAATATGTGGGTCGTCAACTCTGGCGCATCTTTCCATGCAATCTCATAACAAAAGCTGCTTTCATCGTTCATGAAGAAGGACTTGAGGACAGTCTATCTTGACGATGATCAACCTTGTAAGGTTTCCGGGAAGGGAAATTGTACCCTCAAGATGGAGGATGGGACCACCTTGAGGCTAAATGACATTCGTCATGTACCGGATCTTAGGCGAAATCTTATATCAGTCAGGCAACTGACTGACTCCGTTTACAGAGTATCTTTCGAGCAGAGAAGCTGGAAGGTGTCCAAGGGTGCCCTGGTGGTGGCACACGGCAAACGCGAGGGGTCTAGAAGCTGGAAGGTGTCCAAGGGTGCCCTGGTGGTGGCACACGGCAAACGCGAGGGGTCTTTCTACATCATCAATGGGAAGATCGACCGTTTGCTTGCCGCAGGACAAGCATCATCATCATCATCCGTCGACTGCATGACTTGACATCGACGACTTGGCCACATGAGTGAGAAGGGAATGTAGATTATGGCCGCGGGAGAGAGGCTTCCGGGTTTGAGAAAGATTGATCTGACTTTTTGTGAGGACTGCATCCTAGGGAAACAAAAGAAGGTGAGCTTCAACAAGACCGAACTGGCTCTTAAACTGCAAAAAATTTGAGTTGGTACATACCGACATGTGGGAACCTGCGCAAGTCTCATCTGTTGGTAATTCTCTTTACTTTGTCACTTTTATTGATGATGCTACTAGAAAACTGTGGGTGTTATTCTTAAAGCACAATCCAGATGTTTTTATCATTTTCAAGAAGTGACTTGCCTGTGTAGAGAACGAAACAAGCAATAAGCTGAAGTGCCTAAAGTTTGATAATGAAGACGAGTATTGCAGCCAGGAGTTCGAGAACTTCTGCTCGTCTTATGGGATTAGGAGACTGAAGACCGTCCCAAGCACACCTCAGCATAATGGAGTGGCAGAGCGTATGAATCGCACTATCTCGGAGCGGCCAGAAGTATGAGGATCCACTCCGGATTGGCCAAGAGTTTTTGGGCTGAAGCTGTCAATATTGTTGCATACTTAATCAACCACAGGCTATCCGTGGCTCTCTGTTATGGGATACCTGAGGAGGCTTGGACTGGAAAGAAGCTAAAGCTAGAGCACTTACGAGTATTTAGTTGTGACGCCTATGTCATGACCAATCCTGCAGACCGGTCAAAGCTTGATACAAAGTCAAAGAAGCTCTCTTTCATTGACTATAGAGGAGATGAGTATGGGTACCATTTCTGGGATCACGATGCGCACAAGATGGTGTGCAGTCGTGACATCGTGTTCCATGAGAATGCGGTGTACAAGACCAAAGAGGTGAGTGTGAGTCAGCTATCTCCCCCTCTCTTCCCAGATATTGCTGATAGTGAGGACGGTGGTGGGACACCAATTAGCATAGAAGATAGAGACTAAGAGAACATGACAGATGCACAGCAGCAGGATTCAGCAGAGTTGTCGAACACAATTCGCAAAGCTCTAAGAAATCCGAGGGTGCTAGAGAGGTACCTTTCTACCATGAATTATTTTCTCCTAACTGACAGTGGTGAGCCAGAGAGCTATGAGGAGGTACAGCAGACCGGCAAAGCTCGGGGAGAGTGGGAGTCTGCCATGGAGGAAGAAATGAAATCATTGATGAAGAATAGGACTTGGGAACTCGTAAAGCTTCCAAGAGGGTGAAAGGCTCTCCACAATCGGTGGATTTATCATGTCAAGAATGAAGCCGATGGACGGAGACACTACAAGGCGATGCTTGTAGTGAAGGGCTATGAGAAGAAAACAGGGATAGACTATTCTGACGTTTTCGTTCCCATCGTCAAGTTGACCACAATCTGAACTGTGCTGAGCATTGTGGCAGTTCAAGATCTCCATCTAACGCAGATGGATGTGAAGACGATATTCTTTCATAGAGATTTGGAGGAAGAGATCTATATGCATTAACCAGTGAGCTTCGAGGAACGAGGCAGGGAGGGCCTCGTTTGTCGCCTACACAAGAGCTTGTATGGCTTGAAGCAAGCTTCACGATAGTGATACATGAAGTTCAAGAACTTTATGGAGGAGAACGGTTTTTTCAAATGCGACACAGACCACTACTGCTTCATCAAGAGATATGGCGAATCCTATGTTATACTCTTGATTTATGTTGATGACAGGCTGATTGTCAGGCCCGACTTGGCCCACATTGAAGAACTCAAGGGGTGTCTCTCCGAGTGCTTCGAGATAAAGAATCTGGGTCCAGCAAACCAGATTCTTGGGATGAGGATCATCAGAGACAGATCAGCACAGAGGCTGAGGTTATCTCAGAAGTCCTACATTAAGAAGATTCTTGAAAAGTTTGGCATGGAGAAAGCTAATCCGGTGGGCTCGCCGTTTGCCAGCCATTTCAAGCTATCGAAGATCCAAGCACCAGAGACTGCTGAAGAGCATGAGTTCATGACCAACATACCATACGCATCTGCCGTCGGGAGTTTGATGTATGCAATAGTGTACACGAGGCCAGATATTGCATAATGAGTGAGAGTTGTGAACATCTTCATGAGCAATCCAGGAAAACAACACTAGGGTGCGGTCAAGTGGCTTCTACGCTACTTGAGAAGCTCGTTCGACCATTGTCTTGAGTATGGCGGGGCAAATTTGCAGCTAGAGGACTTTTGTGATGCAGACTATGTCGGGGACATAGACTTGAGAAGGAGTACGAGCGGCTACATCTTCATCTTGGGTGATGGAGCGATAAGTTGGAGATCAAAGTTACATACTGTAGCTATGTCGACAATCGAAGCGGAGTACATGTCTGCAGCAGAGGCAACAAAGGAGTTGCTATGGTTGAAAACTTTTCTTCTTGAGCTTGGGGTAAGCTTTGAAAAATACTTCATCCACTGTGACAGTCGGAGTGTCATTCACTTGTCTGAGAACGACGCATTTCATTCTCGGATCAAGCATGTTGATGTAAAGCACCATGCCATACGGAGATGACAAAGCAGGAACGAGTTTAAGCTTGTAAAGATTGATATGAGGTACAATCCAGCCGATATACTGACCAAGACAGTTCCGCTCGAGAAGGTGAGGCCGTGTGCAGTCTCATATGGCCTCCGCTGAGAAGGTTGAAGGTCGTGCAAGACGTCAAAGATACAAGATATCAGGATGATGCAACCAAGAATGGTGTGATGTATGATTGATAATCAAATCTTTAAGTGGGAGATTGTCAGCTCATCTTTTTTGACCAAAAGAGATCGGTGGCCGAATTCGATGCCGAAAGATTTAAAAAAGAAAAAAGGATGTGGGTCCCACAATAAATTATTATTAAGTAGCGAGTCTCACTAATAATATTTTATTTGTGCATAGTATTTCCCAAAAACTATAAATATGGCCTAAACTCTTCAAGAAAATTCATCCCAGAAACAACCTCTCTCATAGAAAGAGTAAGAGAGAAAACATAGAGAGAGTTTGTGAGAGTTCTTGGAGTGTATCTTGATCAAGAGAGACTGTTCTTTTTGATCCAATTCTTTTGGAATATAAAAGAACTAGGCGTCGTCATTGCACAGTGGATTAGCTCCGAAAGAGTGAACCATGTATATCTGTGAGTACGGTGATCGATTTGTGCCTTTATTCTATGTATTGTGTCTCCGTTCGAGGCATTCTTATTGGTGTTTATCCTAAACAGAACAAACACACATGTGAGCATGGAAGGACCAATAGGGACCCCGGGTTATGCAGCACCAAAGATGTGGAATAACCATCATGTAACAGAAAAATGCAATGTGTTTATAGCTTCGGGATTTTTCTATTTGAAGTAGTAGGGAAGAGGAGATACTTTGACGTTAACCGAACAGAGAGCTTGCAGAGGTTCCCTATGTGGGTTTGGAAGAAATAGGAGAACAATCAGCTGAAGGAGCTAGACAGCATCTATGTGTGGAATTGCTTTGGTGTATTCAGTATCACCCCGAAGCAAGACTTCCAATGAGCAAGATAGTGAAGATGCTGGAAGGGGAAATGGAAATTGCTCCACCGGTGAACCCGTTCATAAATGATGGTCCTGTTGAAGAATGGAACTTCGTATTTGTCGGCGTCTAAATAGACAGTTAGATACTCACAAAAGTAAATGTACTCAAATCATGAGAAAGTATGAGGTAGAAATAGCTACTTCATCATAAAAGTATCTCCATATTATCGTGAAGTGTCTGTAGTTTGTGTGCTTTCTTGGTGAATGGATAAAAAACGTCTCCGCTTTTGAATAATTTGATTAATTACAGAAACCTTAGGTATCTGTAATTTGCTTCTCTAGACTTGGTTTATCACCCTTTATTTAAGATTTTGCTTATGAGAAGTGTGTGCCAATTTTTCTCTCAGGTATGAAACTATTGATGTGGTGATGGGATGGGAAAATTGATTATCGCGGATCTACTGATACTTCTCCCTATATTTGTTGATGGTATATGGTTTCATAATTATTTTATGCGTAAATCTTCTTCATATATGTGTTTACTACTTTGACTGTGCTGCTTATATTTTGAGATGGATATACTTTTGAAAGTTTTCTGTTGATGCTTAATTATCAATATTGCATGGATGGAAGTATTCATAGATAAGACATTTGACAGAATCTTTTTGCTGTAAAGGAGGACTTCAATTTGGCTCGTCCACCGTGAATAGTTATTGCTAGTATACAAGACTTGTCACGTTGAGCAAAGAAATTATGTGAGATTGACGCATGTTGCTAGTTTTTCCTAGTGAAATGCAAAGCTGAAGACCTTTCACTTGTGAGAAACTATCAAGAGGAAGAGAGAATGTTAAGCGATATGTTTCTTCGATCTAATTTGTTGTCACCGGAGGAGCATGATGATGACAAAAAAATGCACACAAAATCCGAAAACATAGTAACATATGAGACATGGAAAGGTAAAAGCTGGAAAAATAAAAAAGGCAATGCCAATACATGAAATTTCCATTGCTTGTTAGTAAAAAAAATGTACGAACAGATAGCAAATGAGAGGAGAAATTCTGACCTTTAATTGCATTCTTACATATCAGTTCACTGCTCGAATCTTGCCCGTCGTGTTTTGGTTTCCCTGAAATCCTGATAGGCGGATACAAAATAAAAAACAAGATAGACAGTGAAAGACTTGCGTATAACAAGATAACTGCTGCAGTGCATTTCATCATAGCTAACAATGCTCTCAAGCCGAGTACATAAATGGGTAGCTAAAAGAGGCTCAAGATAATGATTCGCAGCAGAAGATAGAAGAGCAAATGGATCAATCAGTTGAAGGAGCATTTATACAAATAAGCAAAGTGCATGCCACAAAATTTTCGTGGCATATCTAAAAGGGACTACCATTTTTCTCGTCAGACCCGATTAACTCCGCGTCACATTATCACAACTGCGTGCGGTCAGAATCAAGTCGGGTTTGGTATTTGCTTCTTTGTTATGCATGATGCAATGTCTAGAATGTGCACAAAGAGATTTCATTTACCATTTCATGTTCGTATAAGTTAGAAAATTAATTTAATTCGGTCGTGAGTAAGCACAGGTATTGGGGTTGGGTGGGGGTGGGGGGGGGTTCACATAAGAGTAGGAGTGATATAGATTAATTATGTTTGCTTAATATAAGCTACGTATATATCGTGAGAGCGAAGGAATTAATTTTTGAGTGATAAAATGCAAATAGGTGAGATGCTCACAGTCATTTTTCTCTCAAATAAAAGGTTTTAAGCTTGATTTTCACCCTTCGGGATTGAAAATGTTCTAAGTTTTCTTTCTTTCCCCACTTTTTAATAGTAACAATATTTGTGCTCACAGAGGCTTGGACGCCGTTATTGACGAAAAGAACAAAGATTAAATAAAAAGCTAATCATCTATAAAGAAAAGCCTAAAGTGATTCGGATGCTAAACATGAACGTATTGATTACTTTATAAGGCATCTAAAATTTTTACAGTTGAGTGAATGTGATCTGAAATATGAAGATTTAACGTAGCATGATTGTTGATGAAATAAATTTGGTAATTTTGAAAACAGGTGGTATAATTGAGCCGCACGGCAACCATTTTATCCTTCTGTGATAATAACCAAACTAGAGATATTGTACTTTCTTATATAAACAAGTAAATGAGGGAACTATCAACATTACATGTTACGGCTGAAGTACATATCACCAGTTCACACTTCGAGTCCGAATAGACCCAAATTCATTAATAAGCCGGGCATTGATTTATCTGAAGTGTACGGTTGGACCCCATGAAAGTATACTATTGAAAAGCTAGAGCAGCGGCCCAAGAAAAAGCTGTCCAAATTATGCAAAACATATCAGGCTTGGGACAAATTTTCAAAACCAACCCTTTTAGACATTTAATTACAAAAACCGACCCCTTTTCATAATAATTGCAAAAACCGACATGTTTTCAGCCCAGCGCTGAAAACAAGTCGGTTTTTGTAAAAAATTCTCCGAAACATCACGGGAGTTCAACTCCCGTGAAGTTTATGGAGAAATTAAACTTCACGGGAGTTCAACTCCCGTGAAGCTTAATTTTTGCTTAAAACTCCACGGGAGTTCAACTCCCGTGGAGTTGCAGTCAACAAATCCAGAGAATCGATCTCTGGAAATTGTGACTGCAGCTTCACGGGAGTTCAACTCCCGTGAAGTTGTAGTCCACAATTTGCCAGAGATCGAGTCTCTGAAAATTTGGCACTGCAACTTCACGGGACTTGAAATCCCGTGAAGTTGCAGGACACCCAGCATGCACAGCTGCTGTGCAGGTTTTGTATATTTACCTGTAAATCATATATATGTCAATTTATTTGCAAACAACAATATATACATGATTCAACAATGAATTATAACTCATATATATGCCAATTTATTTGCAAACAACAATATATACATGATTCAACAATGAATTATAACTCATATATATGCCAATTTATTTGCAAACAACAATATATACATGATTCAACAATGAATTATAACTCATATATATGCCAATTTATTTGCAAACAACAATATATACATGATTCAACCATGAATTAAACACACATGATTATGTATATAAACAATAATTTACCTTCAAAAGTTTAGTATTTGAAAATTCAGGAAAGTTACAAAATTTATCAAAATAAGTTCATATACAACCCAATATAGCTCCCCTCCTTCCTCTCCCTCTCTTCCCCCTCCCCCTCGCTCTTCCCCGCCCCCTGGGTTCCTACTGATGAGCCTCAACTATCTGAGTATCCGACCATCTGGCTGTGTATGAAGCGCGAAGTGCCGGCTCCATGGGCATGCCGACTTGGAGTAAAGTGCCGGCTGTCATCGGCATGTGAAGTGCCGGCGTCATCGGCCATGTGCGACGGTGCCGGCTCCATCGAGCATGCGAAGTGCCGGCGTCATCATCACTGCGGTTCCGCATGCTACTGGTACTATGGACAACTGGTGTGGGACTGATGACTTACAGTTCTTGATTCGTTACAAGCAGGAACCTGCGTACCTACAACTCGACACGTCGGCCCCGACGGGTAGTGGCGGAAGCAGCATAGCACATGTATTGTACTATGCCCTAGGGCTTATACCTTTACGAACCACTTTGGAAGATAGAGTTGCTGAGACCTGTCTCTTACCACCATGTACAGCGCCTTCGCTCCTTTGTAATGCGCAACAGTGAGTCTGTATGGAACACCTAGCTGCTGATGACTTGCGGTTTTCTAGAGTCCCTATGCCGAGCCTCTCGTAGAGATATATGGCATAACTTCCACGATTGATCTCCTGGCGAATTCACATCTCATGGTAATCATCTTCCAAGAACTCTGTCTGCAAGATGCGCCGGCAATCATTCCAGCTATAGCGGAATTACCCTATTGCGAAAGAGATAAAAAAAGCGATCTGATGACAATTGGGTGTGTCCCCGTATATTATGCAGATTATTATAGTACTAGTATCAACTCTCTAAATAACAAAAAAAAAATATTGTATATATTATTAGCTTCACGCGAAAAACGAACTACACTTACGATAATTACGTACTCCGAGTTTTCTATACCTGGACTAGCGGATGGTATATTACGGCTGTAGAGCTTTGGGTGCTCTCGGATAGTGTAGCGAAGGGGATTGACAATTGCGATAGATCCATGGAACCTTAACACGAGAGATACCGTTTATGGTCGGCGTCTATGCGCGGTTCGACTAGACCCCGTTCTACGTGTGGTGATATCTATGTGCAGCCAAAGAGCACTCACTATTAGTACAGTGCACGTGATACGAGAAACAGGCGTCTAAAAACATCGCCATAGAGTCGGGCCGTTCCATAGTCATTTGCATGCATAGCTGCAAGGTACATGTGGACATTTGATTTCGCGCGAAACATACTGAGGGCAAATACTCTCAGAAAGCCAGTAGTACTATGTGTAAGTCCCATCGTAATAGCATGACTACTTAACTGGAGGATTTACCTGCCAAATACCAGCTTTGGCTCACTCTGCATCTGCGCACGCTGACCACGTCGCCAGTCTCCTGATTCTCCGTTGTCGACGAATCCACTCGGCTCCAGCGAGCTGGTCCATGAGTTAGCTCTCTTCGCACAGAAATACTAGTATTGAACATTTCTCGGCTCGACAGCGATCTAGGAATATGTAGAGTTACATGTGAATAAAATATACTGTGCCTCGTAGTACGGACGATTCATATCTCACCGTTGGTACCTAGTAGTAGGTACCTGGAAAGGGGGAACGTGAGATGACTTTGAGTGCTCTTTGATGCATCTTACTTAACGATTATCGCTTGATGATTATATTGAAAAAGCAACCGAGAGCAGAAAAGTCGCCGGTATTTTTTCACTCAAGATTGGTTTCTATTATAGTGGCCAAGTGTCGTTATTTGTGCCGTCGTTTCCAAGGTCCAACAAGCCGGTAGAGTTCTAATGTCTGTCGCTAGCTGCCCTAAACGAAATCTTTGGACGAGATGGATATTTCGTGCCAAGAGCAGATGATTAATCCCCTATCGAGCTCCAGTTCGGAGTAAACTTGTTAGCGACACCTTTGGGGGGAAATGACTGGGTGCGGTAAGCCTAATCGGAGGTGTAGCTTTTTATAGAAGTATGAGGTGTTTCAACGTCCTAACGCTTTGATAGAGATAAAAGGTAAAGAACGTTTATTCATTGCTTCTTTATCGTGGTAGTGCATACAGAAAAACGTAATGAGTTTAATCTCAGTTGAATCATAGCGTCTTCTAGAAGTTATCATCTCTAGGAACACTAGCTGCTTTCGTGTTGTTGAAGTATGGAAAGAGATCAAATTCGAGTTGAGCGCACCATTAGATAACGATAGATAAAAGACAGAAAGTCATTTTCTCACGAGAAGTCTAAGACGCACAACTTAAGTTACGATGTACAAGTTTTCTGTATTGGTATCTCTAAATGATGATGGGCAATTAAACTCGGCCCAATCCTTTTCCTAAAAAAGGATTGAGCCGAATAAGATATGGACCGTCTATACTATGTGTTTGCCATAGATCTTTCATGCTTATGTGCAGATTCTTATACTATACAAATCTAAATTATAATACAATCAAATCGAAGACTAAAGAGTCAATACTTTATCGTGTATGTTGGATTCATAGGATAATTATGATCCTGGGATTGAGTGCGTATCATTCTGCTGTATCTCTTGCCGTTAAGGCCACTATGATGACGCGCCAATGGAGGGGTTCACTGTCTCACCAGCCTCTGTATATTGTATTTTTCATTTATGTTACAATTAGAAACTTATTATTTATTTGATTTATAATGTAACCCTGAGAATTATTTATCAAGGAGAGTACTTCTATCTTTATTAGTAGCTTTAGGGTATAAGGAATTTTGTATATAATACCCTTATTTATCTCTTCTCATCATCGATTTACTCTCTTTGGATTCAACACTTGCATTTATCTTCTTGAAATTCCACGTTTACATGAATGAAGGAGAAATCGTCTTTTATTTCTAATTTAGGAGAATAAGTACTGAAAGCTATACTTCTCAATAGTGTATCCCATAATATATATATTTGAGTTGAACTAACCGAGATTCCCCAAAAGGAAAATCATTTCTTAGCCGAAATACTCCACCTCATCTGTTAGTTAACCAATTCCCCAAGTTGAATGCGTATTGTTATTCTGATAGAAATAAAATAGTAAAATTTTGCGGCGCATCATAAGTATTTGTGATTGTGTCACAACAGTTCATTTGTTTTCTTGTTAGAGGATGATAAAAGCTGTACAGAATCACTTTCAGGGATCCTCCAACATGCGGGAATTACATTCCTTACGTATTCAACCGGATTTGGACCAAATCTCTCTGATGTTTTTCAATGAACCAATTTGCGACCGACGCTTCTCGTCGGTGTAAGACATATGAATGAGAACCCATATCGTAGCTCACTTGATATTGGAATGCACTTTGTTCTGTTCTCCACAACAGGATAGATTGCAAAACCACACTGACGGTATACTCAGCGTGATGTATAGTTAATATAAGTTTGTGTATTCAATTAACCAAAATCCATCGAAAGTAACACGATTTTGTTTATTAATGAATTCATACGAGTTTCTTTGTCAGTTTTTCCTCTTCTAATACTTTGGGCATATTATTCTCGATGGTAATAATCATCTACATCATAAGAAACATTGAGATTTATACTCTAATTCGATCATTCATCGGTATTATCCTCTCTGAAGACGTGCAAAAATTAAATATCAATTATTACCAGAAAAGGCGCAAATAAACTTATTGATTGCTTACTATTTTTACATTTAAGGTAGTAACTCTGATGTCCACATTAATGTTGATAATTTCACCTCTAAATTACGCAAAATTATTTAAATACGTAATCTTTCACTGAATTTCTTTGTAAATAATTCACAATTAAATTCTAAAATCTGAATTTATTATCAAATATTTCATGGATGCAAATCTAAAATCTAATTTTTTCTTCACTCAAAATTATTCTAAATAATCACAATTAAATTCGAAAACTCTAAATTTATCTCTTCAATAATTTTCGAAATTATTGTTATAATTTTTTCTTCTGAATTCACAATTATTATTGTTACTTTTACACCACTAATTGCTTTCACAAAATTATTGATATTTGTCCTTCATAATCTTTCACCATTTATTGATAAATTCCCTTTTAATTTCACAATTTTCTTTACTTGATAATTTTTTCCAATTATTTTTAATGTTCACATTTCGCATTAAAATTCGTTTGTAAACAATTCACAATTAAAATTCTAAATCTAGATTTCTACAATTGTATTTCACAATCAAATAGAATTGGGAGTAATATCAAAAATTAGAGGGTATAGCTATTTTTAGAAAGAATTTTTACCTCTCATTTTTTATTTTTTTACCAATTCTGCGGGCTGAGACACGGTCTTGGAGGCGGCGGATGATCGAGGCCATTCATTAGTACTTAATTTCAGGCGCTCAAAGGCTAGTGGTGAGGTCGGAGATCCTGAGGGGCATGAGGCACTTAGTGCGAGAGGTCGGAAGGCTGGAGTGCGGGGTGCTGGCGGTTGGAGCTGGATATGGGGTGGCGACGGGAACTGGGAAGGGGTTTGGGAAACGAAGTTGAAATGTTAGGTGTGTGGTCTGGGTCTGGGGGGGGTCACGCGCCGCTTAAATAGTGGCGCAAACTCACTGGGGAGTTCAACTCCCGTGGAGTTGCAGGTGCAATTTTCCTTTTCTACGAGACTCGGATCATTTGGGATTAAATTGGCACCCGTGCCAATATCAGCGGAGTTGTGAACTCCCGTGAGTGCAGTCACAATTTCAGATGAGATCGATGGGTCTCTGTGATTTGTTGACGTGCCCAAATCCACGGGAGTTGAACTCCCGTGGAGTTTTAAGCAAAAATTAAGCTTCCCGGGAGCTTGAACTCCCAGTTGAAGTTTTATTTCTCATTAAACTTCTGACCGCGAGTTTGAACTCCCGTGATGTTTCGGAGAATTTTTTACAAAAAACCGACCTGTTTTCAGCACTGGGCACTGAGAAACAAGTCGATTTGGCATTAAGGTTATGGAAAAGGGGGTCGGGTTTTTGTAATTAAATGTCTAAAAGAGTTGGTTTTGAAAAATTTGCGGGTTCCTTTCAGGTGAAGAGGTTGAGACAGCGACCGGGATCTTCCTCATGGGAGAGGTTCCTCATATTCCTCATAGAAGAGGAGAGAGATGGAGATGAGAGTGGAGAAGGAGAAGACGCTCTCTCTCGGCTCTCTATCTCTCTCTCTCTCTCCTCATGAGGAGAATTGAGGTACTTCCTCATGATAGGGAGAAGGATCCTAATGGTCTGAGGATTTGGCCATGACCCAAAAATGGTCCCAATTCTCAGTTCAATCATATGGGAATAGGATAAAGGGGGCACGAACAAAGACAATTGCGTAAGGAACCATTATCAGCATGCCTCAAGAACAGTAAAAAATTTCCCCCAGACTGAATTAATGATGGAACCTTAACATTCCAACAAACCAGGGGTTACATGTGCTTTCGGTCTATTGGATTCAATTTAAAGAGACTTGTGACCGATTAATAACTTTCATGTGCATCTCAGGGGTACGTTTTTAGGCAACAAACAAGTAATAATATTTTGGAAATGGCGGCACTTCTGCCCTTCATACGTTATGTAGCCTCATTAAACCATTCCACACCTGTTAAGCTAGGGGATACTGCGCAGCAGTTCAAAGAGCGAACAATCAGGGGGCAAGATCGCGATGGAAAAGATTCCAAATTGCCGACGATCCTATACATCTACTTTGATATATCAAATCATACAAAGGTGGACAAAATACTGAATAATGGAGGAAATATTGGAAAATCTGTGAAAAGTATTGAGTAAAGTAGAAATCCCAAGCAAATATTTGAATCATTTCAGCCTGAAGAATTTTTATGTCACGCTACCCGTTAACATTGTTGATATTATTACGCGTTCTTGCCCTGTTTGCTAGGCAAGTCGGTCTTTCGACTTACACCATTCCTTGGCCGTGTAAGAACAGACAAGATAACATTAACCCAGTCCTGTTCCACTTGATTAATTATTCGCTAATCATTGGAATTTCATCCATTTTAAATGTGTTGATGGCTGTCATCTATATCAAGTAATGCATCAAATCTCACAACCAGAAACGAATAACAAGACACGACATATAAACTCGAATTTATGAATAGGACACGTTGAGAAGCGTAGTGGAGTTAAAATTAGAAAAAGGATGTATGTATGCCCACTCCCGGGCGGCGGATCTCAAAAACAGCTAGATCTTAGCCTTAACAGTGAATCCACTGTACAGCCGCCTGTAGGCAACAAACAAGCATCATGACCTCAAACTTAGTAGGATTATCATCTGCTAAGCTAAAATATAGAGAGGATGGACAATGGAATTGACGGGAAGTGGTTGAAAACCTTTTGAGAGGCCAAAATGTTGCTGAGATGTGATGGCGCTTTGGGAGAAGAAACTATGATGCAAAGACAAACCAATTACAGCTATCTATAAAAAGACTGTGCTGTTATTAGAACACATTATCTGGAGGATGTGATTCTTCTTATGTCGAGCGGCATGTATCAGCTTTGATCGTGACGAGACCTGGCTTTATAGCGTCAATTAAGTAACCTACCAAAACAGAAACAAAATATAATTTTGCCTTATGTAACTCTTTACAAGGTGGCTTTCAGGTTAGCAGCTAAAAACTATTTACTGATTCCTATGCCAATTTGTATGTGCAGATGGCTCAGGTCGCCTATGCCCCACTTATGCTACAGGGTCTCCATTGGATATCTGTCCAAAAACACAAGAGCATAGGCACTGTCCAAGTAGCGTAAAAAAATATGTGCTAAATCCTACAGACTAAACCTTTAATTATGAGACTGACCGCGGGGGTAGTTAATGAATATAAGTAAAGAAAAGTCCAGTTGTTGAGCAGACAATATTGCCATAGTAGCTAACATTTCTTGTAACTGTGTGACGTCAAAACGTTAAATTTCTGGGA
>NC_033798.1:102143618-102156276 GCF_001876935.1 Asparagus officinalis | reverse complement strand
GTCATCGGCATGCGAAGTGCCGGCGTCATCATCACGTGGCCGTCGACGTCGAGCGTACGCCTGTCCAAATGAGCGAGACCTGTCCTCACGGCCTGCGAACTCGTCGACGTGAGTCTTATGGAACACCTGCGCTATGCTCTTCTTGATCCTGCTGAGGAGACCTAACGCCACCTGATCCTGAATCTCAGTCATGTGCGCATCAATATCAGCATCAATGCTATCTAAAACACGGACCTGCGTGGTAAACAATTTATTAAGTATCAACTCAATAAAAAATGTTATAATTTAGCTTAGATCTCATACGAATTATCCCAATCCCCGAATATTTTTATCATCGCCTTCCTCCTAGCATTCCAACACTTGTGATATGATACATCCAAGTTGGTGGCTTTATGCACTAAAAGACGGATATCTTTCGGCCTTAGATCAAGATCCTCCCTCAGATGCGGTAAAATCAATCGATATATAAAAGAAGAGGACGCATTCTTGTTATTCATCTCTAATCGAGGATTGCTACAAGTGTGGAGTCCATTGTATGCCGTGATTTTGAATTGCCCACCTACTCTTGAACCCGAGCGTGAATTAAGCTTCCACGGACACCTCGCATTGCCGTCGTGGTGTCCACTATTATCTTCGACATCGTCATCTTTGCGATAGAAACAAACCACATTATAGCTTGTAGTATTATTTTTGGTTGGCCTGAACTTCACATTTTTTGCAATGGAATACGTGCGAATAGCATGGATCAATTTCTCCTTACTCTCGTAAAGATCTCCCTTGATGAATGAGAAGTCCTCGGCCTGTGTATCAACACCGCTATTAGTGCCAATAGGAACACTTTCCATCGCGGAGTTATCAATCCATTCATCTCCTTGAAGTTCATCGGGCGGCGGATCCTCTAAGCCGACATACTCATTATTAACATAAGCCCCGTCGATGTGTTGGTTTTCCCCGTCATCACGATCTATCAAGGTCATGCTATTAATTTGTAATCCCTCCTCTTCATCATTCTCGGATTCAACACTTGCATTATCTTCTTGAATTCCCGTGTTAGTATCGAAAGCATTCGAAGTGCCCACGAACGAAGGACCGCTCATGTATTGTGATTGTGTCCAACATTCATCTTGTTGAGGAGATAAAAAGCCTACAGAATCAACTTCAGGATCCTCCAACATGCGGGAATACATTCCTTCGTAGTTCAACGATTTGCCCAAATCTCTCTGATGTTTTTCAATGAACAATTCGACCGAACGCTTCTCGTCGTGTAAGACATGAATGAGACCCATATCGTAGTCACTTGATATTTGAATGCCACTTGTTCTGTTCTCCACAACAGGATAATTGCAAACCACACTGAGGTGATACTCACGTGAGTTAGTTAATATAAGTTTGTGTAATTCATTAACCAAATCATCGAAAGTACACGATTTTGTTATGAACAACGGTCTTGTCGTGCCTCCTTCATAAACGGGCATATTATTCTCGAGGTAATTAATCTTCTCATCATAAGAACAGAGAATTACAATTCGATCATTCATCGTTACCTCTGAAGAGTGAAAAATTCAATATCAATATTACACGAAAAGCCAAATAAATATTGATTGTTACTAATTTTTACATTTAGGTAGTAACTCTAATTTCCACATTAATTGATAATTTCACCTCTAAATACGCAAAATTATTTAATACGTCTTCACAAAATTCGTAAATAATTCACAATTAAATTCTAAAATCTAATTTATATCATACATATGCAAAAATCTAAAATCTAATTTTTCTTCACAAAATCTAAATAATTCACAATTAAATTCTAAACTCTAAATACAATAATTTTCGAAATTATTGATAATTTTTCCTCTAATTTCACTAAACTCTAAATACAATAATTTTCGAAATTATTGATAATTTTTCCTCTAATTTCACAAAATTATTGATACTTTACACACTAATTCTTCACAAAATTATTGATATTTTTCCTTCTAATTTTCACATTTATTGATAATTTTCCCTTTAATTTTCACATTTATTGATAATTTCCAATCTAATTTTCACATTTCTTCATAAAATTCGTAAACAATTCACAATTAAATTCTAAAATCTAGATTTTTAGGCGGGGGTCGGAGGCTGGGGCGGCGGCGGTTGGAGGCTGGGGTGGCGACGGAACTGGGAAGCGGCGTTTGGGAACGAAGTTGAAATGTTAGGGTTTGTGGGCTGGGGGGGGGGGGGGTCACGCGCGCTTAAATAGGTGGCAGCAAACTCCACGGGAGTTCAACTCCCGTGGAGTTGCAGTGCCAATTTTCCAGAGATCGATTCTCTGGAAAACTGGCACTGCAACTTCACGGGAGTTGAACTCCCGTGAAGCTGCAGTCACAATTTCCAGAGATCGATTCTCTGGATTTGTTGACTGCAACTCCACGGGAGTTGAACTCCCGTGGAGTTTTAAGCA
The DNA here is from genome assembly GCF_001876935.1 of Asparagus officinalis. Taxonomy (NCBI): domain Eukaryota; kingdom Viridiplantae; phylum Streptophyta; class Magnoliopsida; order Asparagales; family Asparagaceae; genus Asparagus; species Asparagus officinalis. The sequence continues at coordinate 102,153,830 of NC_033798.1, read as the reverse complement.
AAAATTAAGCTTCACGGGAGTTGAACTCCCGTGAAGTTTAATTTCTCCATAAACTTCACGGGAGTTGAACTCCCGTGATGTTTCGGAGAATTTTTTACAAAAACCGACCTGTTTTCAGCACTGGGCTGAAAACAAGTCGGATTTTGCAATTATTATGAAAAGGGGTCGGTTTTTGTAATTAAATGTCTAAAAGGGTTGGTTTTGAAAATTTGTCCATCAGGCTTGAGATTGGCCAGGACCCGGATCCTCTCCTCATGAGGAGAGGTCCTCATATCTCCTCATGAGGAGAGAGAGAGATTGAGAGGAGAGAGAAAAACTTCACTCTCTCTCCTCTCTATCTCTCTCTCTCTCTCCTCATGAGGAGACATGAGGACTCTCCTCATGAGGAGAGGATCCTGGTTGGATTGGCCATACCCAAAATGGTCCCAAATTCTCAGTTCAAATCATATGGGAAAGGATAAAGGGGCACGAACAAAGACAATTGCGTAAGGAACCATTATCAAGCAGTGCTCAAGAAAACAGTAAAAACCCACCAAGCTGAATTAATGATGGAACCCTTAAAACATTCAACAAACCAGGAGATTGATGACAATGATAATATTAATGACTGTGTGGTTGATGATTTCTAAATATTAATGATCCGAAACGATACTTTGGCTAGCACATAAGGGGCCTACAACAAAGTTTTGCCAAAAATCTATATGCATTATTAGATTATCCATCATTATTTTAAGTCTTATTTCTAGTTAAGTCTAATTTGATTTATGTTAAGTCTAAATTTACAGAAAATCCTCAGCATTAAAAAACAACAAATTATACTCAACCAATTATTATGAAAAGGGGTCGGTTTTTGTAATTAAATGTCTAAAAGGGTTGGTTTTGAAAATTTGTCCATCAGGCTTGAGATTGGCCAGGACCCGGATCCTCTCCTCATGAGGAGAGGTCCTCATATCTCCTCATGAGGAGAGAGAGAGATTGAGAGGAGAGAGAAAAACTTCACTCTCTCTCCTCTCTATCTCTCTCTCTCTCTCCTCATGAGGAGACATGAGGACTCTCCTCATGAGGAGAGGATCCTGGTTGGATTGGCCATACCCAAAATGGTCCCAAATTCTCAGTTCAAATCATATGGGAAAGGATAAAGGGGCACGAACAAAGACAATTGCGTAAGGAACCATTATCAAGCAGTGCTCAAGAAAACAGTAAAAACCCACCAAGCTGAATTAATGATGGAACCCTTAAAACATTCAACAAACCAGGGACTTGCTTGGCCATTGGTCAAAATAAAACTGTGACCCATTAATAATTCATTTCATTCCAGGGGACGTACAACAAACAAGCTAATAATATTTTGAATGGCGGCACTTCTGCCCTTCATACGTTATGTAGCCTCATACTACCATTCCCACACTGTAGCTGATACTGCAGCAGCAAGAGGAACAATCATCGGCAAGATCGCTGGAAAAGATCCAAATGGCGATCCTATACTCTACTTTGATATATCAAATCATACAAATGGCATCCTGAATAATTGAGAAATTTGAAAATCTGTTGAAAAGGATTGAGTAAAAGAGGAAATCCCAGCAAATTGAACTTTCGCCTGAAAGAATATGCCTACCCGTTAACATGTTGATATTATACGGTCTGCCCTTTGCTAGCAAGTTCTTTCGACTTACCACCATCCTTGGCCTGTAAGAAACAGAGTAACATAGGTTCATGAATTATTCCAATTCATTGGAATTCATACCATTTTAAATGTATGGGCTGTCTCTATATCAAGTAATGCATCATAATCTCACAACAGAAACAATAACAAGAACGACATATATAACTCAATTATGAATAGGACACGTTGAAGAGGTAGTGGAGTTAAAAAGAAAAATGTTATGCCCATGGGGGGGATCTCAAAAACAGCTAGCATCTAGCCTCTAACCAGTGAAGTCCACTGTCCAGCCGGTAGACAACAAACAAAGCATCATGACCTCTAAACTTAGTAGGAGTTATCATCTGCCTAGCTAAAATATAGAGAGAGATGGACAATGGAATACGAGTGGTTGAAAACCTTTTGAGAGGCAAAAGTTGCTGAAGATGTGATGGCGCTTTGGAGAAACTATGATGCAAAGACAAACCAATTACAGCTATCTATAAAGACTGTGCTGTATTAAACACATTCATCTGAGGATGTGATTCTTATGTCGGGGATGTATCAGCTTTGTCGGGGAGACCTGCCTAGCGTCCAAAGTACCTACCAAAACAAAACAAAAATAATTTGCCTATGTAACTCTTTACAAGGTGGCCTTTCAGGTTAAGAGCTAAAAATATTTACTGATTCTGATGCCAATTGTATGTGAGATGCCTCAGGTCGCCTATGCCCCACTTATGCTACAGGGTCTCCCATTGGATATCTGTCCAAAAAACACCAAGGGCATAGAGCACTTCCAGTAGGAAAAAACTATGATGCTAACATCCTAACAGACTAACCTCTAATTATGAGACTGACCGGTTATAATAATTACGTAAAGAAAGCCCAGTTGTTGAGCAGACATATTGCCATAGAGTAACAATTTCTTGTTCAACTTTGACGTCAAAGTTAAATTTCTGGGATGTTGGCACACAATTAAAGATACATCCACCTTACATGAAATGAGTAAGCCAACTAATTGGTATCAAAATGTACAGTGGACACGGAGAGCAACTCAAAAACATAACCATCCTACAGATGTGGCATCATAAAGGAAAGCCAGATTTGAATTAGATATGATAGAAAACAAAAAAAATAAATAAAAAGGAGATATCTGCAAATTTTAATTTGAAGGTTGAATATTTCCAGTAAAAATTGCTGACTTTCACCTTTCATGGGCCAGAAAGAATGTAGGCATATTAAAAATAATTAACAAGATTTAAAAAGATCACATGAATTTGACTTCGACTAAGAGCACAAGAAAAACAAGTTTTAAAGTCCTTATCGCTGCATCAAAACCTCAAAGTTGTGATGTGGGTTAAAATTTTACCGCAGGTTGAGCGCCCTTTCTTAATGAGTCGAAATCTAAACTCACACAGCAGTATTAACTTTTTTTAAAAGCCACTTTAAAGTTGTGGCCAATGGGTTTTGAAATTGGGTTGTTACGATATCGTCCTAAAGTCCATGCCGTTGCATCAAAACTCCGAAGTTATGGTGTGGATCGATGGTTATAATTTTACGTTTGAACAAGCTACCTATCAAAAAAATATGAAACCATGATGATAGAACATAAGAAATATCATAAAAAGGTAAAATTTTCAACTGTAAGAGCACAAAAACAAAACTATGAAGTCTTTTATTTCATTAAGTACCCCTCCACAGCTACGTCGATACCCTCTATATTAGGCATATAACAGCCTTCCCGTGAGGTCTTCTTTTGTTGTTGAGCAAGACGAGTTATGAGAGTTAGGGTGTAGGAGTTTTGCACTTATGTTATGAGAGGAGTTGGATGGAGCTCATAACTCACCAGGAATCAGTATAGTTCCATTTCATAGATGGAATTAGAGTTCCTTCTCACCCAAAAGTAAGATGGCATTTTTTAAAACTAATTTCCAAAAATAAAAAATAAAAATTACAAAGAGTAACTCCTGGAGATTTTGTGTGTTTGGCAAAAGCTAGAAGTTATTATTGCTCAAATCTAGCCCAACTATTGTTGCCACACTAACTAAGGGTTATGCAACTGCAATTATAGCCTCTCCCATCCCATAAACTTCAATTACTAAAGATCATGAAAGATGGCCCATCAGACAACCCAATCCTAATGTATCACCGCAATAATGGATACAAGAATTCCTCATGAGCAAGAAATATAGAAGGGGTCAAGATTTCCATAGTTTTAGACTCCAGGACGAGTCATTTCCAGCAAAAGCGAATGATGCAGAGCAAATTCCGGTACTAGTATGTGTCTTTTACTTCCAAAGGAGTGAAAAATTCACAGAGTGAAAACTGCACAGAGATGAATGGTCTCCAAATGAGTCTCAAGGTACTACCAAATTCCATCCTTTCACTATATTACTACATTTCCTCCTGCTCTGATGCCCATTCCCGGGCAAATCAATTGTTTAGAGATGGAGCCATCAAACGCAGATTATGGGCAAGTTCAGCGTCGCAACACTTGCAAGACTGTTGGATGAATATAGAAGGAGAGAGAGCAAGAATATACGGGCAAGATTCACTTGCATCATAAAGCGTTTCCAAAGTATTATAGCAATTTAAGAGTTTAGAAACACCATAAAGACTGCAAAAACCAACAAAGCTCTTTCTAACCGGTATTGAATAGATATATTTAGCTTTACTTACTTTCTCAACTCAACAACTATATGAAAATATGACTTGCATTTGCATAAAAGTCTAGCTCCTGAGATGAACATATGCCCAATACTAGTAGCATCAGAGGCAGAAACAGCACTTACAGATCCATTGTTTTCATAATAATCATTCAACGCCCACTGATACCTTGATTGATCTAATCCCAGCCAATCTGCAAGATACTGGTCTAAGCTTGAATGTGCTGCCCAAAACACCAAACACGCATTATAATTGAGTAAATAATTTTCCTCAAGGTTGAAATTAGGAAATTAAAAAAAATAGAAAAAAGGTAGCTAGAACTTTTAACTACAGTATTAATTATTTCACTAAATAGCAAGTGTTAGTGACAAGTCCTGAAAATTTTAACATCTTGTATAGCTTAATTTAGAACTTCGATGACACTCAGAAACGTGAGAAATAAACAGAAAGAGAAGCATTATTGCAAACCGAACAATGAATAATACTAGAGAATTCAATTATACGTGGCAGAAATAAGTTATAGTCTGCTAAATTCTTATAAATCCCAGGAAAAAGAAAGAAGACCGTCAAAAAAATTTATAAACCAGTTACGATGCTGTAGAGATAACTGAGAGTGAAAACAATTCTTAAGTTATTAAAAAAATCCAAAACTCTAAAAATTCCACAGGATCTCATAAATGATACCATTTTGCACTTTAGCAACAGCGTCCCAAAAGAACCCAAACGATCCCGCAGACTTCCCCCCTTTTCCCTTCTCAAATTGCGGCGGAGGAACCTGAACAGGCGGCGGCGGCGGCGCCACCATCGGAGACGGAGGCTCCACCGACGGAGACTTCACCGGCAAAGATACCCCAACCTTAGGGCTCAAATTCGACCTCATCTTCTCTCTAGCGCTAGAGCTCAGAGATCTAAATGTTTCCGACTGCAAAGGGGCCACATTTCTAGGGCTGATCTTAGGGCTCGGGCTCGGACTGGAGCTCTGAGATCTAGAACCCTCCGACGGCCTCGGAGTTGCCGGCGGCGTAATGAAGACGGTGTAACGCCCGGCCTTTCCTATTACCGGCGGCGGCGTCGCCTCTCTCGTTGCCATAGCGGGGAAAATTTAGGATTAATTAGGGTTAGGGTTTAGAGAGAGGACGGTGTGAGCTCGTGAGGTCACTCGCTTGAGCTGCTGCCATTAAAAAAAAGGGGGCTCGAGCTTTTTAAATGGTATCGGATGCTTTCTTTGCTCAGTGGCGTACTTAAGCGTTTTGGGTTTGATGTTTAGTTGGAATAACGAGATTGACACTGTGTCCATGTGGGGGGGTTTTACGCTGAGGCTGTTTTCTGATGAGGGGCAGAGATGTAATTGTAAGAGAGTAGTAGATACACACGCTATTGCTGTGATTTCTGACAGTAGTTTTTTGAGGTTTGAACTGGGCGGTGTGCTTACTCGCCGGTGAGGGTTAAAGCCTCTCTTATAATTCGTCCTACTTTTCAGCTTTTTAAGCGAGCAGTCAAAATTCCTACCACCGGAAATGGGGGCGCTTTTTTGGCCTTTAGTCCGTTCGATTTTTATGGACTGTTTGGTTGTTGTCCGTAAAGTTGTGTATTTATGACACGATTTGTAAAGTCGTTACCCATCTTATTAATTTTACTTTTATATTTTTCTTTGTTTGTTTTTTATTCCATTGTGATCATAAATTGCTTGTTTGTTTTTCAAATGAAACTTTAATTGTTTGTTTGGAAAGTACAAAAAGTGGTCCATAATCAAATGATCATATTGGTTGGAGTTATTTTTTATTATTTTTTCGTGACTTTAATGTCAGCTTTCTCCTAAAATCATGTTTTTTTTTATGAAATCACTTTACAAGCCACATCAGCATATGAAATCACTTTACACTATTTTCACAACTACAAACAAACAATTGAAAGTGATGAAAGCTGATATTGGGACCCATTTTTTACACTTTCCATCCTTTTACATGATAAAAAGAAAAATTCTTCAATGACCCAAAATATGGGACCAATAGGGGGAACAAGTGAGGTGTCTCCCTCCTATTGGATAATGAGTTGGCCATCATTAATGATGGCCAACTCATTATCCAATAGGAAGAGGACACCTCACTTGTCCCCCTTATTGGTCCTATATTTTGGGTCCCTGTAGCAAAGCTCTGATAAAAACATACAACCAAACAGCCCCTTAGGGGCCGCTTGGTTGGTTTCCTAAAAACCAAGAAAATAAAATCGGTACAAGAAAACCAATAAAATAATATTTTTATCCATTTCCATCCCTAAAACTCACCCACAACATCCAATAAAATAATATTTTTATCCTCCAACTCATCTCATTTCATCTCATTTCTTACCTTTAAAAATAAACCAAACACAAAAAATGTGTCACATCATCCAACTCATCACATCTCATCTTATCTTATTTTTAAAAATCACACACATCATCCAATAATATTATGACAACTCATCTCATCTCATTAAACCTTCCTTTCCATTCATTTCCTCAAAAAAAAACAAGAAATTGATTTCCTTAAGTATGTGTTACATCATCCAATAATATACCTCCAACTCATCTCATCTCATCTATTTTCTTATTTTTAAAAATGAACCAAACACAAACAACCTCAAAACATCATCCAATAACATACCTCCAATTCATTTCCTTATTTTTTTTAACCAACCAAACAACCTCAAAACAAGTTTTTTTTAAAAAATCACTCACATCATCCAATAATAAGGTGACAACTCATCTCATCTCATCTCCTATTCTATAGTTTTCTTCTTTTTTAAGCCAACCAAACAACCTCAAAACAATTATTATAGGAAATAGGTTTCCTATTCTTTGATTTCCTAAATTTTTTTTGCGAAACGAACAACCCCTTAATGGTTATCCGCTCAAAATGAATAACAGTATCTTCTTCTTCTTCTTTCCCCTAACTAGTGTGTAACCCATGCACGGTCTCCATTTTTTTATTTTTGCTACAGTAATTCTGTATTTAGATGCAGTTTTGTAAGTACTACAGTAGCATTTTTTAATGCTACAATATCCCGTCTGATCTACAGTGATATTCTGAAACGTTACAATCTCCGCCTATGCTACAGTAATAATGCTACAAATTTTTATTGCAGGATGAATAGTGAATCTCGGATCCCCCGTCTGTGTTACAGTAACAAAATGCTACGGTAATTACTATAGCATTTACTGTAGTATAAATAGTGAATTTTGAATTCTCCCGTTATTATAGAGTAATAGATTTCCTTTTAGGTCACTGCTATACTAATTTCTACTGTAATTTACTTTTTCTCATTTGGACCCCATTTTTTCTCGAATATCTTTTTGTTTTTCTTGCCTTTCCCCTTTTTTAGAATTAATTAAAGTACCCAGTAGTTTTTGGTTTTTTTTTTGAGACAATGAAAACTTGGTAAGGCAGTAGGATCCCGAGTCAATACCCGAGTTCGAGTCCCATGTACAACAACAACAACCAAATTTTTATCCTAAATGTTTGGGGTCGGTTACATAAATCCTATTTTTTTCATTCCATTCTGTTATGGGTCGTATCATCTGTTAAGTTAGTCCTAATCATCCTTCTTAATTGCTTCTAATCAGATCATTCTAGTTCTGTCTCTAGTTTTTCTAGCCCCATTAACTCTAATATTATCGTTTTTTCTAATCGATGCACTAACGGGTCTTCGTTGTACATCACCAAATCATCCTAATCTAGCTTTTACCTTTCATTTTATCCTTAATAAGAGCAACATCTAATTTACTATATATGCACTCATTTCTTGTCATATCTTTTAATGTATACCCATAAGACCATCACAATATTCTTATTTCTGCTACACTTATTTTTTGAACATGTTATTTTTTTAATTGCATAACATTCTGACCCATAAAAGCATAATCGGTCTTATAACCATCATATAAATTTTCCCTTTAGTTTCATTGGTATCTACAATCACGTAAAACTCCTGAATCACTCCTTCATTTCAACCATCCCGATTTGATTCGATGCACAACATTATCCTATATCTCACCAATATGTCTAATGATTGATCCTAAATAACGAAAATGATTAGTTTTAGGTGTTTCTTGGCCATTAATATATACCATAGGCTCTCTTCCTTTCTAGTATCACTAAAAATGCACTATATATATTCTGTTTTTGTTCTACTTCTAAGACCTTTAAATTCAAAACTTGCGATCTCCATCTTTCTACTTTAAAAATAATGTCTCTTCTAGTTTCATCAATTAACAATATATCATCGGCAAATAACATACATTATGGGAGTTCGAGTTCCCTATCCTTACCAATAAACCCCGTAAACTGGGTCCCCCTACCTTGCCCGACCGCCAAGATTAGTAAAATATTTAAGGAACATGGCTTAACGCCGCGGGCCTTTCAGAGGCTCGCTGCCTTCGTCACCCACCCGCTTTCGGGGGGGGGGGAGGTCGGGAGTGTTGCGGCATAGACTATTCAGTAGATAACTTTGCTCATAATCGAAGTTAACCTCACTCTAATAATCAAAGTTACATTGACCTATGAATCACAAAGTTAAAGGGGGTTTATAATAATCTGGACGTTTCCTGATAACCTCTAAACTTATAGGGAGTCTTTTTAATAAAATATCAAAGTTCAATGGTTTTTTCTGCTAACACTTAAACTTAATGGAGGTTTTCTCATAACCGGATTTGATATTTTCAAATTTATGAAGGGTTATCCAATAATCATACAAAGTAGAGGGGGTTCCCTGATATTTAGCCTAATAAAAACTGGCTATCAATCCTCGCATTAAAAGGGCAAAATCTAATAGCAAACTCTTATTTAGAAAAAGTAAGATCTTACAATTTATAGAAATAAATTGATTTTATAAAACTCATAAAGAAAAAGAGTAACAATGCCATGATAATTTACACAAATAAATCGATTTTATAAAACCCATAACGCTCCGTGATTCCGCGGGTCTTGTCGTGCAAATGGATTCATAACAATGTCATGTCCAGTCCTGATCGCAAGATAGCATGGTACTCATGAATTTTTAATTTATTTTTCATTTTATGTTCACTTTAAAAGTACTATTTCGAAAAAAATCTTTTTATGGTCAGTATTACCTTTAGTTTTTTTAAATATTACATGTTATCCTAATTTATTCTAATTTTAATCACACCTTATCTAATTCCACGTGAACTATTTGTAGGTCAACAATTTAAAAAAAGTTATTTTGAATATTTCAGTTAAAACTTAATCTATCCAAATACTAATTATATCCTATATTAACTCCATATGAACTACCTATAACTCAAAAATATAGAAAAAAATAAGATTAAGAAATTATACGTAGATAACATATTATAATATATTAAGTATTATAAAAAAACCCAAAAGTTTCAAAATTTGCATATAATAGTCTTAAAAGTTTAAAATTACACAAAACACATTGACTTTTTTTAACTTAAAAACAAACATGATATCTAAAAATTTAAAACTTGTAATTAACACCCTCAACATTTTAAAAATTATAAAAACAACCTCAAAAGTTTAAAGGCTAAATTACATTTATATACCCTATGTGTTTCGCTCTTGAAACAGTTATATACTCTAAGTTACAAAATATAGCAAAAAATACCCTGAGTTGGCAAAATTTTGTAAGTTGGTACCTTCTGTTAACCAGCCGTGAGAATATTTTTTGGAATATTCCCACGTGTTGGACCTATGACCAACTTGAATACTTCTTACTCTCATTTATTGTATAATTTCCTGTATTACCTACCCCCGGCGCAAAATTAGATTATTTTCATCATCATTATCTTCTTTTCGTGGCCTTCAACTTATTCTTCCTCTTTAATATGAGTAACAGTAGAAAATAAGAGCTTTCACTATGTTGTGTGTGTGTGGGGGGGGGGGGGGGGG